>NW_020272853.1:487976-836361 GCF_003268045.1 Sipha flava | reverse complement strand
AAAAAAAAAAAATAAACAACACCTGAACAACTCCGAAAGTTTTGATTTTCGTGTTGACCGAGTTACCCATGAAATACCTGAGAAATCAATGGAACAATAAATATTTGCGTAAAACAAATGGTTTTACCGTTTAAAAAACAAAAGTGTGACTCATAAGACGCACAAACTCTGTCGGATGGTACAGTCTTTTTTGAGTACATTTTCTAAAATTCAGAATTACAATAATGCGTAAAAAATAAGAGAACATACCTTTCGAATCATTCTGTAACTGCTGCGGTTAAAGAGTTCTTACGTTATATCATACATCATGTTTTTTTTTTTTTTTTTTTATTTTTGTTGCAAATTCATCGTCTGTTTTAGAGAGTTTCAATGGGGAACAAATCACTATCACTCAAATCCGTTTTACTCTTTCGATGTGTTTCGACGTGAAAAATGTTGGTATTTATTTACATACTAGTCGTCCCAAAACTATAATATTGTATATCGCTTATGGACAGCGTCGTTGTCCGGAAAATGAAATATGCTTACTCAGTCGTTTTACTTTGAATTCCTTATCGGCACTGTGTACTTGAAAATTTCTTCGTAAATTACTTATTCGTCAAGTTCTATGTATTGTATTCACTATATTATTTAAAGATAAAACCCAAAGTAATACAATTACTCCAAAATATCATAATATTTACTAATATAAAATAATACTTTATTTTAATAATATTTTATAGTTATTATTATTTTTAAATGCTGAATTACCCTCGACTAGCTCGAAATATATTTAATATTTTGAAAAAAAATAAAAATTTGGTAGAAAGGAACACACAATCGACATATATTAAATGATACTTATTTGTACTTATTCAATTTCATTAATATATTAACTATTTTATAAATTTATAGGTAATAATTAAAATCAATATAAAAGCAAAAAAAAAAAAAAAATGGTTATCAAAAAATTGTCTTGTATTATCATTGAGTAACTTCCTCACATAATTCATGTTTTGGTTTTGTTATTTTGTTATCTTAATGACTTTTGTTAACTGTTGTATGTATAGATTATCGTTTTTTCAAATAAACAAAAAGGAAAAGTAACCAAAATTGAAAATATGTATGTATCCAGCCCCAGAAACCAAAACGTTTCTAATCCATAAATATATATTTATATATTTATATATATATATTTTAAATCCTTTCATAGTGAAACCTATACGTAGTAATGTATACACTACATTAACATTTCAAATATTAATAGGTATAGTAGTTTTCGCTGTACGCCGATTTAATCTTTGAGTGAGTGGTATTTGAATTTTATACATGTAAATTGATATATAAAAAAATAGAATTGTTATTATTACTATTTACTATATTATATTCATATATTTTTATTCAATTATAATACTTTATGAACTACCGGTTAAAAGATACTGTGCATGCAACCACCAACACACATTATTTCGATAGTGGCATATGTTATGTCAAAAACACTTAGGACGTGTTTGTACTATTTTGTTTATTAAATCGTACACTGTTATAGCGGTATATATATTTTTTTCTTAACGTATGATGAATATAAAAAAAAACTTTTCGAAAAATGCTCGCATTGTTTAAAATTGAAATTGCTAAAACTATTGTAATTATCACTGCACTGTCGTTCAAAGTATATGTATACGCTTAAAAACGAACCAGTATCTTGTATATAGAGAGCGTGTATATTCAAACATTATAAAAATATAATTAGTGCATTTAGTTGTAATATTGTTTGACAAACATAGTGTTTTCAACAACTGCAAACGTCATTATCAACTTAATTAATGTACAAGTATAAAGCGGGGCAACTTGGTGGGTTTTATCTTCTAATTAAAAATCATAACTGAGTTACAATGAATGAAGCAGTAAAACTTTTAATTCAAATCGAGTTTTTGCTATAATATTATTGTTATGATGCTGTATGATAAATTAATTAATCTCGGTTTACACAGTTGAATATTATTCATTTTTTTTTTTTTTAATTTGGCAATCTATTAATTCGTATAGCTGAATATAGCTGTATTTAATATATTCATTATATTATACGTATATCGGTTTCGAATTCGGTGCGAATAAGTTGCAACAATGATTATAAAGCGTGTCATAAAGTTTAAAAAGTATTTCAATTTCGTTTTCCTCTGATAATTTAGTCAGACCGTAGTACGAAAAATGCGTGTCTCTCGAGGCGTCATTAACAGTTACATAAAAACGGTTTTAAAAATATTATAATGATATTTTTTTCTCTCGAGTTCAAACATGACCTTATTTATAACAGCCCATGATAGGATTGATTCTTGATGACTCGTGTTTCTTTCGCGATTACATTTAACGCAATAAAAATGTCTTCGCGTTTGGAAAATATCTAACCTTTATGATTATAATTAATAAGACGTCCAATGAAGGGTAAGCATGTTCGAGGAATCGGATTACATTTTCACTCTTTTCGATTCACTGTATTATATTTTTTCAATATTTAATATTATATTATTATAATTCGTAAATATTTAAAGGTCAACTGTGTTATTAAATTTTCTTAGGAATAAAATTCCAGACCGTTCGCTGCGCAAACATTGAGACATACACACACACACACACACACACACACACACACACACACACACACACATATATATATATATTTAAATATACCGGGATGTAAAATGAAAAAAAAATTAAAATCCAAGCTCTGGTCATTTTCCCAGCAATGTCAGAAATATGTATTTTTTAATATAACCCAAATGTGAGTGGCGGTACGAAAAAGTTCAATATTTTCACTGTCACTTTTCATCAATATCGCATTTATAACTATAAAGCAGATACGGAAAAAAAAGTACATTGCTATGCGTTTCGCGATCTAGTAAACTTATTGTTTTCCGTAGAAAACATTTGCGTAATTTACTAAATAAAACAATGAGAAAATTATGTTTGACGGTCGGTGTCTTATCGATTACGATACAGCTAAATAAAACACGTGCATTATAATCACCGGGTATTTTGTTTTGGCGTGACTACGTGAGCTCAATAATGCAGCATCTTAGTTTACGCTAAACAATCGTGATTAGTAAGACACTGGGGTCGGAGAAAAGCAGCGAGAATGAATAAATTACCTAGACAAGTGGGAATTTTCATAACCATCAAGTATTATTATACGATATTCAGCCTTCAACACATTTTCCACTAGTAGTGCTTTGTTTTCGTACGCAAAATAAATAACGGGATTATAGAAAATAATATCATCATATTTGCATCCTCAGAGAATAAATATATATATATATATATATATATTCATCCTTGCAGCCAGACACGCACACAAAAAAAAAACTGGGCGATGGTTCATCTCTCGAAATAAAATTGTAATTTACCTACTTAATATAAAACTAAATAACGTATATAAAAATCCCCCCTTCCTTAGTACAGTATCATGTGATATATATATATATATATATATATATATATATATATATATATATATAGATAATATTTGTAACTTATAACATTATATTAAGAATTAATTTAAATAATTTAATTATTACGAATACAATTTTTCAACTATCACGCGTTCGTAAAGTTAATTAAAATAAAAATGAAAAAATAAAGAAAAAAAAAAAACTATAAAACTACAATTTTATAACTAAGATAAATCGAAGTATGAAATCCTACTTTCATGGTAATCTAGTAAATCTATTTATAATCTCTTCGACGTTAATATCATGAATTCGGTGTATGTTAGGTAAAAGTAATCCAGTAAGTCTAGCTTGTTCAAAGTGTTTCGTAAATATGTTTTGAGCCTTTGTAATGTTGAGATCGAACGTTAAGGTGTAATGAATGTAATGGGTAATGTGACTAAAATTGTCAAACGACTTTTGATGTTTGGAAAAATAAATCACTAGAAATTTCACACAAAATAGTCATTGAAGAAGTTGGATGGACTGTCACTGATAAATTTATCTATTTAGTTTTCCGTTATTAATAACTCTTGCTTCAAATGTTTTGTAGTTTGGCAGAATATTTTTATAAAAATTCACTACGTCTTGTGCATATTTTGAATTAATATTATTATTCAAAAACTGGAACTAGTCATTTTAATTTATACATATCACGATGATAATTAGTAAATCAATCATGCGATTGACAAATCATCCAGAAGAGGCGAAAATATTTGCATCGCATGTGATACTGATGATCACTAGACAGTTTAAACCTATAAGATGGCTAAAAATAAATAAAATGAACATATATTAATAATAGACATTTATAATATATAACGTTCACTTTTTACCTTCCCAAAAAAATTTTAGGGATGGGGTGTTACCCCCTCCTGTATACGTGTCTGCTTTGAGCAGTGTAATTATCCACGCAAACTGATTCATACTCAATTAGTCCACATGTATATTTATTATTTACCGACAGTCATATTATTCTTTATTCAGTAAATTTGGATTTAAAAATATTTAAACGGGTATATTATCGAAAACGGGTCAAAAAGCTCCCGTAAGAGAGTGTCATAGCTTCCATTGTAATTTATCTCTACCGGCACCCTTGATCAGCTAGGTACAATAGTTGCAGTAGAATTGTTTCACATTCTCAAAATATTAGTTATAGAGTACAGTAAATTATTGAATTTCAGGCATAATGAGGTATTGTAATTTCCGTAAACTCATTTGTGTAGGAAAGTTATATTTACTTTTAGCACCAACATAAATCTGGAAAAAATTTTTATAAAGTATCTTCCGCCGCATATTCATATAATTAAAAATATATTTTTTTCATATTATAATATTCCCATGTAATACAACTCGATATTCGATATGTTCGATGTTTAAGCCAAACCATCAGTTTCTCTTAAACGTATCATCTATACATAATATACTCCGTGACGATGTTCTACTGCGATTTTTGCGTTTAATCGTTTAATTGTTTATTTTTCAACGTTTAAACAGGCAACAGTATAAATAAATACACACATATGCACTTGCATATACACTTGTAATTTCGTACTGTAATTGTAATCGTAGTATAAATCAGTGGAGTTTAGTATATAGGGTTTAGGGGGGGGGGGCTAGTGAGCAACAGCACTCCCCCCCAAAATTTTTAAAAAACTTAAAAATTATTTTAAACGTACGTTATATTTCAATGGTGCTTTATGCTTTTTTAGAATCGTCAAATCGTTTTAAGACATTCTGTAAATTAAATGTAGATAAGTACCTATTATGCCTTATTAGTAATTCTTAGATATCAGTGGTAATTTAACTCTGTCAGTTAGTCACAAAGTTTTATAAGTTCGCGTATACTTATTTTAAGGTAGTGACACTGAGGCAATTATCTTCATTTTGGTGTCCGGTAGCCATAGCCTTTGTGAAAATGTTATCGGCATCGACTCGTTCTCTCTCGTTTGGTCCGTATTCGTGTGTACATCATGGGCGCAACTAGAGCCCAAATACTGGGGTGCTGAAATTTCTGAAAATAAAATAAAATGGTATTTAATATTACTATAGATTAAATAAATGTGAAAAAAAACAGGAGTGCTACATTTGATTTCAGTGGTGCTAAAAACCCTATTGCACCCCCTAGTTGCGCCTATGGTATACATGGAAAGTTTGTGAATTCATCGTCCGTTTACAGCCTTTTTTTTTAAAACCATGTTTTCAATCAATTTTGTATTGGTCTTTTGGTAATTTTCGTTTTGCGCAGTTATATTGCCATTTTGTTATACTAGTACTACCCATTGTTTCAGCGACTATTGTGAATAACGTAGCTTAATTCATTGTCATTGTCCAGCGCTATAGACTTGTGAATTTTACTTTGAACAAGTGTTGACACACAAGATTGTGTGTGGGGTCAATTTTATACCATTTTGTTGTATTTATTATTAAGTAATTACGGAGTTTAACGATTTGATTAAATATCGTAAAAAAAAAAATGTCCAGAATAATTACGTTAAATAACTAAGGTTTTTGAGACAGCCTTAAGATTTTTATTTAAATAAAATAATACATACTTATCTATTTTTATTTTTATTATTTTTATCTGGTTAAATCTAAACAATTCACTTGAAATAATAGTAAAAATTGTTAAACACTTGTGCGTCCGAGCTGTCTCGTTCGGGCACTGTATAATATAGATTATGATGTGTCGAATTAAAAAGCTGGTGAAAAGCTGATGACACCCCCAGTTAATACATACCATAGAATGGATTAAGAATCTATGGAATGCATTAACTAGGGGAGCCACCAGTACAGGAATACAAAGCTTTGAACCGTCAGATAAGGAGGTACGTCATCTTTTTCTGCTTCCCGCAAGTATTCCTTAAACAATTCGAGAGAAAATTCGGTCGATTCTCGGTCAGGTTTTTTGTGATTTTTTTTAATTTTTTTTTTGTCCGTCCATTTATTTCTTTTTATTCTAATATTATTATTATTATTATTATTATTATTTATAAGTTTGACCAATTATTACTTAGTTTTCTCAATAATCACCGACTTAACTTCTTAATGATTAATGTCATTACATCAATCAGTTGGAATATAAATTTGACACTTAAAACCTCACATGTGACAATGTTTTAGATAGCGGATTTCATCCCATGCACTAGAAATATGAGCAATACAATGAATTTAATACAATAAAGGCATGCAACCACTCAGTGGCGTATCCAGGGGGGATTTAGGGGGTTATAACCCCCTCGAAAATGTTTAATGTATGTACTATAATGTATGTATTATAATAAAAACATACAAAATTCAAAAAAAATTGAATGATACATTTTTTATAACCACTCCCAAAAAAGAATTCTGGATACGCAACTGCAACCACTGAATCACAGTCACGAATGAAGATACAAGTTGCAGCGTAGGACAAAAACCACATTAAATCACAATTGATGTTGGTAAGAGAATACCCTAAAACATGGTAACGAATAAATGTAAAATAATGAAGTTCTATAGAACAACACTTATCAAACATCAAAATAAAGAAAAACGTAATTTAAACAAAAAATGGCCATAGTAATAACAACGCACATGAACGAATTCGCGGTGCACTCAACGAAAAAAGACAAGATACAAAAGATTCATTGTGCATCATACAACGATAATCAATTTACGGCGAAAGCTACAGCCGTCGGATATCATAATGATGATAAAGATACCTCAGTGCCACCATTAAAAGATGACATGTGATCTCAGTGCCTCATGACTCTTAACTATAAGAAAAATTTATAATTATAAAGAAAACACGAAAATACAGACATTTCCGCACAATGATTACAGCGCAACTACGTTACTGGCAGGTCACACACTGAGGCACATTGCTGTCGCCGACAAATGCTGCAGCAATTCAAATCATATATTATATATGTTATAATATATATATTATATATTACTCAGAAAAAAAAATAGATTTTAAATGATAACAAATAAAAATAAGAAAATTAAGACACTTGAATTGAAATTATTATGAAATTGAACCTTGTTCATCTTGATCTTGATAGCAATAAGTTTGTCATCCGATGAAAGTATCAGATACATGTTATACTCAATAGAGGCGTACCCAAGGGAGGATTTCGGGTCCGGATCCCCCAATGAAATGTTAACGTTTACATTTTTTTACGCGATTCAAATTAAATTAAAATAAAAGAGTATTAATATTATAAACGTATTTTGAAATCTAAACCATTTGTTAATGCTATCGTATTTATCATAATTAATACTATACATTTCGTCTGTTGTGGCCTTTAATCAAGGATTGTATAAATTTTAATGATAACCATGGACTACAAGTTGTAGTTCGTAATAATAACTATCGTTTTGTGGAGGTACCTGTCATAATAGTGATTAGTGGCGGCAAATATTATAACAAACAGGCCCGTGTTCGCTTGACCTACAAAAATCTATAAATATATATTATGTATTTTTCCATTTAATAAAACAAAAATTGAAGACCACGGAGCAACAACAAGACATCTCCACTTTTTAAAATTTTTTTAGAGAAAAAAAACTGTTTTAAAAATTTACAAAAAAATTATTCAAATATCTTAGTAACATTTATAATTTATTTCATAAAAAAATTTCAAAATTTATTTTTAAATAATCAAAAAAAGTTAAATTAAGTTTTGGAGATGTCTTGTTGTTGCACCGTAAAAATATTTTTTTTTACTTTTAATGTATAAAATAATGTAATTAATATGAAAAAATTATTTTTTCCTCTAATATTGTATAAATTACCTGCATATTACATAATTATATACTAACAGGGGCATATTAAGAAACAATTTCAGTGGGGGGGGGGGGTTTACATGTGAAAAATATAATATTGAAATTCTTAAATTTGAAAATTTGAACTACTAAGTACCAAAACTACATATTTCAAGAAGAGGTTCTGTCTCCAAAACTTTCCCAAACAGGAGAGCAGTAAAAAAAAATTTGGAGGGAGGGAGTTTATACATAAAAAATAAATTTATGAGATTAAGTTCATATTATAATTTACTTTTTGTTCATCACTTAAAAATTTTTGAAAAATTGTATCTTGCTTGTTAAGAGATCGGTACCATGCCTCAATTAAATGACGTGGCAACATTTTTGCCGATGTTCCATGCATTTTTCGTAAGATTTTAATTTTTAATATTTCCTATGAACATTCGATTACTTGTGTGTGAGTTCCAATAGTTTACTGTTCTATGAACATAGCTTCTATTTTTTAAACAAGAATATGCTCCCCATTTGTTTGATATAATAATAGAACCCGGTAATATTTAATTTTCAATAATCGGAATTAAAGTTTCTCTGTCACGTTTTTCTACAACAAAAAACCTTCGTTCCAAATTATCTCCAATTTTGCTACATAATCCAAATACCCAAGTTCCTTCTAGTTTGCGACCATAATTTATGTTTGATTTTCTTGATCACTGTCAGAATTGGAGTCTGCCGAGTTATCTTGTACTTGTCCATGACGCCGATCACCTAGCAGCAGTCTTCCTCAGTTATACTTTCTTTTTCCTCTCAGTAAGAATTCATCAATTTGCACCTGTATGTTTTTTCATCTCATTTTTTGACGTTTTTCAAATAATGAACATCACACGTCCCTACACAAATTAAACCAGTCAACAATGGTTGCATTTGAACGACTCGTTAACTCAGAAACAGTTTTAATGGGTAAATCTTGTAACCAATAATAAATGAGTTCTAGTATTTGACCCAAGCTGAGATTTGAATTGCATCGAGCATTAAGATCAGTATATGTAAAAAATCCATTTGTTGATCGTATTGATTTATATGTCTGACATCCTTTTGTAATACATCGTATAGTGCTGATTTCTCGAAGTTCACCAGTAACTAATCGTTTTTTTCTAATGTAAATCTTTGTTTCATCGTGATATTTATGGCATAAATTAGTTTCGTTATTTTGTGATAATAGTTTATTCTTTTGTAAAAATTCTAACATGGTTTTTTCAAGAGAAATAATCGCATGCAATTCAACTGCTAACATTTTAAAATTTTAAACACACGCGATTTAAGATTAACATCTGAACATGTACTGACAATATTGTTGATAAAGTGACAAAATATCTATTGGTAAAAACTTCTAGTATAGTTATTATATATGATATTAATATAATAAAATTATAAAGATAAGCAAGTATCGGTTGTCCGTACTCCGTACCTATAATAATAATAATATAAATAATCGTTTTGGTAGATCACATACTAAACCCAGTAATACAGGTAGGTCACATACTAAACTCGATTTTCGATCGGTAGGTCACATACTAAACGAATACCCTAAGATCTTTTAAATCTTTGAGCTTAGCCAGTTTTATAGCTAATGGTCTAGTACAAATTTTTTATGATGGCAGTGGAAGACTTAATTGGTTATTTGTTTTTTGAAGAATGAAATTTTCTTTAGCTGTTGAATTTACTGAGATACTAGCATAAAGTCCTTCATCTGTATATTCCGTGTAACGATCACTTAAAATAGAAAATTTAACTTTGTTTCTATTAGTTACATTTTTTTTAAATAAGTTTTTAGTGTGACCTGCATAATTTAATATCATATCTTGATGTACTGGAACAACAGAAATTTTTTTACAAGTAGTTGTTGTAAGACTTTTATACTCTTCAGGTAAAATCACGCTTTCAAGTTTTCTTCTGTTTTTTTCTATTAACCTAAATGCCTGGTCACAAGGAAGGAAACTATGATCAGGTTCAGGATAACGGTGAATAATTTTTTTTAACCCAAATAAGTTTCTTATTGCTAATGTATATAAATATTGCACAAGGGCATAATTTTTATTTTGAGCACTGCAGTTGTCTGTAAAAATTAATACAGTTTCAACTTGGCTGTCCAATATTTAAGAAAAATAGTGGTAAAGAAAACTTATGACTTCATTTTGACCTTTTCGTCCTGTCGCTTCATCGTACAGAAAAAAATATGATTTTACTGGTCTTCCTGAAGTTATGCAAAAATTATAAGCCCACAATTGCCGTATGTAGAACACATTTTCTATTACATTTACAAGAAGGACCTGTAACTCGAGCAATAACATGTTTTCCACGTAAACTAATGTGTGAAAGCCTTTGTGTCTTTGCATTTTTCGATACATTGCGTCCCCATTTATTTATTTGTCGAATTTTTTTTTTTACTTTTACGTACCTCACTGTCACTTTGTTCTTCGTCGGAATCTTCAATAACTTGTATATTATCATTATATTCCATATTCACATTACTATTATTACAGTCAGTCGATATTGATGGTCGATTGATCATTAAATTTTCATAATATATCGTGCTTTCAAATTCAGAAACCTGAATCGGCGAATTAGGATTATAATCAGAATCGTTAAACCAATCATCAATACTCAAACCACTTGAACTTTTATCACTCATGACTAAATTTATATGTATTTTATAATAAATAAAATAAAACTAAAAGTAAGATCACAGTCAAAAAATATATATAGGTATTATAATTAAAGTAATAAAATAATAAAACTAACAAATAACAATTAACAATATTTAATATTTTGTGATAATATTCCTACATCATATAAGGATGATATGGAAAAAATTGATAAACACATTTTTATACAGTAGTAACTACCATTATATGGTGCAACAACAAGACATCTCTGGTGATGTCTGGTTGTTGCACCGTAACAAAAATCAAACATCTCTATTAGTACAATAACTTTGTATTTAATGATCGGATTTGTCTGATTGTTACACCAATCGATGTAAAATATTTTATTTTAATAATAAAAACTGAAAAAACGATTTTACCAAAAAATGTAGATGTCTTGTGGTTGCTCTGTGGTCTTCAATTATTAATAACAGCTATCGTAGTCGTAATCAATAATGAGAAACAACGAGACAATGACCAATGGAGCTAATATAACTGTAATATAACTAATATAACTATAACCCATATAACTTGTCAGTTTTTAAATATCAATTGACGTTTATGTGATTTTGTGACCTGTGTTTCATATGTTTTTGAAGATTTTTTATTTTATTATGAATTCGAAAAAAAAATGTGATACTACCAATGAAAGTGACAAAAAAAGATCAAAGACGTTTTACACTACAGGTCAATCATGTCAAAACACATCACATTTTTTTAAAAATTCAGCAGATAATGAAAATATAAATTTAAAAACACATTCAGTAAGTGTCTTTACAAATTACTTAAAACTGAATAATTTCCAATGAGATTTAAGTTTTTGGGCATTAAAATCCTAGCCCTAGTTATAAATTATTATTTATTTTATATTTTATAGTACTCTGTCAGTTATAAATTTAAGTATGATCATGGGTGCCCATAAGTAAAACTTTAAAAGGGTGCCAATTTTTGTTTTTCAAATTATGAGCTATATATTCTCAAAAAGGTAATACTTATTCAATTTTATGTAAATATTATTTTTCAAGAGAATGGGAGGAAAGTGCACAATCTTGCCTTCCCAATGATCGTCCATTACTATGATTATACTTTGAGAACAAATTAAATAAAATTGTTAGACCTTCCCCCCCTTAAATAATTTCTAGTTACGCCACTGGCATAAATCAATGATTTTATTTTAGCAAGGGAAAATTAGATATTTATGTTTAGACTATTTGCTAGTTTGAGCAGTATGTATATTCTTTGGGATAGAAAATGTTTTATTGTGCTGTTTAAAAAGTTAAGTACATCATCAAGGAAACCATCGCATAGAAATAAAACTAAATACTATATCGATTTACAGTGTTTTTGAATTACATTCGTTTTTTTTTTCCATATTTACGTCATATACTGATATACTAGATTAGGTACTCGAACAACTGGATTATCTTTCAATAGGCTAACGACGTTTGATTTTTTTTTTTCTATCATGTTACCAAGAAAATTCGACTGTAAAAGGGAACCGTTCTCATTGAATTTGTATGATATTTTCGGTGCATTACGTTAAACCCTCGTGTATATAATATCACTCGCAACAACTGCAAGCTAAATTATCGCAATACCGTTTTTCCCCCGTGACATTTGCTAATACTTTTTCATGCACATCGATACCGAGAAAAAAAAATTGCTTAAAAAACCTATATATCTATGTGTGTGCATGTCTGCTTGTGCGTGTGTGTCTCTGTGTATACGTGTTAATCTGTGTGTCTATGTCTTTATGTGACTGTGTCTGTGTTTTCCTTATTTGAAATCCTAAATACACCGTATTTCAGGAAGCGATCAAATTCTTTCTATATATTATAATATATATATATATATATATTTTATACACAACTTATCCTGAACACGTACAAAACGAGTCTTTTAAGCGATATTGCATAGAAGCTTATTACTAAGTGTGCGCTATTCGATATGTAACAACAGTGCATTTATTTGCTTGATGACGATCTCGTCCGGATACAGAAAATTAACTCGCGAAAACGAGCGATGAACGCGTCGACGATATCGAACCACATTGTTGATCCACGAATCCACGGAGATCGGCCCGAAACGCGTTGCGTAAACGCGCGTTCGCCGAAAATACGTGACGTACGCTTTCGTCGGCTATCGGAGAAAACACCGGACAACGAACCGCTGACGGGTCACGAAAAAACAGAAAAACAATACTTATGATAAACAAAACTGCGGTTGTGCTGCGAACGCTTGTTTTTCGCGTTACGTTTTTAGTTTTTTCGGTACGTTGTGAATTCCATTTGTCGACAACATGTTATTATTGTCGTGCGTATCATCACGGACGGCTGAAAAAAACGTTGAAAACTTCTTTTGGTCGAAATAGAAACCGGTTGTATAGCACGGCTGTTTATATGTTGTTTTAAATTGTTTTCGTTTCGTTGAAACTTTCGTATCGCGGTGGGTACTATCGAGAAAATCGCAACGATGATTACAAACCGACCGAAATTAATTTTTTTTTTCTCACTTTCCGGCCATGAAAAATGTTGTATAAAAAGCACACGCGTACACAAGGCTGTCCGCAGGGGTGAGGCTCCCCCTCTAATTAAGATAATACCTAATTTTTATTGCATTTATTTGCATTTTATTTAGCAGTCTTGGAGGGTGATAAGAAGGACTGATAACTGATAAGTTGACACAAAATTGTTCGTCAGTTTTCAATATCATTAGGTATTCGGTATTTGGTTTATTTGTTTTAATCATGGTTGTAGATTCATATCATATCAACTCTATGGGCCATATACAATTATTGTGGTTTTAATTGATAAAGTCATAGTGATGACCACGGTTAGCCATGGTGATGACTGTTTTATCACAGAATAGATTAAATTTAATCTATGATGTGGTTTTATACTTTTATGATAATATTGTTGTTATTTTTTTAAAAAGTCAACAATCTGACATTGTTGAAGATACAATTAAGCTTTTCTGCATGGAACCACGGCGTGTTCAATTTTTATTTGACGATAATGATTAATGAGTCATAATTATTTATTATTAATTATTTTTTTCATTTTGTATTATACAGGCTTCTTTATAACAACAACATAATATTATATATTTATATATATATGTATATATATATATGTATATACTTACTATATTATAGTAAATAAATAATTTTTTTTTACGATGTGATAAAAAACAGAATTTATGGTAAGTGTATTATTTTTTCGCTGCTACCATTCTAGTGAAACCCTGCACTATTCAACGCGTCAAAACAATTAGACCAAATAGATGTGAAATTTATAATATTCGTTAATCAGCGGTTTCGGCTGAATGTTTGTTGAACGCGAAATACCAAACTTTCCGGGAAACTTACATCGGATAATTTCAGTGAGAACAAGATGCGTAGGTATGTGCGATATGCTTATCGTTTTATCACACGTCCACATGACGATTTCCCGGTCGATTTTTACGGAGTCTGGAAGTATGAGAATACATTTTTATAAATGAGAAAATCAAACAAATCCAATTCGCGTACATTCCTTTAATAATCAATTTTATTAACGGTTGACGAACGTTTGTAATTTTAATCCAAACCGGTATTTATTTCAGAAAATGTCAATGTATAAAAAGTACATGGAATTGATTACCGGCACAATACGTTTTTGTTTATAATTTTTAAAAGTTTAAAATAGTGCAGTGAACTTTGGTCGAGACATGTTCCGCTCTTCCGAATTTAAAATTATTATAAATAATAAAGCACGGTGTTCAACAGTCGATGCTTTGTTAATGTAAACGTGTGTACGTCATATGCTCAAGTTCTATGAAAAATATGATGGCCCAGGATAAAAAAGGAAAATGATTACAGTTTTAAGAACGTGTAAAATCTTATAATCCCAGATATAAATTAATGTTTTTTTCAAATATTGTTTTATAATTTATATTTGAATTACAGAAATGAGAATAAAATTTTGATTAAAAATATTAGCTTAGTACCTACGTCGCTGTATAATAATTCGGACCTTTTTTTTACCGTGTACTGTCAGAAATTGTTATTTTATTAACTAAAATGTTACATTAAAACCAAATACTAATACACTTTCGTGTACATCGGAATATCAATTATAAATATAGGACCGCATAGTGACTGATTATGATCATAATGTACTCCTACCTTAGATTTATATCATCACGTCCATACGTAGAATATGTGTTACAGTTCGTTGTGACTCAAAGTTGGCTTTTTCTTGAAATCCCCATTCTTGTCGCTTCAAAAGGTGGGATTGGCCTCATTGCAAAGTTCTCAAGCTACGGGAGTTCCGTCCTTCAAACGAGATCCGTCCATGTCACGTGAAGTCTTCAACGTCAAAGTGCGACATGAATTTGTATAACATTATGATATATGCGAGATTATGTACACCGTTGATTATAAATACTAGTATTACGTACACATCGTACCGCATATTATTTCCTTTCAGAACCCGAATGGTTTATCCAACTGCGTTGTATCAATACCGAGACATGATCTATACGAAAATGATTTGTACAATAAGGTTGATACTTTTACATGACATAAATTTAAATCGATGGAAATCGGTGTGTGTTTTAATTTAAGTCGCTTTGGTTTTGAATTGTATTAGTATAGACACTGATTTCATATCGTGAGTTGATTATCGTTGACTACGATTATATAACTTTGCCATTATGCTATAGAAAAATAATATCTTTAATAAAAACTAATACATTACGAAACAAAACAATTTTCCGAATAAATGCATGCCGATATCAAATCCGGCGTTTTTAAATAAACTCCAGTTATGATATTAGTCGTTTTAAATTCACATCATAGTGAATTTATATTACTGTTGAAAATTTAATATCCATGCATTTTAATTTTGTCGATATTTATATTAACTACCAAATAAATATTGGATACGACATAATCGACTTTTAAAGTTCTAAATCAAAATTAGCTCGATCATGCGTTACAAGGAATGTTACTACTGCGACTAACCAAACGAATGCAACTATCATACCTCCGGAACGATCAGTAGTTATAATTTTCCATTTAGATATCCACTCTACGGAAAGCGTTTATCATATTTTATAAAACTGTCTTATTACATTACTCTTCATACCAAAAAATTATTTCGAACAGTTATCTTTCATAAGTCATTTACTAATTTCGGACGAATTATCATTGTAGCGTGGATTAAATGAATTAGTTTTTGATTACATTTTGATAGAACTTGTGTTACCTTTTCTCTCGTCGGTATTATTGTAACATGAAATATTATGCAGAATAATCAACAATATTGTATACAATATAAATATTTAAACAAAACAGTATAAATAATTGTTTACAAACCAATTGTTATAACTGCGTGTACATAATACAAATCAAAATTGCATAATGTTATTTTGTTCGCAGTTTTAAATTAGTTTATAAAAATATTTTTCTACAGTCGACTATCTTTATTATATTCATATTTATGTGTTTAAATATTGATATTTCTCTTTTTAGATACATTTTTAATTTTAAATTATTAAACTATTTCATATTTTAAAACATTTATTTAGTTTATGTACTTGTATAACATATTAACTTAATGTAAAAATCGTTAGCTTTTTAACTGCAATTCTCACATGGTTATAAAACTCGGCCGTCTTACATTATAAAATGTAGATATTATTTTTTGTTAATTCGAGAAAATGAAACAACGTTTGTATCTCCTACTGGATACTTCTCAGGAGCACAATTCCCATAAAATGCATGTCCATTCTAAATCCTACGAATAAATATAAACTTAAAATGGTACTAAAAAAGTTCATGTGAGGTCTGTATACTTCACCGAATTCGACTGGATTGAATATTTGAACTGAATAACTTTTAAGTAACATAGAGTAAAGTATTATGGAATGAGTAGTACAACCATAAACAACTATAATATTTGCTTGAATAATTTCAAAATACATTATAAAGTAGTTTTAGAGCGTATAACACGCAACAACTTATAATAAATTCGTTAAGGTACTTATGAAACATTTGAAATTTCCACCCTTAATTAGTAATTATTTTGTTAATTCTCTGAGAACGCAGCAATTGATATTTACCAGAAGCGGTTTTACGGAGGGGGAGGTCCAGGGGTCTGGAACCCCCCAGAACCCAAATTTAAGCTGTGATACATTTTTCGTTCGTGGCGTTCGGGTTTTGACTAGCTATTTATATGCGGATATACACTGGTGATTTCATCATTATTATTCCGTATATTTGAATGTTTGCCACAGCTTTTTATGTATTTATATTTCTCTGAAATTGTGACATTTACGATATCTATTATTTGTGATAATAATAGCGTTCGGCCGATCGAAGAATGCACATTAGCGGATTAGCGCAGCAATATACTGACAATCATTTTTCACTTTTTAACCGATCGCGACGCGCCCGTTGAACGTATAAATAGTAAATTTGTAATCTTGTATAAATAAGTTACTAATTACTATTTACGTTTATTCACAAATATTCTTTTAATCTATGGACTAAGATTACCATTCAATTTGAATCAAACTTGAAAAGTATTTAAAATTCAGATTAGTAAAATTTATAATAACAATTTTAAATTGTTTTGCTTTTTGATTTACAAAGTGTTTATCTATATTATTTGATTCATAAAAATTTGTAGTTAATTTTAATTTTAATCAAAGTAAATTATTTTGTATCGCGAATGTAATTTTTAATGTTTTTTAATATTAATTATTTTCACCCAGGCCAGTCAGCGATTTTAAAACTTTCGGTCATCTTTCACCAAAAATTAATACTTATAATAAAGTACATTTTTTTTATCGAAATATTATTATTTTTCCTACCAGTTACCACAGTAAATATTGAATATTATTAATGGGTTATACTTTATTTGTATATATATTAAAAGATAATGTTAAGAAACCCCCTCAGAAAAAATAAAAAAAACCGCCACTGATACTTACATATTTAAAACAGTAATTGAATAAATAATACGTGACATATATGTAGTAATAATATAGTAAATATAGTGCTCAATAGTTTTTTGTCTTAATTTCTAATAACAAATATAACTTGAAAAAAAAAAAATTGTGTTGTAATTTAATTAAATTTCGAATTGGTACATTTAAAATTTAGGAAATGTGTTATCAGAAGTAAGTCTGATCCATTTTATTATTTAAAAATATTACATATATCTGATTTCATATTGCATATAACTTTTTTTTTTTTTTTTTTTTAATGAGAATAATTCAGAAAAAATAATATATGTATTATTTATTGAGATAAAAAAAAAAAAAACTATAAGTATTTTAATTTATAATTAAATTGGCATTTTCACGCATCATAAAATATAAAGGGCACATGTTAATTGTATTTTATTCAAAGTGAAATTAAAAAGAACAATTTGGCGTGGATACACACATATGTAAAAGCCAAGAGGAAAATCAATTTCAACGGACAGATTTATTTCTTTTTTTTTATAACAAAAGCTAACTCTCAAGGGGATGGAACATTGATGCTAAAAAAAATC
Source organism: Sipha flava (assembly GCF_003268045.1). NCBI lineage: Eukaryota > Metazoa > Arthropoda > Insecta > Hemiptera > Aphididae > Sipha > Sipha flava. The sequence goes on along the minus strand of NW_020272853.1, from coordinate 817,902 downwards.
CCCTTGCGTCCATCACCTATGGCTACTATCAAGGTCTTTTTGACTAAAAATGAAAACGCTATATGATATACGTACATATGTAGGTATAGGGAATTCCATAATCATTATTTTGTAACAACAATTATCAAAATGTTGACCTATTTATACCTATGGAACGTTTTAATGTCTTATTCAAATCTGTTTTTGATTAAATCCTCATTAATATTCATGATGAAAAAAAATACTAATATTTATTATAATATTTTATTTAGTGAAACTATTTACCTTTATAAGTTTCGAGTTTAAGTTTCGAGTTTAATAAGCGTTTTACATTATTGGTTCTTGGTTTAAATCTAATTATAATAACGACACTTAATTTGATTATATATCATAATAGAAAATCTTTGATTCGATTGATTTAGTTTTGATTAAAAGTATATTTAATGAAATTCAGGTTATTGTATTCCATTAAACTATAATTAATATACTGAGATGAATTGAATTGTAAGTATTTTTCTTTTTGGTCTTTAATAATGTTGATATTATTTATTATTATTTTTTTTTTTTAAATTATTATGAACTCGTTAATTATTATTTATTATATTATATTATATTATATTATAATAATATAATATAATATATATATTAATATAATTGTATACAATTTTAAGCAAAGCACTTCAATTAAACATTATTTTTAGTACATAAATTAGTTATAAAATTATATTTAATTCAAATAGTGCGTCAAATCATCGAATATTATTATTGATATTCATTCTAGCCGAACTTGACAAATACCTACCATCAATAATTTTTTACATTTTTAAATTTACGTTACTGTATACATTTAAGTAGAAAACTCTAATTATATCCGTTAACCGGAACCGAGAAAACATAATACTCAGTTTTAATCCGTTAATTGGGAAAACTAACTTCGGAAAAATGAACCCATTTTGAATCCCTGCGTTAAAGCCCATTTTATTACGTGTCATTGTGTTCAGTTGCAATAAAATACTATTGTTTCCAAACGATAACTATATTTATATATATTTGGTAATATTAATGAACTTCAGTTCATAGTACATCGGTATGGATTAAAATATATTTTCAAACGATCGAAATAATTGGCCCGTACGCGTTCTTACATACAGTTCAGAAAATTTGGAAAATAATAACTACTGTTAGTTACAAACCTATGATGTTTAAATCGATATTTTAAATTCTTAGAAAATCAAACGTGTATTAATTTAAAAATCTATGCACAAGTGTAAGTTATTGTGGTTTTATATTTATTTTATTTGAAAATATATTATTTCATTAAATATAAATGTTGTATTCAGCATTTGCACAGTACTCTACATCGTGTATTGACGTATTCGCGGGCAGGGGAAAGGCTTTTGACTGTTCGTACACATCGGTTCCCGTGTCGGTATAATATCAGTTTTTGTTTTCGCGAACATCGAGTATGAAAATTCGGTTTATGGTTGTCATTCGTTAAGAACCCGTACGCGCACTTCTTAGAGAAACGATAGTTTTTGCATCGGACTCTTGTTGGTGCTCAAACTCCGTGCTTAATATCGGACAGCCGTTACCTTTTTAATACCATCTTAACAATAGTATAATCGTTGCGAACACCGTTAAAAAAAGAAAACGTATTTTATGAAGGACAGCGTCTGTTATCATAACACCTTTATGTATAATAACAAAACGCGTGCATTGATATAGGCACATGTCAATTTTACGAGTAGGTCGGTCGGTCGAGAGCCGCGTCCGGAAGAAAGAAAGAAAAAAAAACATAACACTGAACGCAGTCGACTAGGAATTATTGTTACGAGGTTAATTATTGTTTTATTTACGTCCCCAGCGTTGACGAAATCGCATTTTTGTTTTTTGTTTTCGGTTCAAAGATATGTGACCGCGATAAGCGCCGGACAGTTGCCGTGCGCATATCTGCGTCGTTAACATATTACACCGTTCTATTATATTATACTGTATTATATATTTATGTGTTCGAAAACTATCAAAATACGTGAATTTTATGTGCATTTAATTCATGCGTTCGCGCACAAAACTGCTTAATATATACTCGAAAAAAACAAAAAAAAAAAAAAACATTTCGTGGACGAATGTAGATAATATACAATATTAGTATAAGACTGTTGTAAAACACGAAATAGGTCTAAGGTATATTTTTTTTGTTAAAAAGTACTCGACAAAAAACAATAAAACGACTACCGTTTTCTGCGAGCTCATGAAATATGCACAAAAACATTTTTATTTTATTTTATTTGTTTTTGTAAGAAGCTATTCGTATTCATATAAAATATATGTATTATAATAATTCACTAAGGAATAGTACTTCGTCAAAACGAAGTCATCATAAAATGATACATTCGAACGTTTTAAGAGCTATATATATAAAGGTCCAAATAAATTTCTTCAACTTTTATATTCAACTATAACTATACGAGGCCACCTTACAGAGTTATAAATCCATTTAATATTAAAATAATATTACCTCATGCTGGAATTAATACTTATAAAATTTAATATTTTTTATTATACAATAATAGCCAATTTTCGGACTAGTGAACAGGTGGATCGACCCAAAAAAGGTTTACCTGGTTATAAACATTTTATTTTATTTTTTCCCCTTCACAACACATAGGTACTTTATATCGAAAATACTAATTAAATAATTTCAAAATGTTTTATGCTAACTCGACCTGGCCTACTAATAATCTCGAAGAATGGTTTCAAAATCGTCCTTTGAACCAACGAAACTGAAATCCCAACATTTGCCTATTATTCTGCATATCTTTAATTAAATGAATAAGTTTCAAAATGAAAATGTTCAATATTACGCGCAAACCAACAGACAGAAGAAGAAGAAAAAGAACAAGTTTAGCAAGAAATAGCGAGCAACAAAACTTCGTTAAAATATTCTAAGGAAAAGCCGTTATTATCTTTTTATAATAATATATTACTCTCTTACAAACTCATGCGTCGCAGACGCGCATAACAGAAATAGTAGTTGGAAAACTAATATTGAACATCGTTATTCGAATTACTTTGAGCTAATAATGTATTCTATTACTTGAATTTTTGAACGGCGTTTTTAATAGTAAGGCGAAATTTCAATAGTTGCACTACATAATTTAGATAATAATCTGTAATCATCAATGAAGCGGTTCGTACACCGGTGCCAAGTATTTTGTGGTAAAAGATATTATATAAATACATTTTCGTTTACAAGCATTGAGTCTGAGATAATGGATTCATTTAGGAATTAACGTTTTCCGACCGCGCAGCGTTAGCGATATAACGAAATGACGAAGTACGTGTTGACCACGTACATGTCAACTTTTACAACGCGATTTTAAAGAAAAATTCAAACAGGTATTCTTTCTCGAACACACGTATGTTAAATGTTTTTGAAGGAAAACAAGAAAACCGAAAACTTATGACAGTATACGATCATAGGCGCAACTAGGTGCAAGGGCGTATTTGAGGGGGGAGGGCGAAGGGGGCATTCGCCCTCCCATGGCTCGTACTTTTTTTGAATATAATACATTGATTTATTTAAAAATTGTAATGTATAAATAATTAGGAATATAAATTACTAGTATATTATTATAATATGATAATATATTCAATAATATGTCAATTTGGTCACGGGTATCAATTTTTGTTTATCTTCTTATATCAAAACATTTTTGGTTGTGGTACGAATAGTGGTATTATCTTCCACGGATATTGCTATGGTTATAGACATTTACAACCATAACCGAAGTATTTATCATATAATATAATTTAAAGTAACACGTTTTTTACCACATATTTACTAGTTAGTCATTTTTTGGTGCATTTATGCATATTGTATATTCTTTTATTTATTTGAGCTGTATAATTAATAATTTTTTAATGATGTCCTTAATAATTTAACTCGCCTATTTTTGTTTTTACAACATAATATCGGTACTTTTTGTTGTGCGTAGGTATTTAGTAATTCTTTTGAACACAAATGCATGCATATTTGTGTATTTTATAGAGCTAAAAGCTCCTAACCCAAATAATAATCATAATTGACAATATTTGTTTCCATATTCTTTAACTTGCAAATATTGGCCAAAAATATATTTTTGTAAATTGAAAACATGGTTAAGATCAAAAATAGGCCAGCATAGACTAACAGGTTTGGTTGTGCTGCATGTACATAAGAATATTATTATATTCATTGATGAAACAATCAACAAATTTGCCAAAATGAAAAAAAGGAAATTTGGAATTTGTTATTTGACTACTTACCAACCTTATATTTTCTACTTAGATATTTGTTAAATTAAGTTACCTATCTTAATTGTTTTTTAATGTTTATAAAAAATAATTAATAGGTAGGTACTATTTCTACTATGATTGTTGTTTTTTTTTTTTATACAGTATTCAGACTGAAGGTACAATTTTAATATAAGAACTATTTGTGTTGTTATTATTAATACTTACTTATTTTTAATGCAGTAGGTTTTAAATATATTTATTAAATAAATATTTAATTCAATTGGGTACTTGTATTTTTATTTATTCACTCGAATGAAAAACAGGAGCATGAACTGTAGGTAATGAATCAGGGGCGTACTCAGAAATTTTTTCCAGGAATTTTGGGGGGTCCAAAATTTTTATTTTATCTGTTCTCTAATTATAATTATAGTTTAATTCAATACCAAAAAATTACTGTTAATAACTATAGTAATAGTCACAATAGTTATTCACACATCACACATATTCTTCACAAAGGTTTACTATAATAGCTAGGTACTATAATTGAAAAAAATAAAAATAAATTTTTATTTGGTAGTAAAATATTATAAAAAAGTACTAAGTAACTAACAATAATAAATAATATTAAAAAAGCAGTATAAATTAAACATGGTTTATACATTATTGGTATATTATATAATCTATAAACTTTGTATATTGAAGATAATGGGAAATTAAAATACACTATATACTATTTACTATTAAACCATTGAATATGTAAAAATTTCAATAGGGGGTCCGGACCCGAAATCCCCCCCTTTTGTACGCTCCTGTAATGAGCTATAAATTATTTTTAAGTTTGTATTGAAGAAAAATTAGATTCGCCCCCTCAACTCAAATACGTCCTTGACTAGGTGGGCGTAATAGGGTTTTTAGTACCCCTGTGTTCAAATATAGCACTCTTGTTTTTTATTTTCAGATTTGTATTATCTTTAGTAATTACAGTTAAATACTATTTTATTTTATTTTCAGCGATTTCAGCACTCCCAATATTTGGGCTCTAGTTGTATATGTGATACAGGAAACGAGGTACAACGTGATGCACCAGAGCACTGTAACATTTTTGTCTACGTACGCGGGCATTGCCCGAACTTTAAATATAGTCTATGTAACTTTTAATGATCCGTCAGAATTATAAATGGAAATGACTACACTTCCGAAATAATAAATTGTGACGAACGCATCGGGACCGCACGGTAAATAATATTTAAAAATCACCGAACAATATCACGTTGTGTATATTGTGATGCGGTGATGGTGCGGAAGTTTATCCATATCCGCTCGCAGCGAGGTCGTCGTCAGCGGTGGCTTCTTTAGTACACACTAGTGCTATGCATGGTCTGGTTTTAATCAGTCAGATCTAGTATGGTCCTAACATACAAAAATTACTGAATCGTTGGTTTGGTCTGGTTTAATAATTTTTTTGAGTAGTTCGGTCCGGTTAAAAAAAAATGAAATGAAAATCAGTCCGGTCCGGTCCCAATCATGGTACTTAAAATCTAAATACAGATATTGTTATGTAAACAAATAAAATGGAAATAAACCTACAACTTTAGGTATATATTTATTTATAAAGTCGGGCAGTCCGGTCCAGTGTAATACTAAACGCATCATATGGTACGGTCTGAGCTAATACAGAGTGAACCTTACGGACCGGTCTATAAAGGGTCCAAAATGTTTTAAGATTGGACCGACAGTCTGGTCCGGTTGGTAGCGAATTGGTTACGAATTATGCACATTTTCCTTCTCAATTTTACATGATTAGTACTGTCAACTTTAAAGTAGGCTTGATTAAAAAAATAAGTCAGCTTGTCATCACTTTAAATACAACTAATAAAATACAATAAATACAATTTAAAACAATTGATTCATAAATTTGAAGTTAACTTTCTTTAAATATTCAATTCTTGTAATCTTCTTATTAATGTAGTTAGTCGTACAATTTTCCAAATTCAGTAATCTATTATTCTATCTGTATTATATTTCTATACTTTATCTTATCGATATAATATGATCGATATATGATAATATATATTTAAAGCTTTTAAAATATAGTTTTTTTTCTCTATGCACTGGCCCGCTGAATTTTAATTTTTAATAGTGTAGATAAATTGTGTTAAAAATTAAAATTTTCACTATTTTACCAGTACACAAACGGAAACCAATTCGGCTATACCTAATGAAATACCTTTTTCAAACAGGAACCAATTCGGCCAAATAGGTACCAATTCCGCTACTCCCTCCTGTCCACGGTATACTTTATTAAATGTTATTTAATTACTGGTCCGGTCCGGTCTAAAAATAATATGAAGCCGTTGATTCAGTCCAATTTTGGTCTTTGATTAAAATTTTAGATCCGGTCCGACTTCAGTCCCTTGGTAAAATTTGAAGTCCGGTCTAGTCCTTAAAATAATGGACCGTGCAGAGCACTAGTACACACGAAAAATCCATTACGTTGGAATAACGGGTATGACTATAACTTAATACTCTGTTAAACACGACAAAAACACGATTTATGCGTTGTACACGTATTAAATAACGAGTGAAGTTGTGCGTAAGTGTTTCGAAAACCACCTGTATAGGACATTGTAAAAGGCACTGTAAGTCGATTAAGTGATTAATTTCCTAATATCGGTATTTGCAGTCGGTGAATTGTTATTTTCCATCTGTGTAAGTGTATGTTTGACGAATAAAATTAAAAAAAAACTAAGTCCATTCGTCAATTGGTGAATATCCGATTATAAATTATGTGTACGTATAATAATATTTTTAAACGGCCGTAGACCACGTTTATAGTTACAGGCTGCGGCAGACTTAATGTCAAATTGTAAAACTAGAATTATTACATAAATAGCAATGTAAGCTAATATTTCGAATATTAGGAGGGAAGGATTACAGCCAAAATCGTATAATAGTCGTTGATTAATCTTTTTCTAATTCATGGATATTATATTAAAATATTATCACAACACTATCGGTTATTTGAACGCTACCAATAACATATAAAAACTATATTGACACGTCGTCACTTGCAGCTTTTTATAAAAATAATAATCTATCCGATAGTACTTTCTTATGCCGAAATATACATTATTCTAAAACTATTAAATAATATGTTTTAAAAATCATTTCCGGGTACAAGATAAAACATAAAATAAAATCGAAAGCACGAGATCATCGTCGGCAAAAGGTTAGTTAATTTATACCCCTGGTATTTATGGTACAAAAATCATCATCGAAGTAATTATTATTTGCTCGCGGCAAAATTTGCACTGCATCAATCTATCCGTTTGATATAAATTCGTGGATGGAAGAGTATGTTTATTAATTCGTCGAAAAGATAATAATATTTTTTTAATTTTCGAGGGAAACAAAAAATAGTAAATTAATAACAAGATCATACTATACGTGACCGAAACCTTCGTTCCTACGGGTCAGTGGACTGCCGACCGACACGCGTAAAATTGGTGGGGGAAAAGGAAAGAACAAAAAATAGAAAAATCCGAAAACATCTACGTCTTGTGGTCGCTCGCGAACGTAGAACGATAATATGCGTATGTGTACGTATAAATATGTGTATCGATTCGCCTGGGGTAGACACGCTGTCGTCGTAGTTCGATCGCCGTTCCCGCAACGACTTGTTGCTCCGCCGCCGCTACTGCTGCGACGTCATGTGGTTGCCGCCGTCGCGTTGGTTCCTCGTCGGTCTCGTAGCACTCGTCTTCGCTGGTCCTTCGCTCGCCCATGCCGCAGGATTGCTTTACTTAGACCGTCGCGCCCAAAGGGACATCTTGAATCGGTTGCGCGACGCCCCGAAGACCGTGAGCCTGAGTGAAAGGGCGGAAAAGGCGGTGAAAACGTACCTGACCAATTTGCGCGAACGATACTTGCGCGTTCTGGACCGGCCCTGGGACTCCAAGTACACCAGCCACAGGAATGCAAAACGATGGCCGCTTTAACGTAATTGTAATCACTGCCTGATGTCCTAATACCTACGTTATACCATTGAAAAATGTGTACTCGAAATACCGATAAATATATGCAATCAATACTGGTGAAAGGTCTTTTTTTTTTCAAATTCGAAGTACTACCAATTCGAGGTGTGCCGCCAACGCGACGATCGTTAACGTCAGATTTTTTCAACACCATGATGCCTACAACGGTAGAAGTATTTATTTTTTTATTTTTTTAGACTATCCACTCGTGTTTATTTTAACGAAAGACAAAAGCATAGTATTTTCAAAATGTATAAATAAACATTTTCAGATCTCAAACATACTTTGAACTATTCAAATGAAGATTTCGTAGTAAATTTCCGAAAGTGTAAAATTAAACCGTCATGATGTTTAAAGCGCATAAATAAATAATTGTGTCTTTTTTTATTTAAAAACTTTTTATAATATTGCTGTCTATTTAACGGAAACACAAGTGTGACAAAAATCAGTTCAACATTAGCTAGTCGAACGATATAATTATGAAAACTTGAAGTACGCATTCGAACAAATTACTGAATGTTTATTTTTAAGTCATCCGGAATCTACATTTTAGCCTTTAATACTTTATTCGTTATGTTTACAAGTGTTTACTTGAGTAAAATTAGACATTATAATTGTACTATACCAAAAATGTTCATATGAAAACTAATCAATGGATCAACAATAATTGCAGTTTAATACCTACAAAAAACATATAGATCGTTCTACAGATTCTCGAGATTTCGTTAAAAACTTTTTACTAATATAATAATCAATGGATTATTACCATCAAGTACAATACATTTTTTTAGATTGTAACCCCCTCATTTTTGTCAATTACTGAACTATTTATCTGTTTAATTATTGCGTAATCTTCATTTCATATCAGTGATAGTGCATTTTCGGTTTTATGGTCTGGAACACAGAAGGCTTTTGCGTGGTTCGTTACGGAATACGCTTTTGCTCAAACAAGTTACGGTCAAATTCTACACGTAAAGAACCGTGCCAAAATCGCCCCTGGACAACGGTCAAGATTTCACCTCTAATGTTGTTAGACGTACACACAGTCCGGCTTACGCTCTAACTGAAGGAAGTCCATCGGGAATCTGATTGTGCGAACTTAGACTTTATTATCCGAAACTACGGCCAGTTAGTGTAGCATTAATCAATCTACCCGTATCAGCAGCCATCGTGAGAGCAAATAAATGTGATGCTGTGAACCATGGTAAAGTTGGTCGAAAAAATTGCTGTCCATCGTTATAACGTTAAACAATGCATCTTCTTATATGGCCTATGTTTTATTAACTGCTTAATACAAGGTAAATTGTCAAATACCAATATGATTTTTATTTAATTTTTGTGCACAGTTTAACTCTGGCGTTTCATCATCAACCATCCGTAGTTTTGAGCATGTTATACCATTATAATATGTACGATAATACGTAAAATATTTATTTATTACGTGTAACGTACAACTTTCATTTTTGCATTTATAATTATTAGTTTTTTCGCGAATATTGCATTAGCCGAATAATACAAAATATTAATGTAAACAAAGCGTATAATGCGTATACGATTCACCTCGTTTGACGTGTGTGTAAACACTTTTTATTCACGTTTTAAAATAATGTAAACAAAAAAAAAAAAAAAACATTTTCGTATGTAAACTATGACAGGAAAAACTAAACAATAAAGCAGTTTTTCATTTGGTAGATAAAAATAAAAAACAATGTATTTTGAGTTTATATTACAATAATAATTGTCAATGGCACCTGTTATCATCAAATAAATGTTTTACTTACTTGGTGACACGTGCATATTAATTTTGTTTTCATATTTATGTGTTCTGTTTTCACGTGATTAATGTTAAAATTTAATCAAAATTGATTTATCGTTGTTTCTGGATGCTTTAAATATTTATTCTAGCTCAAAGAAATAACAAAAATAGAAAAATTATTATTACACTTTTCAATGATAAAACGCTGCTATTTGTTTTTATTTTTTTATTTTTTAAAGTAATTTATACTTTTATTACGTTCGTGAAAATAAAGTAAAATATTATAACATCAATAATTTATCCAGTGACGCACAGAAGATTTTTGACAAGGGTGTTGTAAATATATATTTTGAGGTACCCACTCACCACCACCAGTAAAATCTGAGTTTAGGCATAGTATAATTCTTATTTTTAAGTGTTTTTTCGTTTTTCCTTACTAACAAAGATACTAAAAATATTTTTTTTTTTTAAATAAACCTAATATTTATTTTTTTTCAATTTTCTAGGTATTAATTTATAAGTTTGTATAGCATAGTTTTTGGGACTGAGCCCTACTACTTATTCTCATGTGACGCTTTAGTTCTAGGGTAAACATAATTAGTATGTTGATTTGGATAGCTGAAAAAATGGTTAGTTTTAAATTAAACAAATATTCATACAAGTTCACACAGAACTAGCCATTCACCAATTCTCTGAGGGATGTTAGTCGACACCCCTGACCCTCCCTCTGTGCGCCACTGACTCTATTACATCAGTTATTTATATCCTGATGGTAACGTTATTTAAATAAAATACTAGTAAATAATTATGTTACGTTGTCTTAAATTTTTGTAATTACTCCAGACCTTTTGTACGTCGTTCATACAAATAAAACCAATGGCCAGATCCACTATCCATAATAAATTATTGTTTCGCGTATTATAGTTTATGTACTAAGTAGATTTGTTGGTAATATGTGATATCTAATTCTTCTATCTTTATATATTTCAAATAAGTTCTTAGATTTCAAGAAATTTAAACTATGAACACAAACGTTTTAATATAAAAGGGTTAAAATTATATTTGTGTACAATCGAATGGAGCTGTTTTTCTTTCGTCTTAAATCGATCATCATTATACATCAATATCGTATACTACTTGAACATTGAGGTATTATCAGTTAATAGGTGAATACTTTGATAAATGTAATGAAACAATTCAATGATTTACCGGTAGGTCTCTATCAATGATTTAATTTGAATAATGAAATAATTTCTTATGTAACATTTTGAAAACTTAACTAAAGTTCAAATTTGACAATGTACTGTCCTTTTATAAAAAAAAAAAAAAAAAAAAAAATGGGATAATTTTTAAATCATTATGTATTAATCATTCATAATGAATTCTTACAGATTATTTATACAGGTATATATATGTATATACATATCTTATATATAATCTTACCTTTACTTTTGTGTATTTAATAAATATATTAACAATATTACACGATAATTATTTAATTGTATGCATAAATATAAGAATTATAAATAATTTATTATTGTTAATAATTTTAAAACATTAAACAGTAAAAGATTTTAGTTTTAAATTTTATAGATGTACAGTGTTTAAATATTTATTATTTAAAAAATAAGTTCAAATATTAGAATTGTTTGTGTTATTAATGTATTTTCTATTTTATCTTACTTTTATTTATTCAATGTAATTAATAATACATTTTCAATAAATAAATAAATAGCTTATGTAAGGGAATCATATATCATACAGACCGTAATCGTTAATTAGGTGATATAAATAATAATTTTCAAATAATAATCATAAAAGTCATAATTTACCAAACAAATAAATTCAATTCATGGTGAAGAATTAAATTTAACATTTTAAAATATCTAGACTAAATAAATATTTTTAATATTTTTGAGTTGAGTTGAAAATGACAATACCTTAAAGTTATTATCATACACAATAATTTATCAAGTTCAGTTGAACTAATGGTAAATTATATTTAATTCACTAGATTTTTTACGGCAAGATTGACATATTTTACGTGTCTATGTTTATTATATTTTTATAAAAAAAAAAGTCTACTGTTTCTTACAGATTAAAAATAAAAACTTTTTCAAACAACACAGACTTTGTTTAGAAATACATATATATTTTCGCAAAAAGATACAATAATTTTATTGTAATGAAGTGAGTTGTCGGTAATTATAGACTTTTTTACACTTATTTCATGTAATATTGAAATATATATATACATATGTGTGTGTGTATATTATGGCATTTGACTTATATATTATTAGAAAACATGTTTAAATTTGATAAAAATAAAAATAAAAATGTTTACATATTTTTCAATAAAATTACGAATTAAATAATACACTATTTTAAATATATTTCAGATGGTCTTTAATAGTGCGATGATATAAAAATGTTCTGCTATGAAATAAAATATTTTATATTTTAATTAACGAATAAAAAATCACAACAGTACTAACAACACTAACCTGGCTAAAATCTAAACAAAAGCTGTTTAAAAATATAATGAAATAACATCAATGTTTGAATTTTGTTGGGTTTTTCATTTTTAAAAAATTTTATTTAAGGTCATATCTATTGCCAACCAACCATAATATAGTTTCATATTTAACCAGACATATAGTTTGAAGTATGAACAATTGTATTTAATGTTTACGCACAATATGCATATTGTTTAGACAAACATGTCACAATGGTGCAATTTCTTTCTTTATTATATCACTCAAAAAAGACTGCAGACGGTTAATGCGACCAATACGTGTCACTACAATAAAGTTGTGAGTATGCACAAATGTGTAATGTTATATTTTTGTTCGTGTGCTTTAAGCGTAATTTAAGTAATATTTTTATTCTACTCGTCATGCTTTCCGTCGTTTACTGCTCTATCATAAGTAAATATATTCAAATTATATTATATTCGTATTTACACGAAATATTCTACATATTCTCCAAAGAACATAATTTTAAATTATCGTAAACGATACTATATACAATTGAGTAACATTTAAATGTTTTTATTTTAATATACGTCAACTTTATAGCCAATGAAATTATGTAATAACAGTACTATCTAATAACTAATGATAATATCAAAACACAATATCACAGCTAAGTATTAAAAACAAAATTAATTATATATTAAAATTAATTTTTTTATTATTTTAACATTTGTGATCAAGTTTAGATTTTTTAAAAGAAACACAATATTTATTCAATCAACACTATTCGTTTGAATGTTTATAATTTATAAGTTGTAACTATGGTATAATATAGCTACTTTAAATTAAATGTTTTGTTTCATTTTTTGAACCTAAGATATAATTATTTCTATGAATTTATTTTTTTTTTAATTGGTTAAAATTTATGAGAATAATTGTTTGCATATTTTTATATTTAAAAATAAATTTAATCCGAAGTAATACTATATAATAATGATTAGATAATATTTTTTTGAAGACTTATAGATACATGTAATTTTTTAAAAATATAGGTACATTAAAAAATATAAATTTTATAATCATTAAAAATATAGATTTGAATGCTTATTTAACTCGGAGAAATTTGCATTCTAATAAGTTTGCAAATTAACAAAATCCATTTGATTTAGGCATCAGTAATCTTTATTTAAAACGATTCAACCACGAAACCACGAAAACTTAGTAATTTGAATAATACTTTGTTGTCGAATTCCAGTACGATAATGAGTGTATAGATCTAATTAAGTACCAGATAGGTAGGTGTAATGTAAGTTTACCATTGACATAGATAGCAAGTTTGGTTGATGGATGATAATTATTTTTATAGTTGGATAACAAATTATTTTTCATTCGATTTGTGGTAAAACTTACAATACCTACTATGTATGTCGATAGAAGTAATACAATTAAAGATTTTTTTTCATTCCTTAGACATGCCTAACATTAACAAGCCGATGTACTTTGACCCGCCGCCCGGCAGCAGAATCGAGTACCTGATGACCGAAGACGATATGCATTCAGATCCAAATAATTCGGACGAGTATATTTTATCATAAAAACGTAACACCGTACAGCTCGGGTGTACAATACGCAATTAATGAAACACGTTGTTATTATTTTGGTCGCTGCTGATGTTTTTATTATAGTGTTGCAATTTCTTCCCTCTTTTACTCTTATTTATTTATTATTATTATTATTATTATTACTATTATTATGATTTTCTTTTTAATAATAATAACGTAAAAAGATGGTGTGCGTGTGTATTGCACCTTCTATAGGCGGCACGCATTTTTCTCATTACCGACGTACATTACTCGGCCATCAAATGGCTTAACAGATTGTTGAAAAACCCTTTTCTTTCGCTAGCAGCCTGTAATTTACACACAAACGTGGCCGTTAAAAAGTGCCTACACCACTATAAGAGCTGAGTGCTGACGATAAAAAAAAATAAAAAATAAAAAAAATCTGATGTCATGGAAAAAATTGTTTAATATTAATCCCCAAAGACCGTTCATTAAACACTACAAACCACTGATTTCGTGATTAAAAAAGCCGTGTACCTATAATATAAAAGCATTTGTGATTTTTGATAAATCGGATTCGTTATCAGTTAGGTATATATACATATACACAAGAGTACACGGCATGTATATTATCCACACTTAAAAATAATAATAACTAGTATGTACTTTAAATTGCATACAATACCACACAAGTAGGATGATAATATAAAATGTCACGTCTAAGTAAGCGAATGGGGGGTTGAAATATGTTTTTCTCTGGTGTACAAGCATTTAAACTGGTCAATTTATTTATTTAACCACAAACCCTTTTGAAAATCAAACATATTCCTTTCATTACGCGAATGTTATCGTTGGGTTTATCGGTGTATAAAAACGGATTTCAAATATGACTAAAAACTTAAATTACAAGTATATACCGACAAAACTATTTAGTTAAATTTTTTATGCGATACAAATATTAGTTTACAATTTTCATTATCACGTTATTTAATCGTAGTAATACCAATCAATAATTTATAAGATGATTGGAAAATATAGAAATACAAAAATAAAGTACAATGAAATTAAAATAACGAAAATTTTTAAATAGATAAATAAAAACATATTTGTATATTAAACAGTCGGCATACTTCATTATATGTATTCAGTGAAGTCAGTTTAACGATAAAATCTTTCAGAAGAAACATTTAGGGTAAGTATTACTTCATATATTATTATTGTACAATATTATAGTTTTTATTCAAAGTTAATATTGGAAATTATTCTTCGTTTAAAAATATTGCTACACAACTAAATTTATAAGTATGTTACTATTCGATAATATGTATTTATATTTATTTTTTGTTCAATAAAACCAAAATAATTCATATTATATATATTATTTCATTAGTAAAATTAAAATATTCGAAGTTAAATACAGGTTATAAGATAAAATAATTACTATTATTCCTAATATTAGAATTAATATTATTTATACTATATTTCTTTTTACCGGTATCATTTCTATATTCTGATATAATATTATAAAACAAATTTTGTACAAACAGAAGATATTTCTGTATGTGTAAGAAATTCAACATTTTTATCCCGAATACATATTTGAATAATGTTTCTTTTACATAAATTCGAAGCAATATTTGAATACAAAAATACACGTGTTCAAATATTTTTATTTGAATATTTTTACCAGCTTAGTATTGCATATATATAATATTGGAATAGTTCACTGCGATCGATGGTTAGTATCTTATAGTGCATATGATATCTTTTCTAAATAATTAATTGCATTTAATATTTATAGAATATGAGTTTTCTATTTTACCGTCGAGTTTTCAATGAAAAATTTTTCATGATTGTTATTGACAAGTTATTGTTATTATCGTCTTTCTTAAATAAACACAATAACTGCTAGCTATTAGTTTTACTTAGTCAAACACCATATATACTTAAAGCATATTTATGTAAAAAACATTGTTAGATTTATACACACATTTGTACATATATTTGTCTTCGTCAGTTTTGTAACGATTTATTAAATGTGTATCGTAAAAACTGTAGGCTACATAATTATTAAGAATAAAAACACTACGTTGGTTTGGTTTATAATTTATTAGGTACGGAAAGAGCAATTAGAAAAATCGAGAGGTGTCAAACTAAATTTATATTTATATTGGGTATACTTTACTGTTTAGAATACTGTTATGACACTTAGAAAAATATAATTCGCAATATTGATTTTCAAGTACAAAAAATACTTTTGAGCATATAACTATGCTCATAATGTAAATAACTGAATAACTGAATAAAAAATAAATTATTATGTAGTTAATATGCGATAAATTCGATCTCGAACAGTAAAACGTTAAAACAACTCAACATTTTTTCAATGCTTATTTTATAATAGGTGTCGTATTTTATTATGGTAAGACAATTAATTTTAAGTCGAAATTATTATTTTTTTCAATCCCAAAGACTTGACTGTGCTAATATTTTTACATTTTAATTTTGACTTTTTTTTTTGCCCACTTTACCTATAACATAATTTTATCATGAAAACACGTCAGTCACGCGAACTATGTCTTATATTTTGGCCACAACTTTTTGGTTTTTTTTTTTTTTATATATATATATAGATTGCTGCCAATAATTGCCCCCATGTCGTATAATTTAATTTATTTTGCATTAAAAATGATTATATAACAACAATGGGAAATCTATTTCAGCGGGTCAAATATCATTGACATAAAACGGTAAGCAATATTCATAATGATATCGTAATTATAGATATTACAACGGATATTCCGGAGGGTTCATTTGAGCAGTTTAACACTGTTAAAAAAGTAACGTTTATACGTAATGCGTCGATATTGAAC
Organism: Sipha flava; assembly: GCF_003268045.1. Taxonomy (NCBI): domain Eukaryota; kingdom Metazoa; phylum Arthropoda; class Insecta; order Hemiptera; family Aphididae; genus Sipha; species Sipha flava. The sequence continues at coordinate 800,946 of NW_020272853.1, read as the reverse complement.
CGGTTACGATTGAATTTTTGCGTTTTGGATAACCTGAATGCGGTGCAAGTGTTTCATGTCTCGTTGGACAACAATTTTGCAGTAAATTTATGTTTTCGGTCCGAGCCGGCGTCATTGTGTCTGATTGAAAAAAATGTTTGAATTATATACTTTGTAATTTGTATACTACACGTGGATCAAACATGTTAAAGTGTTAATATTGCAAACATTGCACAATGAGCATAAATTTTTTTTTTTAACGTGAATTTCAAATGCATTATTGAATTACTCATATAGATAAAACATAACTCATAATCAAAACAATAATTTCAAAATTTTTATTTTCAAAACTCTTTTTCTATAAAATTGCCATTTCTGTGTCGGTAAGTTTGCTGTAATATAATATTACAAACAATTCCGTAGTTTCTAACTAAAAGTTAGTGTTGTATCGTTAACCAATTTTTTAATGTAATATCTGTTTAATTATTCATTATTATCTCAGTCATTTCTTAAGTATACACATGAAATATTAAAAATGACTGTTTCGATTGGAACGTTGGTTACGGTAAACAAGCATAAAATATTAAATTATTTAATAATAATAATAAAGAAAAAATACAAGTGGAAAAAATACAAGGCATTGCATGGTTAATCAAGCGCTAAATATTTTACAACCGTCCTTTTATTATAATGATTATTTTCGTAAAGTATGATATACATAAAATAAGAGTGGTTGAGACTCGTTTGCGCACATATTAATATATTTATTACATTTATGACAACTAAGAGTTCGTATACATGTATCGGATACGGTAACCAGTGACTATGATGATAATGATGATGATAATAATAACAACAATCATAATAATAATAATAACAATTATAATAACAATAATTATAACAATAACAATAATAACAATAATAATAATAATAATAATAATAATAATAATAATAATAATAATAATAATAGTATAAATAAAACACCGCGGGAAACCGATTTGTTATTCAAGAACGAAAAGCGACAAATATAAAACGCAAGCTCGCGGAGTTAAAATCATTTTAATATACTCGGGATAAGTTTCAAGACTTAACGTAACATAAGCATAATCATTGTTCCATCCGAAAGCGGTAATTAATGAGCTCTTCCTCATCTTTCAGTATTTACGCCGATGAAAACCGTATCTCATACCAACGCTATGTCGGCAACTTAAGTGTATACGAACCGTCAACATGACATTTAAATAGCAGAGATATGTTTGGTAGGGTTTCAATGTTACATAGGTGCGCACGTTTATTAAAAACGTTCGCTCTGCGTTCTGCGCTGCTGCTGAAAGTGTTATATAAACGTAAAATACTTGAAAAAATGCAAGTCTTAGTTAAAACCGGCTAACGTGTAATGCGGTCCACCATCATAGACATTATGTTTCGCGTTATTTTTTAAAATTGGCGTTTTTTTATTTGTTCATAATAATAAAGCTGTAAATACAAATGCACATTAGGCTTGATTGACAATTTGTGTATTTTCACCGGTACCATATGAGACGGAGACAGGAAAAACATAATTTACACAATTCTATTTTATATTAAGTCAATACCCATAATAATGCTGTAAGCAAACAAAATTGTCTTTCCTCTTTTTGGTTCAGTTATTGTTATTTGCAGGCTTTAAAGCACTTCGTCTGTTAAATATTGTAAGTAAATATTCACTAAAAAGAAGGAAAAAAGAACTTATTATCGTTACGACTAGCGATTTAATAACGAAAACAAAAATCATTTATTAGTGGAATACATTTTATGGGAATATATTTTTATATATATATTTTTTTTTTAAATCGGTCACTATCGAAATTAAAACTGTAAAACAGACGTAAAAATGCCAAATGTTCGGCATGCATTATGCATATAGTACGAATCCTAGTATCTTAAATTAAACTGAAAGAAAAACAACGCATTTTCGAATTAATTGAATCAATGGCATCATTTGGACTACGTAGGGTATACATTTGCGTATTTAAAATTCAATATTGTAGTAATTCGAACCACTTTATAAATTTATTGACTTGAATAATTGATAGTGGCTTGCACTTAAGTGATCAATATATTTTATTTTTAAATGAATATTTTGTTTTTCTTCAGAATTAAAAGCAAAAACATGGGGTTCTACGTAATTCATATAGATACAGTTCATAATTATGAAAATTAAAAACTCTTTAATATTTTCCACATTTTTATTTCCTTAAGTCTAGAATATTTTTTTAATATATTTCACATATTTATGAATTCACACACACACACACACACACATATATATATATATATATATTATATTTATGAATTAATTCAAAATTCCTTCTGAATTTCAATCATCAAAATCATTGTTAAAACAATCCGATCATATCAACTTCGAAACAATAATTATTACTTAATTGAAACTCTCTTCTGAATTTTCCAAAGCTCTCAAATTACTTTCAATTATTTTCACTTTACCTAATACAACAGCTTCTAATAAAATACTCTTCTCGTCCTTAAAAAGAGTAAAAAGCTTTTTGCGCTTAACAATTAGTGATGACAATGATTTAATGGTTATCAAAGTAAAATCGGATACTACACATAATTTAGAAATAGATGAAGCTGTAAATAAGTTTGTAAAAATGATGATGCGTCAGTATTTTCTTAAATATTAACAAAAAATATTTCTGTAACTATACCTAATAAACGCTATTATATAATATTTATTATTACCTCTCGATTTACTGCTTTTCTTAGGTATATGATTTAGTAAATATCATTATTATTATTTAGCAATAATATATGGTAAGATTATAAATATTTTTTTAGTAACATTTATTTTGTAGTTATGATTATATTACTTAAATAGATTTAGTGAAGAAGTTATTTTTGACAAATTTTACTATTTTTATTTGATTTCTCAGCAGTTTTTCCTCACGCCTGGAAAAACTATTAAGAGAAGAGAAAAGTGAATTTTAAGAACTATATATAAATGCAACTGATATATACATTCAACTTCCATAAAGTTGTTGGATCAAACTTTTGAAACACTATTACTACTCAAGAGACTGTTTACTTAAAAAAAATTCATCATCGTTCACTCAAAATCTAAAAAAAAAATTTAGTTAATTATTTTATGTTTTATTTATTGTAAGTATAATATTATAGCATAAGATAAAGAAAAATTGGAGGCAAGGATATATTTGGGGATAATATTAGTGGCCGAGATTACCGAAAAAGGAATACAATAGGTAACATCTTCTATTAGATGGATTAGCAGAATAATTATTTGAAAATATGTAGATTATTTTATTTTTGTTGTGTTCAAAATTCTAGACAGGCTTAGTGGCCTACTCTATACGCCATCCATATAAAAAAAAAAATTGAAATGACGCCACTCAATCGAATCAATATGTATCGATATGTCTGTGTTATGTAATATTGTACGAACAAATTGAATTATTGTTCAAATAACGGTACATATATGTATAATATATAATTTATATGAAATTTAAATTGAATTGATAGTTTGAACTCGATTGTTTAGGATAATTATAATGAATAATTTTTGGGCTAAAATCCGTTTTCAGTTGTTCGACATGGCGCAGTAGGTCGTTAAATTAGAAATTATATTAGTTAAACCGTGTAAATGATACTACGGGTCCCAAATGGTTCACTGTCTGAGTTTTTTTTTTTTTTTCATACCATTCTCATTCGATTCCATTTACGTGTAAAAATAACAAAAGTTCAAAAAATAAATAAATAGTATCAAGTAATATTACTACCAACATAATTTTAATTTAAACATTTCACAGTGGATTTTAGACTATCGTCGAAGCGAGATATTAGTCCAAGATCAAATCGTTCAATGATTTTACGAGGCTTATCTATGCAACGAACTGTTTCTTTGTTCTTAAATTATTTACGCAGAAAATGAATAGCATATAAGTAGGTTATAGATGGTATATTTTTCGGTTCATTAATACTTAGAAATGCTGAAGTCATTTATTCGCTATCCAAAGGATTCGATTGTCTTTTATTTAAATGTTGGTGTTACACGTGATTTGAAAATACGCGGAGAATAATTGATTAAAAAATATATGACTTAACTATCTAACATATTGGAATTGCCGACATCATAATCACTACTAAATATAGGCGGTGCATATACAAATATAAATCGATTTAGTTAATAATAATAATGCATAAATAATCAGATAAACATAGTTAAATGTAAACATGGTAAATTAGTAGTCAAAATGAATATGTTTTCCTTAAATCTCGTATATTTAACTTAGGTAGCTTTAATTATTTATAATTTGTATTTTTCTAGTCAATCGTAGCTGTTATATTATCATAAGTTTTTTAAGAGAAGATGTAATACGGTGGATCTAGCAAGTGATTAGTAGAGTATGGACAACGGAGAAACTTTCAGATGATTGGAAAGGGGTGGTAGTATGCCCAATTCACAAAAAAGGAGATAAACAGGATTGCAACAACTACCATGAAATATCCTTGCTCAATGTAGCGTATAAAATATTCTCAAATTGTGTTTTAGACAGAATAAAAGAAAAAGGGGATCAAATAATAGGACACTACCAAGGAGGATTTAGAGCTGACAGATCCACGACGGAACAGATGTTCATAATTAGGCAATTGTATCAAACATCTTGGGAGTTTGATAAAGAGATTCATACACTTTTTGTGGACTTTAAGAAAACCTAAGATAGTATTCATAGAGAGAGTCTACTGAATATTATGAAAGAATTTCATTTTCCACAAAAACTGGTCAAATTTAGTATCAATCAGTGTTATGGAGACCTTGATAAAGGTTCAGGTAGAAAATTCAATAACGGACCCGGCTAGAGTGAACTCGGGGCTTAGACATGGTGATTCGCTAACATCGATACTGTTCAACGTGGTGTTGGAAAAGATTATTAGAGAAATTAAAATTGGGCCTAACGAGAGTATTAGGCTACAAGACACGTCGATAGGCCTACCTGCTTATGCTGACGATATAGTATTGATGGAAGAGTTTCAGGATAGGTTGAAGTTTTTATTTAGTAGGCTGTATAAAGAGGCATCAAAAGTAGGACTATGTGTAAACGAAGGAAAAACGAAGTATATGTTTTTAAGTATACGAGGACTATCTTTTTGTCAGTCCATAAAAATAGATCACTATGAATTTAAAAGGGTAGAACAGTTCAAATACCTAGGTTCTATATTGACTGAAAAAAATAATGTAGCAAACGAGGTAGCAGAAAGAATTCAAGCTGGGAATAAATGTTATTATGGACTGACTAAGGTACTGAGTTTACGAGCAGTGTCGCGAAAAATGAAAAATCATATATATACGTCCCTAATATGATCGGTTGTATGTATGGATCGAAAACATGGCCACTTAGAAAAATGGGCTTATATATAGTTTCATGGTATTTGTAAGAAAAATGTTGCGGAAAATATATGGTTTGGTCAAAGATGAAATAACTGGGGAGTGGAGACGAAGGAAGAATATAGTGATGGAAATATATGGTATAGTTCGGACATACTGATGGTCATTAGAAGCAGAAGACTACGGTGAGCTGGCCGCACTTGGAGGAGCCAAAATCCACTATTACAGTGATTGAACAAAATCCTGTAGGTAAAAGGCTTCTGGGAAGATCAAGAATGCGGTAGGAAGATATTATAAAAAATAATGTTGAACGTTTGGGACGTTTTTCTAACTGGAGAAATCTAGCATTAGATAGAGAAGAATGGAAGCTTGGTTGTGAGACGGGATGGTCTTAAAGGCCCAATAAACCCTCAAAAAAAAAAAAAATAAGTTTTTGCGAAAAAATTTAGAAAATTTAGTTTTATTTTTTTTCTATTACGAGATATTATTCATTTTTCTACAAAAATATTTTAGAATAAATTGCATTTAATTCGATTAACATCAATCAAAATATCTTACTTTTATACTTCAATTTTAGGGTCCCATTTACTAAATTTCGGAGAGTGCCCGAGCATATCCGCCACCCCACGTACTTACGCCTATGCTACTGCAGCTGTACTGCAGTCGACCAATTACTTAATTCCAATGTTATTGGTGTCTACGGGGGCCATTAACAGATCCATAGAAACAAAACTACATTACTTTAATACCACATGATCGATCTAAATCTAAATTTTTCTAATATCCAATACTTAAACATAATAGTTTTCAGTTTCTTATAACACGAAATAAAATTACACAAAAATATTATGATACCAATTTACAGCTACGTACGGTAATAATATTGATATTATATTTATGTAGTATAAAAAATAAATCGGTACATTATGCGTCGTAATATGCGCACTTAAAGCGAATGTCTTCGTAAAAGCTTGTGTTATCGCTACTAATCCGTTTTGCCGTACACCTGCTCAAAAGTAATGCAATTAACGTAGTTTACATATGCTTTCAACGGCATTTGCACGCATGTTTTGGATGCACCGTAAAATGTTAACGCTACCCGGTGTAAGTATTGTGGACGAAACGATTTCCTGTGCGAAAAAAATGCGAATATATTAGATCCCCGTGACCCGACGGCGCGAAGTTTGACTCGACGATTTATTCGTTCCGATATTAGCTATTTTTTCGTTTATAAAATGCGCCCGGTGTATGGCTCCGCCGTCGTCGCCACAGGCGCGTTTCCGTTATAAACGAATCGCTGACAATAAGTTTCAACGGAAAAACATGCCACGCGGACCTGCTAGTTTTCTATATTTCAACCCCCCTCAACCCCGTTTTTCCGTTCTCTGGTGTTTTCCTTTTCTTTTTGATTGAATGTCGTTCGTGATTTGGATACCACCGCCACAGCCGTTTGCAGAAACGTTATTTCCGCACAGCCGCGGGCTCCGGTAAGCCAACACTCCTCGGGGCTAAATGTGTCGCACGTGAAACGGTTTTGTAATCGTTTGGCCAGACCACGGTTTACGCGCACGCACACACACGTGTACCGAAATGGCTGAGACACGAACCGAGAGATGTTTGGATCGAAGGCCGAAAAGGACGTGATGATAAAGAAGAAAATCACTCACACCTGGGATCGGTTTCTGCTGTAGCTGGTTCACTTGCCTATAGATATACCACGAGGTTTGTTTATACGTTTTCCGATCGTTTTGCGGTCGCTACTCGTGGAACAATAACGTTACCGTTATTTTTTATTCAGTTGTTATCGCGGTGCCCACGTGTTTAATTCCATCGTGATGGCAATACCGAAACGTTTCATTCGTTTCAGCTCATTTTGCTTTTTGTTTCACGCCCTAAACAAACATTGAATTGTAATGATCAGTCGTGAAAATTAATCAAGAAATACGCTCGCTACTACACGGTTGTCGTTTATTTTCATTTTAACAATAATTTTATAACGTAATACTGTACGCGAGCGTCCAAACTTCCCGGTACAAGAACGATAATAACTATAATCGTATAAATCACTGAAAAAATATTTACAATGATTTAATTATATACCGAACAGTTATATTTATAAAATTATGATCAGTGTGTGACGAAATATCATGGAACATCCATGAGATATTTAAAAAAATATGATAATTATAGATAAAAAAAAATTATTTTTTCAGTTTAAAACTTACAGATAGAAAGAATATGTATAGAAATAAATTCATATAAGCTACATGATTTTTAATTAATCATACGCATTCATACGCATTCAAATTTAACAAATAGTTTTTACAACCAAAATTGTACTTTTTTATTTGAAATTAATCTAAATTTAAAATGTGATGTTGTATTAAAAGAATTTACCATATGACAAGCTTTCAACTGACTGATATCTATCAATAATAATCATCGCTCATAGATTTAATCAGGGTACAAAATTAAATAATTTACAGCTCAAATAATAATTAAGTTGTATGCAAAAATTTGACCTAACGTAACTTATAGTTATGTATACATTTTGCTCGTATTCAAGTTTTTTTTTTACAAAGTGTAAATATATTATAGTTTATATTATAAATTTATACAAATAGTATAATAGCACAAGGATAATAATTATTTAATAAAATATTTGTTTACAGCTTTTAATATTTAGATGCAATTTTAATGTCAATATTGTTGATCATATATTATTGGTCCATAATATATATATATTATATAAATCAATGATTTAGCGATTTTAACAATCATTCGAATGGAAGGTGGTACTAATGACATTTTATTTGCATAGCATTTTGTAGTTCACCGAGTTCTTAAAGTGTACGTAAATAATAAAAATACAATTTTATATAATTTATGGCCACTATGGACTTATGACATTCAATTATGGGGAACCGCTAAACCCTCAAACACCCATTCAATCCAAGTCTTCCAATCAATATGCCTTCGCCTAGTTACATCTGCACCCTGGTATTTAACCAACAATTCCCTCCACAAAGATCTTAAAATCCAAAATATTAACCAAATCTCCAAACTATACTATACCAGACTTCACAACAAACTTCAACAACATACAAATTCACTAATCTCTAAATTATCAACGAAAACACTCCCTAATAACCCGCGCCGTAGACTTAAAAGGCAATGGTGTAGAGATCTTCTTCTATAGTAAAAGAGTTTAATAATTGCTGGAGGTCATAACCAGGTAAAACCTTCAAACCCAAAAAAAAAAAAAAATGTTTAAATATATATTTTTTTTCTCTTTCTCTCTCTTTTCCATTCATCAATGTTATTCTGTCATTTTATAGGGTGTTACCATTGGGTATCCTCCCTAATCCCATGAATCATGTTATCTGTTTTTTTTTTATTTACTGTCACTTATCAAACCTACTTATTATACAAAAGAATTATATGTATAGATTGTAGATTTCTTCAATAAAATAAAAAAAAAAAAAATATAATTTATATTCACCGAACAGACTGATCAACATTTTGCACATATTTCATTGCAATTTTGGAAAATATAATATTTATTAAGTAAAGTTGCCATGTAAATAAATGTACATAAATCTTGATATTTCACAGTATTCTTATAAAATAAAAAAATTATGTTAAAAAAAAGTTATGTTTTAAAAATTAAATATACATTTTCTGATTCATTTTTAAGCTCTTTTTATACTTTAAATTCATAACTTTATCATTACATGTTCTCGAAATAAAAATATTTTAAAATAATGCTATTGCAATGAATTCATACTCATGGTTTTTGATTGGCAACGACACATTATAATATTATCAGTGTCATATTCTGAATTGGATTATTTTACTGGGTATTTTAATGTTTATAAACCAAGTATATCGAAATGGAATTATAGTTTATTTTTTATAATTATATGTATAATTATATTATATGTGAATTAACATTTCGTGCGGTTTACCTTAAAACACATCTACTTCGTTTGTCCATCTTTATGAATTCTTATCAATAATATGTTTATTAAAATCACATTTTCGATTTTCAATATATATATATACGAATATACGAATTCGACATAGTTGTGAAAATTAAATTAACGGAGATAATATTATTGTAAAATAAGACGCGATGGGAAATACGAAAAAATATATATTAGCACATATTATACCATTATCTTTTTTATAATCCTGTTGAACCAAACTTTAATCGAAAGAATTATCAATGACCATCGTTGATTCGGTCAACAACATTTCCATTTTTATTCGTGTTTTAAATTTGTACTTATTTACCACGCCCGTCACCCGTTCTACGGATTGTTCATAGTCTCCCAATCGAAAAACTAGCAGCACGTATCGCACATACACGCCAATGGTATTATACTCATCCGCACGGTTATTCAATGTATTCGTTTAAACAATAGTAAATTAAAAGTCTCGTTGAAAATATATAAACAGCACGCCAAAGTTCAATGAGACCTTTGATGTTCCGGGTAGGCGAATGAGGGCCATGTTTTACCAGCGATACATTGTGACATCAAAAGTGAAAAAAAATGTATTGTCTCCTATGTACTCAAAAATAAAAAAATAAAAAGTAGGATTTTCTGATTCATCAGAACGCGCTTGCATGCCGTCAAACCGAACCAAACAAATTTCTTCGGTAACTAGACAAATAAATGAGCACACACACACACACACACACACATACAAATACGAATATTTCGTCCCCGTCCATCCAGTTCACAGCTCGGTGCACACAAGACTCGTGTATTTATAGACACACATACGTACACCCCAGTCGGAACACGTCACAAACGCGTAATGTAATACATATACACAATTCTTCCTTCGCGTTCGAGATTTGTTCAAAGTTGGTTATTTCGACTTGCATTTCTTTTGAAAGTTAATCGTCTCGTCTGTTAGCCGATCGAGCAGCGTGCACTAGTTATCGCACCGGCCTACTTGCTTTTGTGCAACGTTAATTATCGCGTGTCATTAGGCCAATAATAATATAAATAAATAAAATATATATAATAATAAATAAATTAATAAATAATCTGTCGCTGTAGATTTCTGAAAAACCGAACGGATCACTGCATGCTAGACACGAGCGTACGCTGCCGGTACGCTCAACGCCAACGTTCATATCAATAGTAATGATGCTAATATATCTTGTATTGGACACGTATACGATACTCGTATTTGTACGCGGTTTGTTTTAACATATTTTCTAATATATTCAAATAACCTGACAGGCAGAACGGGTAAGATTTAGTACTCATATTTGTAAACTCAAACCATGCAGTTATTATACACGCATATGTTATTTTCTAATAACGTACCTACATTTGATGCGTAACATATTTTTAAATTTGAAAGAATATTAAATAAATTTTATTTTATTTTTTTTATTAATATTTTTTTTAAACTATTTTTCAATTTAAGTCATATTTTCAAATTAGAGTTATAATTTTTTTAGTACCATATTTATTATTTTTATATTTTATTTGCGAATAAAAACGTCATTCCTTAAACCAGTTTTATTATCAATAATGTATTTTACGCCGTAATTTTATAAATAGCATATCAATACATACACAAAAATGTTGATGTAAAAAACATTTCTTAGTTCACTTAGAATATGAATAAAACTTTTATGTTCATATAAATGTCATTCACCAAACGATACTGTGTATAATATATTAAGTATATTATACACTTATTAGATAAGAATAATAGATAAAATGCATAACTTAAATCAAAACAATTTTTAAATTACAATTGAAAATATCAGTATAATATAATTATATTATATTTAAAGTACGATTTTAGTTTTGACCGAATTCAAATCAATATTTCACTGAAAATAAAATAAATACATCTTTACGTAGGTATGTTAGAAGGTAAATATATTTTAATCGGTGATTATTTATTTGAAAAAAAACTTTTCTAAGAATTTAATTTATTCTATAGAAAAAATGAATAAACATGACTACAGTTTATATGTTAGTAGTTACTAAACTACATAGAATTTAATTAATCGTTAGAAAAAAAATTTCACTCGGGGGTTTTTGTTCGAAACTATTTATAAAATAAAAATCTCGAAAGTTTAGTTTCAACCCTATAGAACTCAACCTTTAGAGGAAATATACTCTTAGAAAATAAATCATCTTAGTGAAAGATATAAGTACACGAACAATAGGCGAGAAAAAGTCAAGTGACGCGTACAATAAAAGTTCTTACTCTATAGTTTTATTTCCAATAGAATTGGGAAAAAAAATACTAAACACAAATTACAGTGCTTGTATTTCTTTTCACTGCATATCGAACAAACTACAAACATAGATAAATTCGTATTATTTACCTATTCCTTAATATTTTGCTAACTTTATTATTAATAATATTTCCTTTTTAAATATTTTTTAGATCAATGACCGAAATGTTTCAGGTAAACTCAGTGGCGTGGCGAACTCAACAATTTTCAGAAGCAAGTACATTTTTTCAACATCCACCCACAAGGCCGTATCTGGTGAGGGGGGGTTCAGACACCCTGGACCCCCTCAAAATTTCTTCAATATTTTACGAATATTTAAAATACTTATTTATTTTTAATACCAACATAAATATTTTCAGTCAAAAATGACTTAAGCTCCAATTGATCATTGACTGCTTTAAATTTTATATCATAATATCATATTAAAATATGATATTAATTTTAATAAAATAAGATTAAATCTTTTTCTGTCTTATTTTTAACCAACTATCAAAAGTCGAAATCTTAATTCAATAAAATTACAATATACAATGTATATTATACATGTTTTGGACCCCTCCCGAAAAAAATAGATATGGCCTTGTCCACCCACCCCCCAAAAAACTAAGAGGCGGTTGCCTCTCGGTTACTCATATCGCCATGCCACTAGGTAAACTCTTCATAATCCGTGTTCATATCAACGACTCTGTTAAATTTTCCCTTTTCTCCAGTCCTGCTCTTTTTGTCTATCATTTATGGGGTTTCCCGCCTCGGACTTCTAACTCACCCTGTGACATTCACTATCTTTTCTCATGTTACCTCCAATTCATTCATATTTTTCAGTCCTACTTTCTCCCTTTTCTTTTACATTAGTTTTTATTTTTTACTAATAGTATTGCAATCACCTGAAAAAATATGAAATTACCATCGTAACCGATTCTAACTTAGTTTTTCATCATTAGTTACAATTTCAATCTAAGGTTTTTTATTTTATCTTCCATTATCATTTCTACATCTATTTTACCATTTACATCTATACTACAACACTTATGTTCTGTTAAGTTATCTTGTCCATTGCTCATCATTCCGATCCATTCAATATTGTGGGGCTCTTTACTGTCTTCTTACAACATGTACTCAAAAACTTTATCAATTTTGAAACTCAATTTTGTTGTAACATTTTTTTTTCCTTTTATATATATTAACTGTTTTTATTGTTTGTTTTGTTACTGCCTTGTTACTAAATAATGCAGTTAAAAAAGTAGTTAACATCGCATATAGATTTGACCGATAAGTGTATTTTTACAACCCATGACATCTATTAATTACTATTTTATGAAAATTACGTTTACAACTTTACATAATCAATTTTTTTACGCATTATTCTCAGCCAAAATAAAAACGTAGAACTAAAACGTTAAAGTTTGTCTAATGTTTGATTTCGAAGTTAATTTTTTTATATCACGTACTGTCGCAGAGATAGATATTATAACATAATCATTATATATATTATATGCAACATTATTGAGTTATAATATATACATATATATAAACTTAAAAGTAATTTTAATGTGTATAGGTGAGATAAAGAGAAATTTTATAATGAGATACACAGAACTAAAAAATGTAATACTAAAATTAAATTAAAATCAACAAAGAAAAATAATTTTAATAATATTTCAAACGTACCAACCGATTTTAAAAATAATATATTAAATCAATGCATTTTTGATAATAACCAAAGTATTTATATTTCTTAATACATCTATACAATAACGTATCCATGGAGGGGATTTGGGGGTCAGAACCCCCACCCATGAACCTGAGATGGTAAATTAACTTTTACATGAAACACGGTTTTTTCTTTTACATTTTTATATTTTAGAATTTCGATTTGGAAATCATATTAATAGTTTGTTTAACACTATTAACGTATTATACCACACTGCAAACACACACACACACACACACACACACAAGTCATAATATTATTATCATATTTATATACTTTACTACTACTTTGATAATTTTTGCATGGGAACATATTATTTAGGTTTTCTACAATGGTTGATTCTAAATCGGTCGTATGGTCCCGATAACTGAGATAAAAGTGATATCATTGTCTGTATTCAAAGTTTATTTTAGGTATACCTATTGCATTCGTGGCTCCCCGATCATTTAACACAAGCACCTTATTGTGTAAAACTAATAGTTATTAGTTAGTAGTTAGTCGTTGCCCGTTAGTTTCTCACTGTTTTACTTACTACTCGTTTATTCGTTTATATATTTGACATTTGTATTCCATTATATATCTTTTAATTTAGCATTATTCTAAGACGTCTAAACATTCCATTATGATAAGATATTTTTAAAATTTAATTTTTAGTATACCTAAATGATTGGATAGAAAATATTCTAATATATAATATTTATGTTCCTATATTAGTTCCTAGTTCCTAAATTGTTATTATTATTATTATTATTTATTATTATAAGCAAATTCTCTAATGAATAAGCAGACTAGAAAAATTAATTTTTTTTTTTTTTTTACCCGAGACAAAAAAACTAGTGTCAACGAGACTTAAAATATCGAGATTAATACAAATAGTAGTCAAAATGATAGTGATTAGATTAAATAGATATAAATTTGCTGAAACCTCCCCCATAAAATGTTCCTGTCTACGCTACTGCATCTATGATTAATAAGATCTAACTTTAAATAATCTCTACTATTAATATAGGTAAATTATCACTTATTTAAACACATAATTTTCCTCAATGTATTCCTTCCTTTATTTTTTCATGTTCAGTCACGCTTTTATTGACTTTGTGATATTGATCTGATGGTGGATTTTTAATTCGGAACCGGTCACATAAAATATAATAATATTCCACGCTTAGCATTTATTTATTTATTTCTATATATATAAAATATTTTTGTATTTATAAGTTAATAATATTGAGCTGTTTTAACCGACTTAAAACGATCATAAGATAAATAAACGCATATTTAAAAGTTTCGTTGTTGTGACATGAAATCTACGTAATTCCACGCTCTACGATAATGTATTATTTATTTGTTTTTTTCGAAAATTATTGTTTTCCTTCTTTTTATTATCATTATTTTGATTACAGCGTCATGCGTTCGAAAAAAAAGATCACGAAGCCTTTTGTGGAGATTTTCCGCCACAAAAATTTCTCGCGTAACGATGTACGACCGGTACACAGTCGTTTTAATAGCCGTTGGAGATTAATAGGGACGCGCGAACGAAAGGCCGTACATTTCTTTCGATCCGTTTGTACGTTCCATTGTTGTCGTTTATCAAACACACCCGCGTGCACGCAGTGCACACGTGGCATTTCAATAATGCTTCGGTACACTTCTGGGTCTTACGAGTTCCGTCTGTTCAAATAATAATAATGATTACAATATTTTTGATGTACGTGCATAAATTAAACGAATTAGAATGACAAATGGTTGACCGACACGAAATGGTAGCGTGTTAAGTACGCGTTATAATACATCATATTAAATGAGAAGTATCCGAAAATCATAATCAACTTTTATTAAATATAAATATAAAATAAATTAAATGCTATTATTTTCCGGTCCAACATTGCTGTATAAATAAATCGATGATTTCCTTATATTTTGTTGTACTGCAAATCGTACTCTGTGAAAATTGTTTGATAAATTATTATTATGTCTTGGCTGCATATTGTCAATCACGTTTTACAAGTACCATTATTACAATTTCAACTCGGTAAAACATTAACGATGGGTTAAGATTGAGTGTGATTTCTTCTACGTACAGGAAACCTTATAGTACTGTAACTCAAACAAATTCACAGAAAATAATGCTAGATGAATAACGAGAAAACAATATAATTCGGGTATTCTCGATAGTAAAATTTACAGCAATTTCTCTAATTATTTATATTCGATTCTTATTACTATAATTTTACAATATTAATTAATTATGATTATGTATTACGTACATGCATACAAAATGATATTACGCAATCCTACCCAATATATCAGCTGTCTGGCGACCTATTGGACCTTGCGGACCATTAAAAACATACTGTAAATTCTACGGTCCATTTATAGCTTAAAATAATAAAAAAGGATAAGTATATTGTTATTTATGACGAAAGTTTTAAGTTTCAAGTATTTTAAATTTTAATTACATTTTGATGTGACATTTGTTCCTGCTTGTTTTGAATAATTTCGTACAATTTTGGCTCCAATATAGTCAGTGCAAGATGTAGAGCTTTACTTATATCTAGCTGAGACAGGTGGCGTGTCTTAATAGCTGTGACAGATGAAAATGTTTTTACGCATAAATACGTTGTCGAAAATTGAATTACAATTTTCATTGCTTTTTCACTCAGCAATGGTTATTCATTTTTAACGTACAGCCAAAAATGACATTTTGATAATACCAGGAATTTAGTTTTGAATATGGAGTAGAATGATAAATCGATGAGGCTTTCTTTTTTGTTCATATTTAATTAGTTATTTTCATTGTTTGCCGCAAATGGATCTATTATCCACATATTACCATGTCTGAGATCTTATTTTTTTGGAAAATAACGACAAAAATATTCTGTAAGTGATTGTAAAAGTTGTTGAAAAATAGCTAACACCTGCTAGTTAACATCCTTATCTTTCATATATTCATGAAAAGTTGGAAACATTCGTAGATCCTCTTCAGCCAACCGCGTTTGCCAAAATAATATTATTTTTGAAAAGCATCTATTTTATCACGTACTGTGAGCACGTCCTTAAGTTGTCCTTGCATAAATACGTTTAGTCCATTTAACAGCGAAAAAATATCTGCCAGATATGTAAGTTTGGCTACTTATTATCTAATAAGAGTTTTTGAAATTTCAGTTTATTTTGCTGTTGGAAAAATAATTTAACTTCTTCGCGTAGAGGAAACAGTCGGGTTAAAATCTTCCCTCTCAACAGCCATCGTACCTCTGCATAAAGATGTGTATATTAGGAACTCATTTCTTCACAAATTGACTCAAATAACTTTGAATTAAGTGATTTGTGTCGAATATTATTTACAATTTTAATAACATCGCATAATACTTCGTCTAGTTCTGAGCTGGAAGGTTAATAAAATAATATCACAAATAACGTTTAAATTGTTCTGCCAGTTCTGTTCAACATTTTTTCTGTCGACCAACCAACCACTTCAAACACTTATGTAACAGAATACACCGATGACAAATGTAACGTTTGACTCTCCTCTATGTGTCGGATCGTCAAAGTATACGTATATATATATATATATTTCCAAGTATATTAGACAGTGTTTTTATATAAATAGATGATAATAATATTTATTTATAAAATTACAAATATGACACAAACATATATAGCATTTATATGAAGATATATTACTGATTATTTTAGTTTAAAATGTTGAATGAATGATGGAGAACAGTTCCTCCCAAACCGCAAGAGCTGCTTGGCTTGTCCGCGGCAAAAGTGGCGGGCGGCTGAACCAGCGGTGGGATGTCCTGGATTGAGTTAGTAAAAAAAGATAAAATACGACGGGCAGCGGCACTGTGGATGGCGGCTAATGTTCGTATTGCTAGGGAAGTTGATAACGTCACAGTTGATGAAGTTCAACTGGCAAGTTGTCAGTTTACTTAACTATGGGGAACTACGTAACATATAGTGAAATACAACGAATTATATTCTATATGCATAGTACCCATAGAAGTTCGACAGAACAACTGCGAGAGAGGTGATTTTGAGTTTATTTGGCCGGGTATTTAAGCGTGTCAGATCTGGATTTGTATAGCAGAGTGTAGATCAGCGATGTTTTTGGTTTTTCTTAGTTTTCTTTTGAATTGAAGAAGTATTGTGACGCGGAGTAGTTTCGAGAAGTGCTTACAGATATATATTAATGATTTTTTAGCAGTGGAGATCACGAAATTAATTTGAAAGATTAGAAAATGTAAAAAGAAGTTCGGAAAGAAAATCGTCAGTGAAAAAAGAGCGCTCTATATATTGGATATTAACTGACGCGAAAGGTGCGACGCACCGCGCATATCATAGAGAGCGGGTTCGTCGGTGTCAGTTGCATAATTGGACACCACTAGGTGGCGACACATACGTGGTTCACGCTACACAAAGCTATTTTCACCACCCATTATGACCTTATCCTGGCCTCAAATTACCTTCAAAATCACCTAAACCTACTATCTACATGGTATACTAAATGGAGAGTCAAAATCAATACTTCCAAATCATTACACGTAACATTCACTCTTCGTAAAGGAATTTCTCCTCCTATAAAATTAAACAACTCCGTTATTCCCATTGCCTCAAACGCTCGCTACTTAGGCATACATCTAGACAAAAGACTTACCTGAACTCACCATATTAGAAAAAAAAGATTATTACTCAACCAAAGACGCAGAAACCTCTATTTTTTATTAAACCAAAAATTATTTTGAAAAAAAAAATTAAACTTGTATAAAATACTTTTATTTCCGATTTAGTCTTACGGATTTTAGGTATGGGGAGCAGCTAAACCATCGAACACTCAGAAAATCCAATCATTCCAATCAACAACTCTTCACCTGATAACGCGCGCACCCTTTCACATCTCAAACCACACTTTACATTCCGATCTTCATATAAACACCATAGCCAAAACTGCAACCATCTTTTATAAACGATATCGGTCTCACTTAGCCAACCACCAAAACCACCTCATTAGGCAACTCAATTCAAATAATATTCCCGGAAATCCTCCTAGACGATTAGCTCGCCAATGGTGTAGAGACCTCATAAACCATAATTAAGTTTTAATAACTAAGCAAGTAAAAAAGTGTCATCGCTGGGTGGCTTCTTTTATCGACCATTATTCATGTTAAAAAAAAAAAAAAAAAAAAATAACACTCCGCACATACGCTTATTGTAAATATAATTAATTAAAAATTGTGTATTCTCTAATAAAAAACTAAAAAAAATTGTTCTGTGGACCACCTACATTTTCTCGCAGATCAACAGTGGACCACGGGCCACTGGTTGATGATCGCTGCAATAGATACGAAATTTATAAAACATACTACCAAGAAAATTATGATTATTGTAAAATAGTTACCTTTACCCAAATTATGTTTAATACCGTTGGTCTTATCAACGAAATAATATGTTAATACAATATTGGGGACATTATTATTTTCCATGAGCGTAATTTTATTTTTATAACAAATAAATTTATTATCGATGTAATATTTGAGTTTGTATTTTGAGAATGACCGTGATTTTTCCAACACAATAAGAATCCATTTATATATTATATATATATATATATATATATATAAACTTTTTCCGAACGATTTTATTTTTCTCACATCTGAACACAATGATTTTTATCCTTGTGATTTATTTAGACGATCTAAATAGTTGATTGTTTCTTTCGGTCCAAATTTCATCACGGATTTCGCCCTGTAGAGGTATCAATGTTTGATGTGATGCATACAACTTTGAAAAAGGTCCACGAAAAATAGATGTTTCAGTTTGGCAAACACTGGCGCCGTTGCGTATTATTTTACGTAAAGTGACCAATTCTGTTTATGCGGAAAATACATTACACGGTTAGCAGAGAAAAATGTAGAGCTTTGAGAAGGAATCACGTGCGCCTAGACCCTTTGCGCCCAGGGAATCGTGGTATGAACCACCAACTGACTATTTCGATAGCTTCGCAAACAGAAATCAAATATAATCCTACGCCTACACTCAAAACTATGGTAAAATTAATTTACACTCTCAATGCACCTAAATTGACGGACGCCATTGCGGATGGGAATTGATATGATCACAACTTTTGTTGCGCTACGTGTACAAGGAGAGTGAAAAAAATTGCCGGTTCTCCCGCGGTGTGGTCGAAAATTAGAAACCATACGCACGCAGCACGCGTGGATAGTTGTGTTCGAATCGATGAATCTTAAGAGCCCGCGATTGTTTACGGTCTGATTCGATACGCGTGTCGGGAATGATGCACAAATCCAAATTTTTAATAATAATAAATATAGTGTCAACAACATGGAAATATTTGTTAATATTGATACGAAAACAGATCGATTTAAGAGAATGACGAGCGGTACTCAGACAAAACGGCACACGTTCGTACCTGGGGCATATTTCAGGGATGGCGAAGAAGCAATCGCCCCCCCCCTGAATCTGTATTCAAGGAATCGATTATATATGAGATACACATTACAATGTTTTTTTAAAGTGGATCATTTTATAACAAAATCAAATTACGCGTGGATGTGAATACTGAATCAAGCTTTTCCTCGGGTCCATACTTAGTGAAAAATCAAATAAAACACAAGCGTAACTTTCAAAACCCAGATAGGGTTAAAAAAAAAATTACACAAAAGTCGATTCTAAATGGATCCGACATTAGATTAAAAAAAAAAAAACACAAATATTAAGGATTCACTAGACTTAAGTATTACCAAAAATTGTACTTGTAAATGTTGAGCCTGAATTTAAGAAAAAACCTCCGCGGTCCAGTGGTCGACGGGGGACGTGAAAGCGCAGTTAAAATCGTTTTTATAACGGCTGCAGCAACGAGTTAGGTCGGCCGTGGAAGTCAAGTCTATTTTTACAACTACCCACAATCGAATGCCATATGGAAATAACTGGAAAAACACGAGATGTAGGTAATATATGTGTGTGTGTGTGTGTTTAGAAACAATTAAGACGTACTAACCACTGTTAGCACATCGTTTTACTTTTTTTTTCTTTCATAATTTAATTGCGTGTCGAAATCAACGATCGTTAAACATAAATCATTTTTTTCGCAAACATTATAAATTTAAATATAACCGAAGTATTAATAATATAATGCATATGATACAGTAATTCGTAAAATTACCTATACTTTCATGTACACATTTTTTCTTTCACCAACACAAAAGTGTTCAAGTAAAAACGCAAAAACTACGAGTACATAATTAATTAAAATATTATCAATACATTTACAAAGGAATTATTATTCTGAAACTTATTATGAGTAGATGCCGGGTTCATCCCTGGAATGTGTAAGACGTGTCAATAAGTTATACGTTTTTTAAGCTAAAATCAAAAATCTTTCTTTCTTAAATTCTCCCTAATGTATGTAGTTATGCTTGACTACGATGGAAGGAGGCAGTAAAATATTGTTGACCTCTGATGGCAATGCACTCTCTTTAAATTCAACCCACTTCACCGGTCTACTGTTGACGAACACTTAACGTACGTTTACGCAGTAACCGACTAATATTCGTTATTTTTATTATTTTTAAATACCTATAGTCTTTCCGCTCAATGCACTTAACTGTCAATGGACATAACCTAACTGATCAAAAGTAAATAAAAAGTACACATCATTGCGTAATACAGAGAGTAGTAATGAATTCGAATATTTGTAGACCGATCCCTATTAGACTAAAATCTAAGGTACACTTCATCTTGTAAAAACTCGTCAACAGTAATGCATTTACGCTTCACGCTATCGATGGACTCGATAATTTAATCATTTTGAATCGAAAGCTGGAAAACCACGAGAATAATTTTTTTCATTCACAACAGTTCAACTTAGTTAGCAGAGTTGTTTAGTAAAGTTACCTATTATGTTTGTTTTGTGTATTCATAACGACATAAATAAATTATTAAATTTAAGAAAATACTGAAACTTTTGTAATTCACAACACTAAAAGCAAACACGTAATAATATTATAATACTTCGTGTTAATTAATTTTAATTTTCTCTACGAAATGTTATGAAGATGAATAATATATTTAAAAACAAATATAGAGCCAAGTAATTTTTTAACATGGTGATAATTGCGTGAAATGTAAAATATTTATAAATTTAATTATGATTTTAAATTGGTACCAGAATTGGTGTCTATCGCATTGTTTTAAAAAATAATTTTATGTACTTCAACTAGTGCAAATATTGTGTACATGAAAATTTGTCATTAATTCTGCTATCTTATATTTCCATGTACTTATAGTGTATGCCAATTTTTTAGTACCTACTTTTTATTTTACTATATGAAAAAAATTGTATGGTTATATATTTGCTTGTAAGCATGTAAAACGAATATCTAAAAAACCGTATGCTTTTTATTTTCGTTTTGCTTCATTTAATTTTACTTGATAAAATAAAACAAAATATGGAGTACATATAAAATAATTTGCCAAAAGTAACAAGTTTTCTTTAAAACTTTGGTTGAAATTTTAGTTTTTGATCACAACTTATAATTTATCTTCTTTTTCTCAGCTAAAAATGAATAGTTGAAAGATTTTGACGTGATTTACATCTAAAATAAGCTAAACTAAAAAAGAATTATGAACAGTTTAATTTTTACTGAAAGAAAAATCACCTGATTGTATAAATAGATAACAAATGTAAATAAGATTTATGTCTTATAAATGATTTATTTCAAAAATACTATTGTAAAATATTTTCCCTACCTATCTATTAAAATAAATATTTCATATTATTTCCATTAAATAACGGTTATGCTGTAAATTATGTGAATAATACGTTGTTTATGTATAAGTATTGGTTGTTATTATTTTATTTTTCAACCAATTATAAATCGTTGACAATATAATATTTATTTTTTTTTAAATTTTTTTTTTTAAGAAAGTTATATTAAAATACAATTGTCTCAACATTTAAAATAATATACAATAGGAAGAAGGAGAAAGAAATTAAAAACATATTCATAAATAAATACTTACATAGATATATACCTATATACACATAAATATATATAAATACATACACACACACACACACACATACACATACACATATTAATAGAAAAAATTTATTACAATAAAAAGCCCTTTGAGAGGAAAAGTTAATAATGGCTTTAATCAAAGATAGATTGGAAGATTGGAAGACATACGGTAGAGTAAAAGGAACTTTGTTGGTAAGAAATATAGTAGAAAGAAGTCACCAACTATGGTGTCTAGGAGAATTAAGCAAGAGTTGAGGAGCGTTGTATAATATAAGGTCTTCATGACGATTGCATTAAGGAGAATAATTCAAGGATAAATAAAAGGAGTGAGCCGGGAGGCGATTGTGGTCAAGTCGGTAGCGAGAATAAGAAACTATGATTTTGCGCGAAATAGAAATAGGTATTGTAAAACCAGGGAAAATATAAAATGGAAGGATAAACTAAATGAAAAAATGCGGTAAATTTTGGAGGTAGATTAACCCATTTCTGATTCCAAGTTTTCAATGCAAAGGCTTTAAGAGCTGGTGAAAATTCGGAATATAGAATTTTAATAGGTAAAGGGATAAAATTGGCGTATGAAGTAGCGAGAAGATCCGAAATTTCGTTGCCTAGGATACCAATATAACTATTCTATAATTCAATAATACCGTATTGACAACAGTTGAATAATAAATATAAAATTAATAAAGCTTTGACGAAATAATAATACAAATTAAATATGTATTGCCAAAAATAGCGTAAGTGTAATAAAAGCGACGAGTTAATGTCATTTGAACATCGGATATATAGAACAAGACATAAACTATAATTAAATATTTAATATCTTTTAGCTCGATAATAATTATTATTTTACCTGCAATTTTTTAAATGTTATCAATTTTAATTAATTTATATCAAGTATACATATCGCTACATAACATTTATAATTAAAAATTAATTAAATTCTACGTGCCTTCAAATTATATTTTATACAGTCCTTTATTTAATAAGTGGCTTGACATCTTCTTAAATTTGTTAACTTTAGTTCCCATTTGAAAGTAGCCATATAATTGTATCACTATAGAAATGACAGTATTTGATTTATCCGTTATCAACCAGATATTTATGCTGATTTGCTTTACAACTTGAAAGTACCTTTGCTATATATTTATTACAATTTTAACAGACACTTGAATGTATTTATAATACATTATAAAGATAGAATAAGATATCTTTATCTGGAATTATTTTAGATGAAATACAAAGACAACTTTTTTCGATGTACCTTGAAAGTCCAAACTATAATATTTAGTGTCGAAAGTATTTGATTATGATGTCTTTTTAGTATGCAGCATAAAGTAAGTATGTACAATTATCCCGGTAACTATTAAATATTATATTTTACTACATTTAAACATACACAAAATGCTAATTTTATATTATCCATCTTTTATTTTACGCCCCCCCCCCCTTTCATGAGTTTCAAAACGTCTATGTTTTCATTGTTTTATCTTGTATGAATCTTTTTCTTTTTGCTCATACTTTTCACCTATCTGTTCCTTCTTTAATAAGTCCATAATTAGATATTAATTTTTTCGAAGATTTTTTTAATTGAAGCATTGGTTTATTTACTTTGTCATCCTATTATTATAAATATATATTCTGTAGTGTCTTTTCTAATTAATGCGTATAATTTCCTTCCTAATATTTGAAGCAAAATTTCTATTTTATTTCTATCTACTGGTATTTATATTTTTATTTTATATAAGTATATTTTATTTTATATTTTTCTATGAATTGTTGGTATAAATATATATAAACACATATATTTTTTTTATATGTACCAGTTTACAAATCATGACGCTTCGTCGATGGACGGATAATATCGTTTACGAGCGGCGTCCTGGTCCTAATAACGACGACAATGTCAACGACGACGACGGTCGATATGATCCCTTGCCCGAGCGTTCGGCCGTCACCACCGTCGGCTAACTTCCGGATAACGTGGTCAGATAAGACCTCCGGGGTTTAATCGGGACCCGGATCTCAAACGAAGGGATTTCGACGATAGCGGCCTTTTCTATATTATTATACGTTGCACAGAAGTGAGTCGCAATCGTAACACCGTCGTCGCGCGCTCGTTTCCGATTTCCATTCCATTGTTCCCTCGGGAACGCGTGACCGGAAATGTGCACGCGTGAATTTCAACACCAGTCCGTCGTCCGCCCATCGGATCCGAATAAATCATTATCCATGTCACCCCACCGCTGCCACAAATAGTTTGTCCGAGAAACGGATTACCACGGTGCAGCGACGGAACACGCAGCCGGTATTCCGGAGGAAATGAGACGGTTTTAAATATTACAATCCAACACGTTATTGTTTTTGGGTTGAAAGGTGAAAAATGTCACGTCTTGAAATTAATGTCTATGAGGTGCCCGTCAAATTGTGTGATGAACATTCTTCAAATCTAACGGTGACATTTCGCATGAATTCTTCCAGTTCCAGCTGCTAAATCCAAATTGTGCATTCATCTAAAGTCATAGAACTACCAAAGACTTTTAGGTCAGATAGATACACATCTTAATAGGTCCATAAGAGCCTCTGATTGTGGCTGCAATTGTTCAGTAGAAAGGATCATTGAAAGTTCACTGACCACTCGCAGTTTTTTTTTGTCAACTTGGGTAAAGGATATTTTCATTTGAATAATGTATGCATACACATGAACATCAATAACGGAAATGAATTCTTAATGGCACAAAATCTATAGTTTCTATTTTTAATAAAAAAAATAATGAAAACAAATCATGAAAATCCATTCCCTGCATCCGAGAGAGTGTTATTTAAAATCATTCCATTTTTCTGGAAAAAAATGGCTAACAAAGAAGCACGCGTTATTCTTCGTGTGCATTTACTTAGTCTGTATCACGTGGCCATTTTCAAATTCTTCAGACCGATATATTTTTATTACTACCCCACAGAACGTTGACTGGAGCAATAAAATCGAACCAATTAAAACCGTTTTATGGGTTCAAGTAGCCCACCCGGTCTGGCGGTCGGTTCGGCGATTAAACGTAAACCGTTAGGCGCGTATGCGTATGTGTGATCCAACTCACTATAAAAATAGTGTAGGATTTATCTTTGATTCGTAAACGCTTCCAAATTTACAGATATATTGCACCTCGGATAAACGAGCGATAAACGGGTCTATACACGCATCCATGTGGGATGTTTAAACCTGTCAGAATTCTAGCTCTACATCCCTGTTCGATTTAATCCTTACAAGGATTCACACGAAAACGTTCACAGCTGACGGGTTCCATCTTTTAGATTTAAAATATTTATTTTTTGTCGTTTGAGTATAATTTCAAATGTCGAAAGAAAGTGCTTCGATTATCGACATTTATATTTTGTATACAATGGTTTGTATACAATGACCGCCCCTTTAAAGAAGTTTGGTATAAGAAAAAGTTCTCATTACGTTATAAAAATTATCAATATTATACACATAGTATATAATATAATGCTTTATAGTTTTTCGAATATATTTTCAACGTTTAAATAATATAATTAAGGACCGATACTTTTGAATTTGTCTAAAATACCATAGGACAACCAAAATGTCTCAATTGTATTGAAAACATTAAATTAAAAAAAAAAAAAAAAGGTTATCTAAACCTGTGTGGCTGAAGTGCGATCCAAGTACCTTTTTATGCAGTAAACAATTATGTCTGTCTTAATTATAATTACGGTCACGTATGCCGGAACCATTGGCTTTCATGAAGAATGTATCGGAAACCTGAATTCACGTTTCCAACGTAATATAATAGCTCTTACGTTTTATGTTTGATTTCTTCAATACACAGCATTTTGTTCATGACGATCGGATACACGAGTTATAATCATAGTCAAGGAAGACGAGTGTATTATATGAATAATTATAGCACACGTAAATCGATATTTTTCTTAATCACTCGAAACATTTTTACTCATGAATAATTAATTAAACTTAAAAATTTGTTTAAAAATTATCGTGATCATTTAAAAATCATAAATAATCTTTCAATAAAATCAAAGTTTAAACTTCTAAACGTAAGTCTAAAATAATTTATAACTATGATAATATCTATAAGCGTAAATAATTATATGATAGTAATATACATCTGATTATATTAAAATTCAGTACAGTAAATATCTAAGTTACTTATATTCCTATCATTCATTTTAAACCGTTTATTCTATTAATTATATTAATTTCAAATAAATTCATATTAAATAATATTTAAATCTATTTTTTTATATTGAAATATTATTTGATATGTGTAAATAAAATTTGGTTCATGGATTTAAAGTATAACTTATGTTTCTCAATGGAAATAATACAAAACATTTGAGTGCACACATGTACGTTTCAATAAATTTTTATTTTAAACGCTTTAGTGATGAACTTGAATGATAATAATATTGTAGAGTATTATATAAAAAATCATATTTATGCTATAATGGATTCAAGAAAATATGAAGTATAAATTATAAAGAATATGATAGTTTACTCATTATCCAAGTCTATCGCATACCTATAATTTGAGTTAGTAATACAAATATCTTATCTTCTTGCTCTTGACCATATGTGTTTATAAAACGCTATTTTTCTAAATTTTTCTTTATATATATATATGTATGTATTCTGAGTAAAACGAAAAGTGTAGTAGTCTTGCAATGATGTGGGTTTTATTTTCGTGTCTGTGTACACGATTTCGATAAGAATTATTAATCCGATTATCACAAATAAAAAGTAAAATATGGCCAGTTAATGGGTTCTAAATGGAATTTAATGAAGGTATTTTATTTAATTCTACAACAGTAATCCAAATAAATGAAAAAAAACTGAGAAAAATTAGATAAAAATTTCAATTGAAATCGATATTCGAACCCTTCTCAAAAATTATCGCCTACTATTTTGATATGCACTATTTTTTTTATGTCTATACAAGATATCAACAAGTAGAATTAGTTCGATCTTAACTACAATCTTAAAAAATCTTTAGTAAAAGATATCATCTAATTCGTAATTTGACAAAGGTCATTTTATAAATTTTCCAAATTTTTTTTAGTAATTAAGAAAACATTTTCATAAGTTTTTTATTCTAAGAAAAATAAGTGGTATACCGGTTTTTGATAGAATTAACTTTTGTTTTAATTGTAATTCAAAAAACCAATATCATCAAAACTTGACATTTTCACTGAATATTATTAGTCCCGTTGACTATAAATGGTTTAATTTTAAAAATAATTTGTTTGTACATAATTGATAATTTCTTGTTTTATTAGCTTTTTTTCCGAACATTTCTGAAAAATAATATTAATTACACAAAATAAATGAAAAAAATGATTGAACTTAATTTTAAAATAAAAATTCTTTAAAGCTTTGATATATTACATTTTGACTAAACTATAAAATTTATGAACATTTATGAATATTTGCTACATTTTTATAGTCAGATACTTATTCAATTTTCAATTTTAGTACTTTATGATTGAAAATTGAATGAAAGCTTTTTTGTAAGGTGTTCTTTATAGTCAAAAAAATAAAATAAACTTATTGAATGTAACACAAATGGTTTATATGCATTACAATATGAATTGTTATGAATTAATGAAATAATTAGATATTTCAACGAATTTCCATTAAACGGTATTTAAACACCTCATTTAGAAATTGAGTGCTATTACTACATCACTCATATTTAGAAAAATTAATTGATCACGCGACATTTTCAATTCAGAATAGTTTTTTCGAGAGCAATGTTGCATTGATTTTAAGATTGTAAAACAAATTCACCAATATCATTCGCTCTCCCCTGTATCTCACCCTTATTTTTTTGCTTTTTAAATATCACGAAAAATCGCGTTATTATGATTACCAAATTATATTAACTGAGTTGATCTTTTGTATAAGTTCAATTTTGCTTTAAAGTAAACCCTATCGGGTAATTTTATCGGAGATCAAAATAAACAATACACGTATATAATGTAAGCCGCTCGAATAAATAAAATTAAATAACTATTAAAATTTATTTATGACGTTATATTTTATATTTGATTCGTTTGCACGGGTACTTATATTTAATATGTTTATTTAAACATAAATCACATCTACCTACAAACCGTTCAAGTGTCAAAAAAAAAAAAAAAAAGTTGAATAGCCCTTGACGCACAGTTCATATGCGTATTTAAACGGTGGGTAGTGGTTGCAAATAAAAAATCTAAACAACACACAAATACGATCATCGTATTATAATAATATAGGTACTGTGAATATAATTTGAGTAGGCATTTAACTGAATTGCACGCGGTTCTGACATTAAAATGGACTACAGCGTAATAAATCACAGAACAATTTAAACATTGATTTGTGTTGGCCACCTGCAAAATAATTTTCACTCGAATCAAAGTAATTATTGTTTGTGGACAACAAAAAATAATCCAATTACCATAGAAAAGACCTTGGGTCTAAAAATCTGCGAAAGGACTAACGCGGTTGAATAGGCAAACGTAAGCGGGAAATTGTCTTGACTTTCCGGACAGTTTAACGCAAAGCTCGATTACACAATTTTAAATTTACGTTTAACCCTCTTATTATGCTGTTTGAATTCCAAAGGGTCCGGTGGCGCGTCGGTACGGGGTGACTTTATGTGTATTTCTTGGCGAACCGACTGGATTTCAATGCGCAGATAAATGGTCACACGCCTAATATTTGCGACCGCGAGGACACGATAACACGAAAAACTATTCATTTTTATATTTCCGAACCGCGGCAAGTAACCAGTAAACTTTTTTATCCGTCGCAATTGATAGCGATCGGGTCCTCCAACAATGTCACACGTGACGTTGTTTTTAAATATTACCAATGGTTTTGCGTGCGCGTGCCTTTTTTTCGGATAATTTAACCATTTTCAAGACGACGATAATCATCGCGCCGAGAAGGCATTGCCGAAAACCGAATTGCTACGACTTAAGACGTACGAGTAAAGTGTACAGAAAAACGTTGTCTGGCAGTAGGCAGTAGCGTAGACAGACTAGCTAGCACCCCCGGCAAACTTAGAAAAGAGCGATTTTTAACCAATTAAAATTTGTCGTAATGATATATTTTTTTTAACCTTTAATTTTAGTATTTTTTTTTAAGTATACAATTTATATATATAAGTTATTATTACGATGTTAATTTTAATCTATGAAAATTTGCTTTTCTCGCTTTATAACTTAATGACTTTATTCCTTCATATGAAATTTTTTATTTAAATACCCTTGTGCTATTTTCATAATTTCATCATTAAATTCACACATAGTATATACAAAGAGACAGCACCTACGTATTTCAAAAAGTATAACGGAAAAGTTTCGATTTATTTGTAATATAAAAATACGACTTTTGTACATTTTTGCGCCACTTTGCAATTCGCGTCCCTGACGTAGGTACTGCTCACCATATCCTTGCTACGCCACTGACAGTAGGTACCGTTAAACGCTGCCGTCGAATAACGTAACACCGGGTGCTCGTCGACGTTCGCATATTTGTTCATTTATGCGGCCCGATTCTAAGATTATTCATCAGGATTTCCGGCGGAATATCGAAACATCAACTTCTATCGCTGTCGTGTGACACAAATAAATGCTATTTTATTGTATAACAGTCATCGAAAGAATAGAGATGATGGAAACAATAACAACAAAGGTTTCCCATAGTTAATTCGCCTACTAGACGCACGTGGCCGTTTGTTTGCGAGTATCGATAGTATTTGGGTTTTGATAAATCAAAAGTGCATCAAATTTACTGAGTAACCGCCCATGACAATTATTAATCTTTTGAAATTCGTAATCAGTCGTATGTTTTCGAATAATTAATTATTTCTTTCTCGGATAATCGAAAAGGAAAATAAAAATCCAAGCATTGCGTCATAATTTTGCTGGTAAAAATATCATTAAAATTTTCTAACGACGTATTTTAATTCCTACTTAAATATTAAAGCTTGACTTTGGTAATATTTATTCCACGGAAAAACTGCCAAAAATTAAAAAAAAACACCTAGATCAAAATTAGAACTATTACAACGAACAAAAATTTGTTGAAAAAATGCCGTCCAATACTTGGTAGTTGATTTTAATATTGATGTCTGCCTAATATGTGTATTTTAGATAATTACATGTATATATCATCCGCCAAGTATTGGATAGTGATATTGAAACAAAACAAGTATAAAGATAATATGTATAATTAAGGAGAAATATTAAAAGCTTGGATAATGTTGGTATCAGTGCATTTTTTACATGTTTTTTTTTCGTTGCAAGAATATAATACTTTTAATTTTAAGTTTGGGGTTTTTTTTCATTTTTGAAATTTATTTTGAGGAATATCAGTATTTTCTTATTTTACACCAAGAATTATAATGATTATATATTATAAGTACCTATGTATTATTATTAATTGTTATATATTATAATATAATCATTAATGTTAACATTATCATTATGTCTATCATTATCATTTTGTTTTTTTTTTTCATAATTTGATGTTATTTACATCTATAAATAGCAAAATTCCAATCGTCGATGATTGTTGTGCGGTATTTGATAAAGCCTGTAATAAATACAATATATCTATGTATACTCCGTTTCAAAAGAGAACATATTGCTTTCGCGAGTCCAATTTTCCCACTATCGCCGAAACGAAACGCCGATCACGTACGACGGTCATCGATAAAAATTGTCCAATAAATATACATACAACGGTTTCAATTAAATTGCTTATAATAAATTGAATAATTATTGTGATATCTAACCGGCGTGAACGTAACCTAACCATAGATCAGCGTTTCTCAACCAGTGGGTCGGGACCCCCAGGAGGGTCGCGAACACTTTGAATTGGGGTCTTGTAGGTCAAAAATAATAACACGCTGATTTACAAAATATAAATTCAAATCAAATTTTTACCTAATATAGATGGAGGGGGGTTCGCGAAGTGATTGACCATATTTTATACCTATTTTGAGAATCGTGATACTAAAAAGGTTGAGAAACAATGCCGTAGATGTTTGGTAGGGGGTGAGCACTGCCGAACGAAAACTAGTCGCGAAAACGGTTCTCTTTTGAAACGGGGTATATTAATGTTATGTTAATTTCATTTCGGTCTCGGCATATATGAATTATATTATTAAATGTTATTATTAAATCTTGCGGCATTATCGTCGTCGTCGACGGCATGGGTTTTATAAAAACAAAAATACGTACTAATTAATAACTAATCCAATGTGATCACGCTTTGCAGCAGTGGCGTAGCAAGGGCTTGGCGATCTGTGCCTACGCCAGGGGCACAACATCGTGCATAGTTCGTATTTTTATTTTGCCTTTAAAATGAAAATTTTCCATTATACTTTTTGAAATATGTAGATTTTGTCCAATTGTACATTTAATGATCAAATTATGAAAATGGCACAAGGGAATTCATGTAGGAAAAAATATCATTAAATTCGCCATTTTTAAAGCGTTTTCTTCTAAAATTGCCAGGGGCGGTAACGAGTCTTCCAACGTCATTGCTCTGCAGTCGACAATTCCAGAATATTATCACGGATTATTCATATATTACAATTTGAACACAAAATATAATTATACATATAAAATAAAAGTAATAATAAGAAAAAAATCATTAAGACTATTCTATAATATAATAGGATTTTAAAATTATGTTGAAATTAATTGTATTAATATTTGTTGGTATAATCATAAAAAAAATCATAGAAATGTTTCTACAATTATAAAATGCATCAGCTAGAAGTTGTATAATGGTAGAAATTTGTATATTTACTGCCAGTGTTGAGCGTAATCGATTAATATACGATTTAATTACGTAATCGATTACGATTAATTTATTAAACTACATTAGTTATTAATATTTTAATCATTTTTCAAAGTAATCAATAATCATGATTACATTTTCGTAATCGTTAATCATTATCGCAAAATTTATCGCATAACTACAATATTGTGGACGCATGTAAATTCCACCGATTGCTACCTTTTTAGACCTTTTTTCATGTAAATTCCATAGTTACGTTTTTATTTTACCTGAAAAAAAATGTAAATTCCACTGATATGTTTTTTTTAGGTAAAAAAAAATATCGGTGGAATTTCAATGTTATAAATCCAACCCTAAAATTTTTATCTCAAAATATATTTGTTATTCAGTCCAAAATTGTTATTCAAACATCATTAAACATTAAAAAATAGTCATGATTACAAATTAACATATTTTTTAATCGTAATCAATACTACAACTACATTATGAATTTAATCATTTAAAATAATTCTTTATTGTGATTATTGATTAAATTAATTTATATTATGATTAACTAAAAATTTCAATCATAATCTTTAATCATCAATCAGATTACGATTTGCCCAACACTGTTTACTGAAATGACTTGAATTTTGTCATACATTCATTAATTACACCAGAGAAGAGTTGTATGCATACTAAAGATTTATTTCCTTTTTAAAGGAGGATATTGAGAAGAGGAGTTTTTTTTTCAATTTTTATTTTTTGTTCCATAGTCACCCCCAATAAAAAGCTGTATCCAAATGTTTATAATTTTTCATAAATTCGTTTTTTTTTTCTACCTTGATTTAATGTTTTTTTTCCATTTTTCGTCAAATCGACTACTTTACACCGTTAGGATTGAAGATCAGATAAATGTTGAATGTTCATTTTTGTCTTATTTGATAGCTGAAGGCATAGGTATTAAGAAGTCATAAAAATATTTGCATTAATATTGTCCCTCCGGCCACCGTGAATGCCACTTAACCCCATTTAGTTGTGCAGAGTATAATAACCATTATAAGACCGTTGTTCCATTGTCGTCGCGGCGCGCTCTTTCTTTTTTAAGCTTGACTTTCAAATCGACTGACTTGCTTGATTACTTAATTTCTCGTAAGACTATTATTTATTTAACGCAGTTTATATGTATATCGATTTTTAAGAAAAAAATGGTGCAATCTTCATTTACGACACATACATTTTCAATGTACCATCAATTTTTATACGAGTACAAAAAAAAAACCCTCATACCTCTTAAAATGTTTTTTTTTTTTTTATTAAATTGTATTAATCATAAAATGCAATGTTTACCTATATATTCTAGAAATTTCCCGCTCGATTTTTAATGTATTACGAAGATAATTTTACGTTATTTCCGATAAAAGCGTTGACAAAAGTAATATGATTAAATACATTATTATAAGAAATAAGCGTACGCCCAATAAAGCAATATAACTTGATTGATCGTAAAATATTCGTGTATGGCTGTTGAGAATTTACCAATACCATGTAATTTATATAAATATAAATGCCATTTTTACCACTAGTATGCATAAACTGCAGTTTGATATCTGTTCCTTTGGTACAAGTTTACTATTATTCTGAAGGTTACGTCATTCGGCAATAGTTTCCAGAAACACTAAAAATAAAAACTCTGACAAAAGACCAAAACGAATAATATAACTTTTTTTTTTTATTTTTTTTTCAAAAACAATTTGTACAAACAAGCACATTTAGTAATTTAGATATAGCTATATATATATATATATATATATATATATATATATATATATGTATATATAACTATATATATAATATAACTTATGAATATTGATTTATATTGTATTTCATTCACTTCTGATTATGATATAACACAAACAACTTTCAAATGTTTGTTGCGTTATTTCACAATTTGTGTTTCTCGAAATGTTCCAAACTAAACAATTAGATGCGTTGTATCATTTAACAAATTATGTGGTGTGAGCGGAATCCTCTTTCACTGTGTACAATTAATTTGCATTATTGTACCTATGTATTGTTAGCGAAGTTCCACAGTATTATTTCCACATATAATCGCGTCGTTCGAACGGTAAAAAGATGAATAAAATAAAATTCAAAATAATATTATCATATTACAGAGTTTATTTAAACGAAAAAAATGGAATCTTCAATGTAAATGGCTTAATGTCGCGTCGAAAATATTGTAATAGGTATGCAAATCGACTTGTGCTCAGAGGATTTAACTTTGGGTTGTTTTATTTATTAGATTTTTCGTCACGAACTCCACATGGTCGTATTAATGCACATAAATTATTATAAAATGTACGTCTATATTTAACAAACGTTAATTATATTTATACGCTTTTACCCTAACAAATCTATAGTCTCCAATCTACAAGCCATAAACGGGGACAACTTCAGATAGCAGATTGGATACTGACTGATTCACCGTCGCCACAGCCTTGAAAAATTAAATTATCGAGTTTTTTTTCTTTTTTTCATATACGATCGGCATTTGGCAGACAACGGAAATGGCAACGCACGATAATTTCGCATAAATAAACCGTAGTTATATGTCAGACAGTTAACTTGCTATGCTGGCCAAAACGACATGTCGTTACCGCGGTATGACACACTCGAAAAGGTGCCTGCCACAAACGTATTTATCAAGAGCGTATAGATAATTTGTGAGGGATCAGGGTTCTAAGGTAATAATTATTTTTATTATAATTAACTATTTATTTACTAGCCGCGATTTTGGCAACGAGGGGTGGCCAGTTTGAAACCCTAAACACCTCCCCCGTTTCTATGCCACTGGTATTTATACAAAGTGTATCCATGGTACACCGTACAAACGTTGTAAACGATGTTCTTGTAATTTTACCGGGCCAACAATTTTAAAGTTTATTCTTCCGTATTAATCCGTACGTAATGCATGGTTCGTAATTTTTGGAATCGGACCGGACTGAAAGTGTTAACAAAGAACAGAAGTCGGAGCGAACCGATTGTTAAATTTTTTTTTAAACCGGACCGTACTGAAAATTTAAAATAACTTTTTCGTGAAATCCGAGGCCGGACTGAAATAAAACTAACTTCGGGCCGTAATAGTTTTTAGACCGAATTGCATTACTAATCTAATTGACGTCGTAAGCTTGTATTTCCCCCCGCGGTACAACAATATGTTCGTCACACGAGCCGATTCGGCTAAAAAAAACACGGAAAAGTGTCAGGCTCGCACGAAACAGCCGTAACACCTTCATCCATAAGATCTATAGGAATCCGTATGGCTACCGAGGTACGTGTCACGCACCACCTTCGGACTTTTGCGAAATCCGTAAACGTCGCGTATAAATCCAATCCCCGCGTGGTCGTCGCCGCTCTCTCACCGTGAGATACGATCTTTTTACACAGCGCCCCTATCCCTTCGCGTCGCTTTTTTACTCTCTTTCTCGTTTCCGTTTCGATTCGATCCCCCCCCCACCCCCTACGCACTGACCACCCACAGTACGTACCTATCACGTGTTGTGAATCGCGATTCAGCCTCCGCCGTCGTCGGACTTCTCCCGAAAGATAAATGAACTCCGTACTCGTTGGCGCGCGCTCGGGCGGGCGGGCGCAATTAACGTGCGGCCTTTGCTGATTTATCGGTCGGCTGAATCGGTCGGATCGGTCGTCAATTTCAACGCTCAGCTTCTCTACTCCCAACCTCCAACCCTCCCCGTTTCAAGATTGCCTTCACCGAGTACACGTGTCTCCCCACCGCGGCTCGACCGCCGTCGACCGCCTAACAAGTGTTGCACCGCCGATTCGTATCACACCTTTGGGGTTTCTTGGCACACGCGTTACTTCGAAATCCGCCCGATCGTTTATCAGCTGTGCCATAAGCGATTTTATCGCGGGCGAGCTCGTCCGCGAAAACGTAATTATCGCGTGATGCTCGGAAAAAATCCAAAAATAAATAACCCTCCCCCCCTCCGTTGGATTTGCACTATTGCCCGAGTACGAGGAGTATAGCACGCACTGGTATCAATCGTTATGATCCGCCTATGCGAAAGCGCCACCACTGTGGTCCGACAGCAACGGAATTCTCCCGGTGTCTGTTACAAAAAGGTTTCTGTCATTGCCTAACATTTGCGCGCCGTCAGTGGTATACACGCGCCTACAAAGCCCGTGCCGATGAACCTCAAAACGAATAAGTTAAAGAGTTTATTTTGGGAACAGAGTTTTTATTATTCGCTATGTCCTAATCGACAGCTGTTTATTGTAATGAAATAAAATGCCACTGCAAAAATATTACATACACCATCTGGTTCACCAATATGCTAATGAATAGGATGTTTCATGTTGAGGCATTTTAAATGTTTACTTCGAATACAATTTGCAGGTATATAACTTATGTATTGTAATTTCAATTGAAGTCATTCGAATACATATGTGTATTGTGTACACAAACGTGTCCAAACCTTTTTAGCTGGTCATGCGCAAAAAATACATACAAATGCGATACTGGGTTACGGAAAGGGAAGAAAGAACTATTTTCTTATGAAAAAACTATTATTACTTTTTAATACGAATATAATTACAAATTTTCTTAATTCTAACTATAAATTTAAACGTCGTTTTGTTGGAATCATAACTTTAAACTAGCATTGATTCATAACACAATTAAAGTCTAATTTTGCAAGTCTTACTTATGCATTAGAGGTACGACCCATAGACACGCTTATGATTATGTATGTGCATATATTTCTGTTACATTAAAAAACGATTTAATGTAACATCAATGGCGGTCTTAAAAAAGGAGGACGATAGGTGGACTACCCCCCATTATGTCGTGGCAATGTATGCAATTAGTATGAAACTGTATACACAGTTTATTAAAAATAGTTTTAGCGATAATTTTTTGTCGAAACTATTTAATAGGCTGAAAATATATAAAACTAGTTATATTGAGTCATCCTCAGTAAAAAATATGGTGATTGAAACTCAGACACAAATTTCTAAAGAACAAATTTTAATGTCGTCAACCAAAGAACAGACATATACAATTGTAAATCAAGTAATTTTACCAGATAGTACAGACATACGACATTTTATAAATTAAACTGCAGATTGTTGTACTAAATTAATAAAAGTTAAAAAAAAAGTAATATCCATGAATCGAATTTTCCTTTTTTTTTTTTCAACTCATATAAAAAAAAACGAAAAATTGAAAAACAGTAATTGCGTATAAATAATTTAGAGAAATACTTATGGTTAGAATATTCAAATGTTAAACATGGATTGTCTAACAAAACTCATTTCTTTTTCTGACTTAAAGTTTTGGTGGTATGCATATAACTAGTGTTGGGAATTATCTAGATAGATTTTTTGTCATTTTTTATCTTATCTAGATTAATAACGCTAAATTATCTAATTACTTATCTAAGATAAAATGTTTACTTATCTAGATAATTGTCTGAATTCTTGCCAAAATTAGAGTTATTTTATTCTTGTATGGAGACGAATCCAATAAATCAGAGATCATCAAAATCGGTCCAGCCGTTTTTGAATTATAAATTCTGTAACTAACCCGACTTTTTCATACATATATATATATATATATATAGATTTTGTATTCATAATTATAATTCGTGTATTATTAATAAGTGATTATTATTTCTTGGTATGACATTTTGTTTGTATTTTCATGTCGGAAAAATATTTTTGGTATTTTTAAACTTAATTTCTTATTTTTCCATGGAAGTTCCAAATATAATTATTATTATTATATATATTTGATTTTAGTATACACACGTAACTCATACACTAAATAGTCAATACTTCACTCTTAGAACCCGTAAAGTCGTAACTACTTATAGAATAATGAAAATCATCAAATTGAGATTATATGGAAAACAATATTGTTAACTTAAAATAATCTCTTATGTATTCTGTATTCATCCTGATATTAAGCAATTTTCATTGTTTTTTTTTTTGTGTCATATTTTAGTGATTAATTATCATTAAATACTGTACTTTATATATAAATAATGCTTAATAGTACACTATAATACTATAATAAACATTAAACACTTAAGTACCTATTGATAATAATGATTATAATTGTGTCTTCATAGATATTATTACAAATATGAAATATTGACCAACAAATAAAATTTTTTTAAAATATCTTTTTTTTATCTAGATCAATTTTGCATTATCTATTCCCAACACTGCATTTAACCAGTGGCAGTTTTGGGATTCAATTTTGACTGAGGTGACTAAAAATTTACATACATTTGTCATTTATGTATAAAAAATTAAAAAATAAAAACACAAACTAATTATAGATATAAAAATTTGACTAGAAAAGATTAGCCAGTAGGTAGTTACTAGTTACTATAAAATATAGCTACTACCCACTGTTGCCTAGAATGTACCACGTAGAGATTCTTTCCGTACATTCCTTGATACTTTACATACTTTTATTTATTATTTACACTATTCATATTTACAAATTTACATGTTTTTACACGGAATACATATTTACATTTTTGCTACAACTGAACTGTTAGTTTGAATAATTTTTTAATCAAACATTTTAAAATATTATGATTTGTGTGTGAGATCAATATTTCTATTTTTTTTTTATTTGCATAAATATTTATAATATCATCGTAAAATGCATTTTTGTTTTTTAGAGTTTCAATTAATTCTTTTTCGATAGAAGTTATTGAAAGAGAATTCAATCTTTCTTGAGAAATAGTATTACGCAGATATGTTTTAATTCTCTTTAAACAAGAAAAACTTCTCACGACCGAGACGCTAGTAGATGGTAAGGTCAATATTAAAGAAAAAAGGTTATATGCTTCAGGTAAAACTGTTTTTAACCCTTCAAGCTCAAATTTTTTCACTAGATCATAAATATGATTTAGATTTTGATAGTTAGTATCACTGTATAACACTTCTAACTCCGCTTTCAATTTTTTGAAATCATGAAATATGTTAGAATAAGTTAGTCCTAAGTTTTTAAAAGCGTCATCGGGAAATTTGTTACAATAATACTTAATCTTTGTAACATCTGCTAACTGTAAAAATATTAATTTATTTGAGTTTTGAAATCTTGTTGTAATCTGCATTAAAATATTGTCAATTATTTCGAAAAATAAAATTTTATAACTGATTTTGGTATTAGAAGAATTTTTTGTAGATTTAGGGAGTTGGGTTAAAGTGACTGCGTTTTCAAACATTTTTAAGAATTCTGCATCATTTCTCTTTTTTTTTAATCAAGTCATAAATACTATCAATTTTTCGGATACAATATTCTATGTCAAATGACTTATTTTGCAAAGTATTAAATAAAATGTCACTAAGAAGAAAAATGCTGTTAAATATTTGACCTAAGAATGCAAAATCAAAATCATTCAAATGTTTTAAATATCCTGATGCACCACAAACAGATTCGGACGATGAATTCGAGTCATTTATAATGACTTCTAAAACATTTTGGAATTCCTTCCACTTATCAACAACCAAGTTTATAATTTTTGAGCGGGAAGACCATCTTGTTTGTACAAACTGTGGTACGCGTTTACCTATAATAGTACCAACAACATTTGATCTAGATGTCGAATTGTGAAAATAAGCTGATATACCAGTCATATTTGCAAAGATCACACGACATTTAGTGTTTACACTACAACCATGTTATAACACTAAGTTCAAGCGATGAGCCAAACAATGAGTGAATAAAGTCATAGGTGCAACCTCTTTTATTTTAGCCTGAACTCCATTTAAATGATCAGCCATCACACTTACGCCATCATAACACTGGCCAATTAATTTAGTTTTAAAGTCAAATTTTTGTAATACACTATTCATTAAATTAAAAAGGCCTTCAGCAGTGCGGTCTTCACTAACGTTAAAAAAACCAAGAAAACGTTCAACCAATTTGGATTCATCCGTTACGTACCTTAAGATAATTGAACACTGAGTTCTTTGAGTAATATCAGTAGTATCAACTACTTGAACAGAATAACATTTACATTTTTTTTTATTTCATTTACCACACAATTCGATAGATAATCAGAAATTCATACAATTATATCATTTTGTATTATATTTGATACACCAGAAAATAAAGGTTTTATAGTTTTATAGTGGTTTTGAATTTCAAGGGAACTTCTATTTAGAAACATATCAAACAACTCTCGAAAATTACCTTTGTTTAAAGAGTTTATGCTTTCATCGTGTCTGCGAAATGATAATTCTTGTTTTCCCAAAAACAACACTATATCAATTAAACTTTCCATAAATAGACAATTTAGCCTTACATTTTCATTAAACTTTTTTTTAAATAACGTAGAATGCTCGTTTATGGCATCTATAATAGTAACACTATCGTTTTCTAAACGTTTAATCCCCAATTAGCTGTGAATATGTTCTTTTGATAACTCGTGGAATTTTACACTACGGGACAAGTTTTTAAAATCGCAATAACCAACTGTCGATCAGAAAGATTTTGATTGACCTAACAATAAACACGGCCAACAAAACAGCGCTTGTTTGTAATAACTTCCACAAAGCCAAGAATACAAATCATACCACGCAGGATTAAATAGTCGACTAAATACTTTGCCACCTTTTTTGTCAAGTGACTGGCACGACAAAAAAGGAGTTGACTTGCCTTTTCTAACCAAATCATTTTTATGAATGTTATTCCAACGCCTAAAAGGCGTTTCAAGTAATATCACTACTGGATCATTTATAGGATCCATAGTTCCAGAATGTGACGTAGTGACAAGTTACAAGTATGTACTAATGTACTATAATACGTATAATAATATACAACAACAATAAAATGTCGCTAACTCGCTATGCTGTACGTACAAGAACCAAGAACCAACAATACTTATTAAATTAACAACGCTCACAAATAGCCGAATAGGAAACACAGTAGTACAGTACCACGGTCCACGACTACGAGATAAAAGTGATTAGTGGAAATGTGAATTAGTGAAAGCAGATAGACGAAATATTACGAAAATACAAAATACGAAAAGAAGATAACTGCAGTATTGTAATCATGGACTAAGATATAGCCATGATTGTACGTCGTTTTGCTGATTTGTACACAGTGTTACCAACACTAATTCAATAATTATATTGTACATTAATATTTTCTTCGGCCGAGCCAATGTTTACATGCCGCCTCAACCGTCGCCTATGGAGTGCGTGTGCAATGCGTACGGTGCGTGTGCATGCGGGTTCGGATTATTTAGTAATATTAAATACACCTAGACGTGAGAGGCACCGACAGCGATCGCTCTTACGGGTACGAGCGGAATATTATGAGACCAGCCGACCCGTATTCCCGTTCTCTTACGGCCGTACTGTCGTACTCCCGTGTAAACTGATACCATATTATTATATTATTATTATATTAATAACTATTAACTACGGAATAATGTTTGTATTAAAATGTTATATTCTTTTTTGACATTTTAATATATTATACAAATGAAAGAAACAAAAATGTAGTACAATTACTAATGTTTAATTTGCTTAAAAAAACATATTCCTTTTCTTAAATTTTTAAGTGAGGCACCGCCTCACTTGCCTCACCCCCAAAACCGCCACTGCATATAACACAATAATTAAAGACCTTATTAACTGAGCCCCCAAAGAAGTATGTGAAATTTCAAGGTAAAGATGGAGCATAAAACATACACAATATTACTATTTTTCATGAGAATGCTTCACATCTAGCAATAGTTTTTCAAAGCACAAATTCTAAACTACCTAAAGAAATATACTACATTAAAAAAAAAAAGTTATAAAATATTAGAAAACAGCTTACGGCTAGATTACGGCTAATTATTATTAGAATTTTATTTTTGGGACGAAAAAACTCATGGTATCAATGGCTTGGGGTGCTGTAAAATAAATTCAAAAATATGTCATTCACTATCCGTACTCAAATCATATTTTAAGTTTGAGTATTTTAAAGTCATTTACGGTGCAATATTGCTTTAACTGATTAAATAAGTAATTTTATTTTTCCATGTTTTTGCTTAATGTAACTTTGTACTTGTATTTTGAACATCAAACAACTCTTTTTGGATTGAGTGACATTTTGGATTAAATTACAAGACTGTGTTCAAATGTTCAAGAATTCCTTATTAGAGATATTAGATGTATTAAATTGAAATTTCACAATGGGAAGACAATATTTTTTCAATAAAACACAACATATTATTATCTGCTATTTATAACTGTGTTACAATTTTGTCAGTATTTGTATTATTTAATACATTAAATTTTCATCAGTAAATTACTGCAAGGAAAAAACAAAGACATTTTCACACCGTGTAAATATATCAAGGACATAATTTTTGTAATTATTGTTGTCTTCATTTTTTCATTGCCCCCCTACGATTATATGTTTTATTTTATGCTGTTATGGTATAAAATATATATAACTTCAAATTAATTTTCATGTATCATGCAATAGGAAAAATAAGTGGGATATATGTGTAAGTATATGCAAAATATTTTCACCACCAGCTCCTCTAATGGTTTCTCGATAACCGCTCTTCTATAACGTTGGTGCTTAAATATACATAAAATATATAATTTTAAGCCCACCGCGTACCTGATGTATATAACATTATAATTATATATAAATATGTGTTTGTTAGGACATTGTCACTTTCAAGCTTATCTTAATGCTCTTGTCGTCAACAGTTATGAGTAATGATTTTTCAGAATATCGTATTTTAATAAACGCATACTGCTAGAACATGAGACAATTAGTCGAGATTTACATTTCCAAGGTATACTTAAAAGTTATAAGCTTACATTATTATAATGGCTTTACTCAAAGCTCTCGGTTTTTTAATTTTGAAAACATTGTAACATCTTAATTTTAGTGTTGCCAAAAGTACAATCTACACTGAACTGAATATGCTATTCGTAATGTTTTGTGTATAATCTTTCCACCCCGAACGGGTGTTCATATAAATTATAATATAAAACACTTAGTATTATTAAGCCATTAGTAAATTCCGCTATGGCTCGGGTATAATTTTAATATTCACCTCCAGTCGTAACTTATTTGTTGCGCGCACACAGTATCCAATTAGTACGTAAAATTAAATGAAAATACTTTAAA
This sequence comes from Sipha flava, assembly GCF_003268045.1. Classification (NCBI taxonomy): domain Eukaryota; kingdom Metazoa; phylum Arthropoda; class Insecta; order Hemiptera; family Aphididae; genus Sipha; species Sipha flava. Next base: position 757,526 of record NW_020272853.1, on the reverse strand, counting down.
ACCACACCGATATCGACCACCGTCTATTTTAATTATTGAACGCAGTATTTATGGTAAATTTTCATCATCAATTCTGATAAATTTAATTTTTGGTCTCGACAGTTCATGGAGTCATAACGGATTAATTTTAACCTAAAGGTTTTCAAATTGAATTTATACAATACAAATTTTAGGTAAATCAACGAAAATCAGTTGAACAGAAAAAATGTACTTATTGTTGGTACTTACCAAATTCTGTCGGTTTGTAAAAATTATAGGTATAATACAAGGCATTAAATAAATTAATAATAATTAATAAAAATCACAAACGAAAACGGAAACAATTATTAAAAACATATACAATAATACACCATACATAATTCGTTTTTCAAAAAAAACTATTATAACAAATAAAATTTAAATTCCCATTTCAATATCTAATTTCCGTTGCCCAATAATACAGTTTAAAGATAAACCAAGCATAATATTATAAAAGATTTTAACTGATAAATACTTAAATTAAGTATCTATTTATTTATTTAAAATTGGTTCACAGTTTTACATGGTTTAAAATATTAAGAAAAATTCATTATACCGGTTTGGAGTTTGAACCGGGTAAAATCATTGCCTGGATTCTGGTTTTGGAGAAAAATCGGGTTTACATATTTTCAAGTTTGGAGTTTCGGTTTTACCCGATTTTGAAACCGGAATGCTACCCGTTTCGACTCGCAAACAAAAATGTCACATAATATTATGGCAGAAAAATCAGATACTCTTTAAAATATGATAATGCGCCCAAAATGTACTTATGAAAGTCGTATATTTTTTACAAGCGGATAAACAAATCAATCCATTTGTTGATTTGTAATGTTATGTTTTTGATAAAAAATAAAATTGTATATCATATAATATCTTATACATAAATTATTACGTTACATAATATGTAGTTTATACGGTCTTGTTGTATGACAGGCTTATATTTTCACATTGATAAATGTCATAGTTAATTTTGTGTTTGATTAAGTGATTAGCATATATAACTGTAAGGGTTCGTTGATCATGGTTTCAGTAAAAGGCATATATTTTTGTAGGTAAGTTTTGTTTGAAAATTATAAATATTTGATAGGTGATGCTTAGTTGTTAGTAATATTATACTAATTTTGATACTTTTCGGTAGGAATTTTCATATTATATTACATTAGCTTTGTGTAATCTATTACAAAAGTAACGAAAAAACTTACAAATGTTTTTGTCAATAGATTTTAATATTGATCAACCGGACAATAGTCGGTTTCGATCAAACGTTGCTGAAACATAATGTAGTAAACATTTAGAAACCACTATGTTATATCTCATTAAATACTTACCGAGTAGAATTCATATTATATTAGAAATAACCGTGGAAAGCTTTATTCACTTTTATGAAATCATAATGCAATTAAGAATTTATGAAATTATGCTACACCATAACTTGGAGACTGTGGCAACAATAATATTACTATTATTATAAAAATTGAACCGTATACTCCACGGTATTAATGTATTTTACATTTTTGGAATCATCAAGCATTCTTATTTTAACTAAAATTCTTATGAATGATATTGATTTAATGAATAGTATGGTCTCGTATAATTTTAATTTCGCATTATGAAATTAGTATTGACATTTATAACCAACTTTTAGAAAATAACCAACAATATAAATTATAAATTGACTTTTTCAACAAAATTTGAAATCAAATATACTTTTATATTGTAGTCTAAAGTAAAAAATAAATAATATAATATATATATTTGGTATTCTTATAAAGTATATAATCAGAAAATGTTTTGATTTCAAAGTATAACAGAATTACAGTCGATTTGGGCAAATTGTTCATATTTTTTTGTCCTGTGAAACTAAAAATATTTATCAAAAATTAATCAAGTGATATTATTTTATTGTTTAAGTGGTACAGCTGGGATATTCATGAATTAAAGTACAACAAATTTTCGGATATAAAAATCAACCATTAAACCAATGAGTATAATTATATAGGTAGCGATTCTTCAAGTCCTAAACAAGAATAATATAAATTTATGCACTAAAATATGATGGGATAAGATGGAAAGTGAAAAAAAATAATAATCTAATCTATAAACAAAATGTTGGTAATATTTTGAACTGCAAGTTTGAACTACAATAATTATAGAAAAATAATTGATTCATTTTTGCATAACAATATAACCCTGTTATTTCGTATTTATCGTTTAAATAATGGTCATACAAACAAAACATGTTCTAAGCACATAATCAATATATTATGATGAAAGTAAATACTTTCATCTTAACAATGTTTAGAAGATTTAACAATCCAGTACACAAAACAAATTAATTAAAATTGAGTACAACGTTATTGTACTCTTCGTAGTTTATTATTTTATTTAAGTATTTATTTATTTTTTTCTTGAAGACCATTAAATAAACTGTTTCATTTCAATTATACGACGTAATAATGGAGAAATAGTTTTAAGAAAGATTTCTGACAATGAAATGTTATTATGGCAGATGTTTCGATCAGATTGAGCACGTGAGCTATTCACAACGAGGAGCTGTAGTTATACCGATAGTGTAAACTGAACAGATGTTTTAAATACCATAAAATATGGCGAAGTCTCGAACTTTAATAATTATCAATTATGATCACGTGGTTAAAGTTTCATCGGACCTCGATCGAAGTGTCATAAGAATTTCATAAATTATGTCTCGTGCAATATCAAATTTTAGTGATTGATGATTGTTTTTTAGGTTTTGGGATTCTATTTTTATGTATCGATTACTGTTTTAGAAGTTTATAGCAATTACTGTTGAAATCAATTTCCTCGTCTACTCGACGATCGGTGTAGACGTTGGAATGTACTGTAATATGTATCGAGGAAAAAAATGTGCAATACAATATGGCGGTAATTATTTATTTACTACAGATACTTCGAATGTTCTCTAAGTAATATAGTGTAGATACTACGTAATAGTATAAATGCTGGCTAGATTTATATGCATAGTAAATTAATTTTAATATTTTAACTACTCAAAACATTATTGCAAATATATTTGATGTAATTTTAACAATACGAAATTGATGCGCTGTATTACGTGTTTCACAACTGTAATAATATGCAATATTGCTGTTAATAATACTTATATGTACAACAGTTTACTTTTAAAATGTACTGTAATATTTCATTAATTTTCATAAATGATGGTCGACTGATTTTTGAATGCCACATACAACAAATGAAATGACCGAGTGAATACATAAAATGCAACATTGTAATAATGATAATATTTACAATATTAATATAACAATGATAACACACGATGTTCTTTAATGATGTTCGAAAATTGTATTTACCTTCGAAGTACATTTGTTTAACAGAACTCACGATAACTAAAATTCAATCAAATGGACAAAATAATTTCAACGAGCGAAAAATAAAATAACCATGAACTTTTCACGTGATATTTTATTTATAATCATACATGAAAAAATCAGACTCGGTACGTACTACAATGATATTCGTAGAAAAAAAAACGCAGTAAATTACTCATATTGTTTTTATGAGATGTTATGTAAAGGTCAATAGTCCACTCGAACCTCGCAGTTTTTAAACATGTTTAATATCATTTAATCTGGTGACAAATTAGTTGTATGTTTCCTTTCTAATGTAATTTATAGTTTTTATTCGTGTCACAATCCGTTTGTGTGTGGATAAATTTTCTTTCAACATTTGCATACTCCTATAAGGTTGATGCCGAATTTTTTTAGAAAAAAAAGTGAATGTTATAGACTCTCGGAAAACTGAGAGAAAATATACTGACTCCATTTATCAATATTAACCCTATTATTATACGAGACGCGACTTGCTTTTTGATTGTTTATTTTTCGATTAAAGTTAGAGATTCTTGAAAAATGAATACTTAATGTTTTGGTCATGTTACAATCGTTGTCGTGTACTCGGACATTTCCTGGCTCTCTTTCTCTCTTTCAAGAATGTAATAAAACCATACAATTTTCTTATTTCAATTAGAGTTTTTCAATTTTACCAATGGACGATAAACTCGATTATTCAAACGGATCCACAGAACAGAAACCTGTGGGAATTAAAACGCGGTCGGATTATTATTATTATTATTATTATCGCAATATGTATTTCGCTGAGTTTTCCGGGCCCGTAACGCCATCACAGGCGACGAATGGGCGCAATCCATTGTTCGATGGTTTTCTGTGTTCAATCAAACAATGAGAGCCTATCGTTTATCTATATGGTCACTTATGTACATACGCGGGTAGGTTTTCTACTGTAGCTTATACTGAAATTTGCTCATCGTTGTGTTTAGAAGCTTTTTGAACGCGTGTATAAATTATTCGATTGTTAAATTATTCATCCTCGTTAATATTTATTCATTTTGACTACCATCCTTAAAACGGGTACTGCATTGCATTAAAATAGAAATCGAAAGCTTCGTTAGCCCGGCATCCTGAAATCAAAAACATTTTTTAAACGGTTACATTGCTAGAGACAAATTCAAAATTTCCAATTAACATACCATAACAAATCGAACGCTAATTTTCCATAACAAAAAAAGGTCGACATTTCGATTTCGGGGTGCTGACGGAGCTGATGAAGCATTAATATGTTTCGTAAAACTATTTGTATAGGTTATGCAAATGCATAGGAAAACGTATACGACGTTGATTATATCGATTGTACCGCACATAAACTTGCCTTACTCGATGAATAAATATCACGATGGAAATTCGTGTACAGTTAAATCGACGAAAAAGGTTTTGTCTAGAGTTGCGAAATCGATTAAAAACAATCTACTAAACGAAACACTAACACTAACTTACGGTGCGTCCTAGATGAACGCGATTTTGCGAACAGGCGGACGACGCGATATTTAACGCGCGCGAGCGAGTGCCTGGTTGCGGGCTGATTTGTAGACGTAAATATTTTTCAATTATTTTTAAGTTGATGATTGTTGTGAATGTAGTACATTCTTAAAAATGGATGCAAATAATGCGATACTTTATAAAAATACCCTGCTTAAATACAATGCTATGAAGAAACAAAAAAATGTCAAATAAAAAGAAATTAAAAATAAAAAGTATAAACCCAATTTCTTTAAGTGAGTTTTAATATTGACTTCTACTTTTGTTCTACTTTTGAATCTATGATTTTAAATAAATGTTCAGTTTTATAAATTAAAATACACAAACAATTGAATTGAAGTAATCGAAAATAGTACTAGTCGCCAGCATCAGAAAATATTTGTTTCGACGCAAGCGATAATATTGTAATCACCCGCCCGCTCACCCGTTTACCATCTAAATCGGACATTCCATAAATTAAATCTATTTTGAATTTTATCGCGTCGCCCGCCCGCCTGCTTGCCCGTTCGCAAAATCGCGTTCACTTAGGACGCACCGTAAATTGTGTGAGCACGCGACGCTTTTAACTAGAATCGGCTCAAACCCTCATCCGAAATGCGATATTATGAGAAATGCATTATAAAATAATTAACTCAAACTGGATGTAATTAATCGAGTTTATCTTAATATTCTCATTTTTTTTATATATATACTTTTACAGATTATCGTTCTTCAAACTGATCAAAATATATTTAGTAGCAGTCTTAATACTAATTTTACTAATAATTTCTGATTTTTTTTATTTTTATCATAATAATGCGCTCACAAAGAGATTAATTACTGTTTTAAATGTTTGATTTTACTTGTTTTAGATTTAATGTTCATGGATATGAATATGGAACGTGAATGGTCGGAAATATAGTTTGTGTTTAATTATACGGCTATATTAAGTCATCTTTTAAAATATACTCATCCGTATACCAATATCAACTCCTGTGCAAAACCTTCTTATGAAAATAATATGTAGCACTACAATATTCAAAACCGATTGACAATATTACAGTAGTAAATGTTGTATTGATAGCAGCATTAATACATTTATACCGTTTAGTATTAATTGTCATTAGCTTCATTTTGCAGACAGAAGAATAGTACATCAATTTTTTGGTAATGTTATCAATTTTATCTTTCTCGTTTACTGATAATTTCAAAATATCAACTATGGTATCAAATATCACATCATTATGTAATACACATAACAGTTTAATTGACTTAATAGTGTTTGTAGTTCATATGCTTGCGAATCGTAAAAAAAAAAATCAAAAAAAAAAAAAAAAACATAGAATTTGATCATCTTCATTGTGTAATATAGCAAATGAACATCCTGAATATAAAAAATTGAAAAAAAAAACAATATAAATCACATCAACAACGAGAAAATGACGTTGTTTCTTAACTTACTGATCAGTTAATTAGCGTACGGCTAGTGAAAATCCAATCTAAAGATTACCCCCCTCCTGGTATTTTCTCGACGGAAAACGGTATCGGAATAGTACGTCAGGTGAGCCATCCGATCAATTACTTTTCGCCGATCGCATTTCATCGACATAATCCACACCGATATCGATCATCCGACTAGAGCGGGTAAAATCGTTCACGATGTCTACATTATTTCCGTCGTGATCACTGCGTTCTACGCCCAACGGCCTCCCACCCGTGTATCCTTTTACAAACGATGTTCAGTACGACGGCGGTTTGTTAATTAAAAAAAATCGCATTAACGCCCGGCAAAGCGTATCGACACTCTTTCCTGATATTATAACCCCGCGAAAACCTGCAGAGCGCAGGGGATCGGTGTCGATCGTTTTATAATGATTTAAACGGTTAAGTTTTGCGCATTTGCATCTCTTTTTCGTTGACCGTCATTATAATTATCATTGACCGAGTTTCAAATGCGTTTTGTACTCATGTAAATATGATTTTTTTCTGTTGGAACAATATTTTCATCACTTTTTTACTAATTTTGGCGCGATTTCAACGGCCGTTCTCCATAACTCTAGAATAATATTGAAAACCAAAAAGATTTCCCTCGATCTAATCAAAACGTTAATATTAATTGGTTTTTCGTCAAAACATTTCATTTCGTTTCAATATTTCGTTTGACGTGAGACATTAAACGATATTTCAGTACAATTTTCAATACTTTTCAAAGAAGTTTTGTGGTGCATTCGGTGATACGTACAACGCGATCGTTTGTTCGCCGCACCGATGTTTTTAAAACCGTCGTCGGTGAAATTCGGAAAGCGTCAACAATTCGATATCCGCCGATTCGCGTAGCGCTCGAAATGTTTATTTTATTCGGGTGCGCGACGCATACGTAATGTTGTTCGAGACGCCTAGCGTTTTACGATATTGTTCGCGTACAGCCGTTTTTATAAACGTTAATAATTGAACACGGTCGCAGGCAGACATCTTGTGCCGTTCCGATGGAAATGAATTATTTTCGCCGAAGGAAAAAACGAAACGGAAAATTATTCATACGTACGGAACGCGTAAAAACGGTCCACGACAGGTTCACCGTTACGCCGATGGTTTCGCCGTTGTACTCGAGCGCATGATATTATCATGATTGCCGTGCGACTCTGTTCATACCTGTAACAGTCGTTTCCGTCGTCGCCAACTCGGTTTCCCGGCGATATTACTCGCAGTCACCGGCGGCTTTGGAATTTAAACGCTTCCTTTTTTTCTTTTTCTTTTTTCCCCTCTCCGATAAAGTTAGTAGACCGAGTTGCGAGAAAATTGATTTATACTTTACGCAAGAGTGCCATGTTGACATTGGGTACTATCTTAGAAACGGCGGAGATCATTAATAATTTCACTTGAAAAGTTCCCATTCATCACTTTTCGTTGTGTTCGTGAAACAAAAAGGAACCGCGAGTTTTTATTACAGATATTATGCCTTAATATATCGTGTACAATAAATTATAATTTCGACTCCATTAAATGCATTTGTTTTATTTTATTTTATTTTCGTCTTGTAATTAAAAACAGTATTTACAGTAAGTGTATATACATTTGGAGTACGGTGTAATTAAATATATGGCATTGGAAATATGATATTATTATACATTTGAAATAAAAAAAAATCCGTATTAAATATGATTTATTTCAATATTTCATAGCCAGTATACATTGTTTGAGAAACCGTCGAGTTATAAAAACGATTCGAGGTTTAAAAGAATGCGACTGTGAATCTATTACAAAATTTAAATTTTTTCAAGTAAATGGCCGTTAATAAACCCGCGATTCTATTTAATTTGTGTAAAACTCGTAATGTTTTATAAGAACTAGTTAATTGAGTATAGTATAGTAGTATTTTGTGTTCACTTTTTCTCTTTCAAACCCAATATTATGTGTTAATTGACGAATAGAACTTTTGAAAACAAAATGTGTATTTACGTTCACATTTTGATACACACATTGTATATTAGTAATAATTTTCACGGGGCGTATTTAATCCGATGATCAATTATAAAATGCGAGATATCAGATAAGGTAATGATATTAAAATAATCTGAATAACGTTGAGCTCTACGAGTTAAATTTATAATTGTAGATTAGACAAGACATGTATGGAATAGAATTAATTTAAGGCTTAGCACAATTTAACACATTGAAGAAACCCTTCTAAGCCTCATAAATAATGCACTATATAATCTGATATTAACCATAGCGATTTAATGTTATATCAAAACGGTATATGCATTCATATGCGTAATATTTTTTACAGTGCAGTCAGTTGAATTTAATTAATAGCAACAGCGATTACCAAAATTAACTATCAATCATTTTTTTTTTTTTTTTTAATAAGACGATTTGTTGAAAAAAAAAACCACATTTAATAACTACATCGAACTCATGGTTTTACTATATAGAGTTCATGTGACTTTGATTTAAATTAAGATCATCTGAATAAAAAAGTAAAAGCAGAACAGAGCAAAGAAATACACGAAATTAATTCGATTAACGTCGGACTTATGAGTATCAATTATTTATATCCGAATCCGTTTATTAAAAATATTCTTCTTCTTGTTCGCGTTAAAACAAAACTCGCGTTGTATGAATAATATTTCCATGCCAATGCAAAAACTACTAATTCCTCATGATGAACGTAGGGTACCCTTAAGGATCATAAATTACAAGAGGACGAGAAAAAAAATATAACACATATTTTGGTCTCAGTAAATGCTAAACCCTTACATTTGTGTGTATTAGTTATATATATATATATAAACCTGCAGAGAAAATGACTTCAATTAAAACTAGCCCCTAAATCATAATTACCGTGTTTTAGTTTATATACGTAGTTCCCCTGAGAAGCCGTGAAAAAAATGTAACCATGTAAATTATTTTGACAGCACTGCTTAAACATTAATAAAATTATACGCAAATCGGTGAAATATCTATTCCTTTAACTCATGCATTTCACTGGTGGTTTTTATTTTATTTATATTTTATACTCCACAGAATTAAAAAAATTAACGCCGTAAATAGTGGGGAAATAATACCGACTTTTGAGTAGTTGGAGGGAGCTTATAAACTTCATATTATCACAAATACGATGATAATATAGAAAACGTCTCATGCGTTGCATTTAACATTTATTTTTTAAGTTAAAACGATTGGTCTAATTTAATTTTAATAACTCAACGTGGCAAGCCTACAAATTACCATATATCAAAGTATAATATGATAAAATGAATAATAAGAACAACACTTTTTGCGTAGAAATTCAAATGTAATTCTTTAATGTCTTAATGATGCTAGCCAATTTATTCAATTCAATATAGTTGTAATATATTCAGCATGAATGTGAATTATATTTAATGTGGGGGCCTTATTATAGTATAATGAACCGACGAAGTAAGAAGTAATTGATTTATCAAAGCTTTTAAAAGCATATTCTTCCGTTGACAAACAAGTGAAAGCTTTTAAATCGTTTAATAAACCGAGACGAAATGCACGATTCACTGAAATTTACACAATATGCCTATTGTTGAATTTTTAAACAAGTTTTTCCATGGTTTTTTTTTACATACAAAATTTTCAGTAAAATTAATAAGACGATATGATAGCGCAGTACAAAAAATTGCAGATATCACTAAGAGGCAATTTAAATTTAAATATTTAATTGCGATTAAAAATTCCAAATTAATTTACCGTGTAAGTGGACATTACACTATGGTTTTTGTATTTTTTTTTAATCTTTACTTTTATATTTTTAATTAAAATGAAACAAAAATCATTTAATATTTAATGAAATGTTTTATTTTTTTTATTTTAGTATATATAGCATAATACTATAAGATAATGTTCGCAACAGAATTACTATTATCTGTTTAGTTAAATTTGATAAATGCATTTAAAATAAAAACACTTAACTCTTATTGTATTGCAAGTATACTTAGTATGTTAATTATATATGTAGCAATACTATATTTCGAAGCGTTTAATTGTTTTTATAATGAAACCATGGTAATTTAATCAGTCGACAAGTAATCATTACTAATGACCTCTATAAATTAAACGAGAAGTATGAGAAAAATTAAAAAAAAAAAAAACCCTATTAAATCCAAGTACGTTTGTATAGTTAATGTTCGAAAGGTATAAATAAATACAGAAATAGTTTATTATTTACTGCATCACATACATTTTACTGGAATAAAAATGCAAGTGGAATTTGTATGGGTTCCAAGTCATTTCGGTATATATGGTAACAAGATAGTGGATAAGCTTGCAGTCTCAACCACATTCATCACCACTAACCCTCAATATTCTTTCTTCTAATCTACTTTCCTTCCTATTTAAGTGTTATACAGAAGCTTGGTAAAATAAATGGTCCTGTCTTCTAATTAACTTCGCTTTTTGGTATAGACATATTAACCCCTTAACCCCTTCTCATTCCTGGATTCATAATCTACCTCTATCTAGTCAACATATAGCTCAATTCTCGCGTCTTAGGTTCGGTCACAATCTTTTTCTGGCTCATGCATTCCCAGTATATCGTTTCTGTACTTGGCATGATGGTGATGTTAAGTGCGATTTTCGCATACTCAAATGACATGTCCATCGCTTTCAAAATCTCGCCTCATTTTATTTAAATTTATCCGCTGACATAATATTTATCCTGTAGATCCTCCAGTTCTCAATTCTAATTATATTTCAATCATCTTAAGTATTCTAAATTTTATAAGAACTACTGGGTTCCTAATTTAGTTTAATATTTATTATTTATTTATTCTTTTTTTTTTTTGTTTCTTGTTCTTTTTTCATTCATTTTTTTTTTTTTTTTTAATTATTTTTCTATTCTCTTTATATTTCATATGCTCTGCATGTTTTTTATATTATTTTTGAAATGAAAGTTAAGCTATAATAATTTAATGATTAAAAGATTAAAAAAAAAAAAATAAATAAATGCAAATGTACAACTTATAGTAGTTGTACCACAAAGCGTAACATGAATCGTTGTTAAAGATACTATTAATTAATTTGCCAGTAGAAATCTCCTCTTTATTTAAATTACTAACTGGTATAGCTCAATACTTGCTTAAAGCTTAGATTGAAGAAAAGTTAATTTTTTTTTTAAAGCGTTCTATTTTATTAATTTATAAGCCAAACGCGTAGAGTTATTTTTTATAAAAATAATTCTAAATATATTGGTGCGTACACGAAGCTAGGTATACCGAGCGGAGTAGATATTATATTAAGTTTGAAATAAATGATACTTTATTACCCGTAAGACGGTGCCCAAACCAGTTTGATTGATTCGTCAAAGCCAAAACCGTTGCTCTCATGTCTCACCCACTCACCCGGGCATCAGAGTTGTTATTATTGTTACCATTTGACATATGTTTCTGAAATAATATTTCACGATAGATTTTTCGAAGTTTGAAACGTTAATACTTTATGTTGAATTTGCATATTTTGAGATAAAAAAAAAAAAAAATAAAATAAAAATTAACAAAAACGTTAGACGACAAAAATAGATGAGTTGAAACGTTTAAAAAAAAAAATAGCAAATAGGCACCTCTGTTATGCACTAGCGTGTTAGATGAGCTTTGAGCTTGGCAGACCGGAAAATTAAATTTATGACACCTGCATTGTTAACAATAAACCTCTCTTTTTCGGATGAAGGAAATGAAAAATGCGCATTTCCAAAAATGATTAACACATACTTACATATAACACTGCACGATGATAAATACGGAATATCATCTCAAATTAATTACAATGCATCATGGGTCAGCGATTTAACACGAATAACAATATATACATACATTGGTAAAATATTTTTGGGTACGGCAAAATTTTAAATAAGCCATACGATCAATGCGCTCAATTATTTTAAATTTTTAAACGATACTTCAAATGAAATATATTTTGAAATGTGTTTGTTTTTCAAAAGTTAACTACTTATCGATCTGTGATCGCTGAAATGTATTTCATTATATTTGTTAAAAAGTTTATAATTCTGAACACAAATGTTGATGTTAAATATTATTTTGGAAATTAATTTTTTTAAATATCAACTTTTCTACGTCCAAAATTCGCCTGAACAGTGAAATTCTCGTCATTATCAAAATTTTTGTTTAAAATATCCATGGAGTGGTGGCTGAAAATTTTATGTGCTCAACCATGAGGTTACAAATCCCTAAGGATTAAAACGCAAACATTTGACTTTGTTGTAAACTTTCAATCAATTCTCACGAACTGTTGCATAAAATGTTATTTTTACGACAAATATTTCCGTGCACAAATACTTTAATTATGTTTTTCAGCTCATGTGCAATGAGTTCATACTCACAGGCATTCATATTTGATATTCAGTCACAAGGTCGATTCACTACAACAATTTATAGTTTAATATAGTTAATTTGAAGCACGCGCTAGAAAAAAAAAAACCTTGGGTGTATTTTTGTTCATTTGTCTGTCGGCAGATTAAGATATACAGCTTGAAGAAAATCAGCACGACAAATCTTCGACAACTATACCATATTAAGTTAAAATGTATACATTAAATCGTTTGTTGTAATTTTTAGGTTACATTGATGATCTACAACAGTGATTTTCGTTTGATTTTCAATTACTGTGAATTCGTAAATAATACGTATAATCGCAGGTACGAAGAAATCAAAATAATAGAACGTCAATATTGTTTTTAATGAAAATTATTTATTCGATTACATTCCTAATAGTATAGAAAAACATGACTCGATATTATTTAATCAAATTGTTTTACAACATAAATAGCGTAAACAAATTTGATATCATCATTCAGTACATAAATAATTAATATTTAAAATGTTATATTTATTATTATTTTAACTATTATTAAGTTATTATTGCGTTTATAACATAAGGTAATTACATACACAGTATGTATTTGCATACGTTTACAATGCATTATCAGTTGTTCAAATAGTCATCGTTTAAAACGATGGCACACAACCAAATATTATTTTTATATGTTTGGTACTGTAAATAATTCAAACTGTTCTAAGTAATTACAGATGTACTATAAAATTATTGTTTTATCATGGCGTTAAGATTAACCTAGTTAAATTAATAATGTATAATAAAAAAATTGATGCGGGGTATGCTTAGAGGTTTCTGTTTAATTGACCATTGTTAATCCAGGCTTAGGAGACACATATCGTAGATAGTTCAACCTGCAATACAGAAAATACATAATAGGTAATAATTTAAATCGGCCTTAGCCATTTTCCTTCAAAAACGAGATACCATTATCCTCCACTGTCCATTTTCCTCAAGAAAAAAAAAAAAAGGTTGGTTTCCATTTTCCTTCACATTATTTTTGACTAACATTATGTCTATTATCCTCCAATATTTTAGCCGGTGTTGTAGGATCACATTTTACGCGTATCTGTTGATTAAATCTGGTCGCATTCTTATCGGCTTGGGAAAAACGCTAGTTCAAGTGTGCGATAGCACTCGCAGTTTATAACAGTCGATAATTTAATATTGTAAATTTGATTATGATTAATAAAGATACGTACATATAACATACGGGCATAAACGTATATACTTATATTGTTATAATGTGTGTTATAATTTATCACTGATTATTATGATTATATTTATTGAGTGAGACAGACATACAAATATATGATATACTCTATACTATATTTTTAGTAGCTTACTGTACGTCGAATAGTGTCTATAGTGTGTTTTATAGTTTTTGTGAATCTATCAAATTTTAATTTTTAACATTGTCTGAAAAAGCGACGTTTATTGAAAGTTCTCGAAGAAAACCTTTGATAATTCGTAATATTTACAAATATTTTTCAGCGTATAAGTTAAAATTAGAATCTGAATTATCACGTTGGCGATATTGTTTAACTACTTGTCAAGCAGTTATATACATAAATAAAACTGAAAATATAGTAGCCGATGAATTACACAAAAATTTACATAATCATGTGCCACCAGCAAAAAAAAAAAAAAAATAAATCGACAAATAGTAAATAAAGCATGTAAGCGAAAAGCAATTGATGATTTATTTTCACAACCAAAAAAAGTAATACTTAAGGAATTAGAACAAAGTTCTGTCGACTGTTCAAATTTTAATGAGACCTATCAACGATTGACGATTTTATTATTTTATTTTTGGTGGAAAATGGAAAGTGGAGGAAAATGATCAAGAATTTTTTTTTTTTTTTTGGAGAAAAATTGACTGTGGAGAAAAACGGTATCTCGTTTTTGGAAGAAAATGGACCCGCCCTTTAAATAATAGTACTGAACTCGTAAAATAATTCATTGTTCTTCTGCCCACGGCGAAAGAAATCTTTTCGGGGGTTTTTAAATTTAAGACTTAATATTTACTTAATATTTATTAATTTATTTCCCTGGACATCAAAAACTGATACGATTTTTTTTTCCTCAGTTTTGTAATGAATTTTTATGAATAATCATCAAAGAAAGGTGTTACGAAGCACTGATTTCTGAGTATATTAAAATATTTTAGTGAATAAATTGAAATTGAAATATTTTACCGATTTATAAGACGCTAGTTTTATAATGTTTTAGATCCCAGTTCATGAATAAATCTTGAGTTGGGGGTTAATGGAGGGAAAACAGTTTTTCACTTTGCGTTTCATGTCCTATACGTTTGAAATTAAATTCTAACAAGTGTATGTATTCTGTGATATATTACACAATGTATATTTCTTAAATCGTAGTAGAAACCAATACATTATAATTATATATTAATTTATATTATTAACATTAATTATAATAAATTAAACAGTTAATAAATTTAAGTGTAGAAATTTGAATTTATTAATTAATATTATAGATAGGTTATTCGTATTATTACAAAACATCAATAAAATAAAAGTATTCATAAAATATTTCATTAAACGGCTTACCTTTTTTTTTCTAGATTTGTACTGAAACAAAGAATGAATTGGTTTTAATATGATGTAAAATTATTTTTATGAGTCTTTATACATAATTTTGATCAGAAAGATTGCGTGGATCATCCAATCAAATTTTTTCTAATATAAAATGTTATGTTGCCTAGTCATTACTTAGAAGGGTATTACATAATTTAATAAAATATATACTTTATAAATTTTGATTTCCCAAATGTAGATGCCTTTTTTTCTTTTTCTTTTTTTGCAAAAAATAGAACAATTAACATACCTTATTTAGAAATTAGATTCTACTACAATATTGACCGTATTTAGAAATATGAATTAATTTTCTCGACCTTTCTTACTCAGAATCGTTTTTTTTTTTTATTCAAAAGCAATAATATATTGGTTCAAGTTTGAAAAACCAATACAAAATATCATTCATCCATCCTTGTATCTCACTTACCGTCGATTCGATCTAGGAGCCTTGCTCTTTTTTTAAATTTATTTTGGATGTGAAGATATTTCTAGCGTTTTGTGTCTAAGGGAAAAGAAACACTATGCTAACATTTATACTCATAGAACGGAAAATAATATTTTAACCCAAAATTACATAATTAATAAATACATTTTCGTTGATTTCGATAGATTTTTGCTAAGCTATAAAATTTATTGTTTTAAACATTATATAAGAAAAATAAATATATATTCAAAGGATAATAAGTATCAAATTAATATAGTAGTAGCAATTATTTTGAATTTAATTTAATAGTGTACAATCGAAAATATTTGGAATTCTTCTGTAGCGTACTATAAAACTTTTTATGACTTTATAGATTGTATAATATTAACAAAATAATGCGAACAATTTTATATTACTATAATATATATATATATAATATAAATAAGGTAATTTAAAAATAATGAAAAAATAATCTGTGTTCAAATTTGAGAACTTTTAATCAGATTATTATACATATTATTATTATCTACTAGTTGCATGTAGAAAATGTTGGAAATAATAATTCATATAGGGTTATGTAAATTTTCAGTTATATAGGGTACTGTATATTTTATAAGGAACGTAATTACATGATAAAACCACTTTCATATTTTAATACAAATAATATATTATATTATGGAGGTATGGCATTAAACGCATAGCATTGTACTTTAATATGTATAGAGAATTGCGTTCTATAGAATTATTATACAACATTTAATAATGATAATTGTTGTGCAAGAATAACTATATAGGTTATATACGGTTATTTAATTTCATAAGTATACAGAAGTAACATTATTACCTTTTTTTTTTTTTTTTTTAACGAGTTATTTACATATTGTTATATCCAATGCAGTAAGTTAGTTTTATTTACACTCCGTCGATTTTTTATTTTAATTTTTACATATTTACGCCAATCGGCTTTTGACAATGGTATTTGATGATACAATTAATTAATGAACAACTAATTATAGAATGCTTTTAAGTTATAATAACAGTAAAATAATAGAAATAGTTAATATAATAAAAGATACAAATAGAAAGAAAGTGTTATCATGGATCAATATTATTAATATTTGAAGAGCGCTTAGATCTGACTAGTGGAACATTCTTTAAAACGTTGGATCTTAACGTATGGTGAAGGAACCGCTATTTTGCTCTGGTATAACATTTGGTACCTATAAACTTATGCGCTCAAAGAGTTGGGATGAGTCAACCTTATAATAAAGTAGGCTGAATAAAAATAATTCATCTTAACTATGACGTCTGATTTCTAGCGAACCAAATTTTAATATTCTCATTTGAGATGAATAATTATGTTAAAGGTGGTCGATTTTTAGAGGAAACTTGCGAAACTAAGAAAGTCAGGTTATTTTTGCTCGATTATTTTATCTTGATCTAAAGAGGCGGATTCCAGACTACAGATCCACAATATAAGGTGGATCTTACAGGTGTTCAATATAGTGGAACTAAACAAGGTACTGTAGTATGACGTCAAATAAATTAAAAATGTATAAAGCGTTGTGAAAGATATATTCCATATGAAAACGAATAGATAACGAATGTGAGTATATGAATTCTAAATATTTCACTTCGAGGATACACTTTAAAAGTGTACCGTTGAGTAAAGTATTTGTAATCAATTAACTTCTGGATCTGTTAAAGAACATTTATCTACACTGAGAATTAAGTCGATCATTTATGATTTTGTTTGGAGATGAATTCGAGTAAAATCCGTGGAGTTTCAATAAATAATAAAAATAATATGATACTTCTAATCTGTACTCCCAAAATATATCAAATTGATAAACGGAAATATTATCTGTGTGTCATAAATTTTACGATTTCGTACTTGTCTACTTCTTTATGTGTCCTAATCTAACCGAATAACAACACTTTTTATCGCATGAGCCTTGAATGCGCCGTAATCAGTAACGTACTTAAGCATGATGAGAGACGTGGGTCTAAGGTTGTGAAAATTGAAGAATGGCGTATTTTACACTAAATCAAAAACATAATTTTTTCGGGGACGCAGGAGTTGGAATTGAGTGTAACCATTTACCCAGCACCCCCGTAGAAAATCGTCTGTATCTCGGAAAGTTTAAAAGCATGAATGTTAAGGTTTTCAGTACAAACAACACAAATTATGTACAAAAAAGCCTCCTAGTTTCGTTTCAAAATTCAAAAGTGAGGGTACCAGGGAAATGTAGCTGACGAGTATAGTATATACACGTACATGGTAAAATGTCCTATTAGACATGAAAAAAATAAAATATAAAAATAAAAAATCGTAGCGACCCTCGTGCGTCATCCATTATAAACGTAGTTGCAGTGCTGTCCGCCGCGCGCGTTAATAATAAATAACGCTTTCCCTACACGGTCTGGGCTGTATTGTACACGTGCAAACGCGCGTAATGCCCTACACGAGTTTCGCACATATTATCTGCGCGTCGTTACCGTTGTTCTACAGTCTTCACATAAACTGTCGCACGGCAAACATATCGCCGATAGATAGTGCTCGTAAATATCGCGGACTTAATCACGAACTTCTGCGTGATCATTGACAGTCGACCATGGATATATTGAAATTTCGGACGGAGGCTAAGTCGTCGAAAGGGGTGTGCGATTTTCTGTGATAGTGGTGGATCTAGGATTTTCTCTTGGGGGGGGGGGGAGACAGATATAAAATGTTTTCGTACATAACTTATCTTAATTAAGACGATACTGGTCATAATAAATAAACCTTTTTCAACCAACAAGAGGGCACTATCCCTTATCCCCCCCCCCGTATATTCAACACACTAGAAATTAAATAAACCACATAAATATCAATATGTTTATGGAGTTCAAATGACGCCAATGCATGTAATACTGGTTTTACACTGATTGTTTCAACATCTTTTGGATACAATGTATTTTCATTGAAATCCTCGGCTGGGCTTTGTCTTCCACATATGTAATAAGTCGATTATTCAGAATAAATTGTAATGTAATATCGCATAATTATAAGTTAATAAAAAACACACCTATGGATATGATACAGAACGTCAATTCTTTTTAATAAGTCATGATTCCACAAACTTTCGTCGTAACAACATAAGCAATGATTGGAAATCTTTTTTATTTTTGAAAGAATTCGAGAAATGTCCGTACTTAATTGCAGTCTACAAATCCCGGTTACGGAATTATTCAAAACAAAAAGTATGTATCGTCCAAACGTCCAAAGTGTCCAAAGGCACACACAAGCACGCCCACAGAATAATATCTGCAAGATTAAAATTCTAAGGGCCAAAACAACGTCTACCTATCTAAAAATAAACGAGAAAAAAATCAAATACCATAGAAATCGGTACTCGGGAGAATTTTTAGTTCTAAGCGATATACAGTTATATGTAAACATTGTAAACTAATAAATACGTTCAAGATTATACATTTTAGATTACCTACCTAAAAATATAATACATTCTACTAAAATTCATAAATGGATCTCAATAAAATTATGTTATAATTAATATGCATGGTATTAAATTAACAATAGTTTTAAAACAAAAATTCATAGTAAGGGCAATGGCCCCTTTGTCCCTTCCCCCTTGCGGGCGCGCATGCGTACACGCACAAATACATTCATGAGGTTTGTAAGCTAAAACGGAATGAAATATCAGACGCATTGTGCAAAATATTCCGTATCGAGCAAAAAATTTCAATCATCACTATTTGAAACGACTCGTGTAAATATAAACAGTAATAGAGAATACTCAATATCTTTGTGCAGAGCCTTGTAATTCGAATTACTTTTTTTCAATTAATTATTCCTACATAAAAATGCACCTTTAATGATATTTGTATTTGTTCAACTTAATTAGACAAGCGCACGTGGAGTACAACTTCTCTTTATTAAATAACAACAAACATATTTCAACCAATAATTACGTATCTAATTTTTTTAACGAATTTCAGTAGTTTAACCAACTTTCAATTGTACAGCAAAGTTACAGCAATTTGACAAAAAAAAAAAAAGGTATTTTTTTTGTACTGCATCACTGAAAATTACTCTTTTAGAATTGTTTAGGGTTGAGTTTTTCACCCATATTTATTAATTTATACATAATTTTCATTTGATCAACTGTTGATTTTCGTTTTTATTCGTGCAAGAACTGTGTAGGTAAATAACAATATTGCACTCAATATTTATATTATATTTATAAACTTATAGAATACGGGTCTTGGCAGAGTATAAAACAGAAATTCACTCCATAAGACTCAATGTTTAGTAAAATCTGGCTTAGTGATGGACGTTATTAAAATGAAACATGCCTATTGCACACATTCCCTCAGAATTTATTTAGTTAGTTGGCTCATTTCTGGAAGTGTTGGGCACCACAACGGGATAGTATTCAAGACATCAGATCCCGTTAGCAATCCGCATATTGACATTGGTCCATTCGGTGGTTTAGGATCGCGTACATCAATTCACTTAAGTAGCCGATCGTAGTAAGAATATGTGTTATTATCATCATCACCGTCACCGAAACGATTGCGAAAAAAAGGATTAATAATACGAACGGTAGGTGCGAACGCGATACTGAATAATCACTGCGCAAACTCGTTTGCAACAAACGGAACGTTTTATTAGAGGTATATTTTTGATAAATGTTTTATACAAGTGTATCGTAATGTTACATTTTTACTGGCAGGTCGAGAATTTACAAATTTTTTTTCAAGACATTTTTTTTTTTTTACTGCGTGGCCATTTGTAAACTTTAATAAAATGTTTTGTTTGTTGTGTAAAATATTCACACACGTCCCGAGCGTACGATTTCGTAACCGTATAACGGAATTATAGTACCGCAAATGTTTTGGACGTCTAAAATATTTCTGACATCGATTTTGCAAATTAGACAAAGATTTCAGTGAAAAGTATGATATTAAGAGCATATTTTAAAAATCACCCGGAAACATTATTAGGGTGTTAACGGTAAACAGAACAAATCGATAAATGTAAATAAATCAGATTGTTTGCTTATTACGTTTTTTCAATACATATATAAATCTGCACTTAATGGTCATGTATTTTTTCTTACATTTTTATTTAATTTAATTTAATTTTTTATTGTCATCGTTGTAGAATGTTTTATGTGAGACACGAATTAATTTTGTTAAAGAACCAACTTCCATACAATGTTTTATTTTGCATATCTCGGTATGGATTTGAAAAAAAGCGTTCTCGTTTTCCTTAGTGTATTTCAAAAGAATTATATGTCAATTAAAGTATGAAACTTAAGAAATTCCTCAGATATTAAGACTAGAAATCGACGTAAAATTGTTTTTTATTATTTAAATCATTTTTATTTTTTATAGAAATACAAAAAGCAGATATATACATTATAATATAATATATAATGGTCCTTCTAAATAGGTCTGCAAACGATTTATTCTATGTAAAAAATAATAAAAAACAAATGAAATTAAGTTTTTTTTTAACACACACACACACACACACACACACACACACACACACATATATATTTATATATATAACGTATAATATTTTATTTCTTTTTTTTTTTTAATGCAGTGAAATTTCAAAGGGACGTGTCACCGACGGGTATATATACCACCGTTTCGGTGTACGGAACCTTTCGAGAGTATTATTATTTATGTATAAAAAAGCATGACTAGTGTTCAGAACGATTAACACTCGATTTAGTTTTTATTTGGTTTAAGTTTGTTTCAGTTTAAAATCTCGTATGCGTATTTCAATGTTATATTCGGTACATTTAAATGAGGACCAACTCTAATTTTAAAATAAATAATACTATACGTAGAATGGAAATCAAACATTGTAAATTAAGTTTTTAATTAATTTTTTTTTTTTTACTCTCTACAGCTCACCCGTTTGGGGAATATAATAATATGTACGTACAAATAACGCAGAAATTTCATCAATTGAAATAAATAGCAAAATAACGAAATATTTATGAGGCCGAAAATATTATTGCGTATTATATTTTCGAAGTTCGCGTCAAAAATGAATTAAATATAACCGATTTGTTTTTTTTTTTTTTTTACCAAATATACAAATAATAATTCATAGTTTTAATTTAAAAAGTTTTTGTGTTATTTTGCTAAGGAAATTTCAAACAAATATACGTAATTTTATTACTTTTCAATAACTAATTTTTTTTTTTTATTAAAATACATATTCACAATCTATACAGCTAGTAGTACAATAAGTAAATTTGATAATATATAATATAAAACATGACATGTATATCTTGAGGGGGAAAACCGTCCATCAACAGTACCTCCTAATTAGTTTGATGGGTTCATATTATAAGGTCCGTTTTTTTTTTTTTTTAGTGTAATAACATGGAGGATATTAAGATCGCGGTATCGGCATGTGAAGTACCATCTGGGTGATCTGTTCAATATGTTGAAATGTTTCTTTGGTGTTAGGTGAGTTTTTGTAATTAGAGCAATATTTATTTTTTTGTCGTAGAGTAAGTGTTGAAGTTCATTTTTATTGTGTTTTATTTCATTTGTGTTCCAGAATAGTATTGATAAAGGAGGAGTTTGATCGTTAACATTTGACATTTTTTACTATTAATTTGTCGATGACTGTTGTTAAAAGTAAGATAAGTGGATTAATGAAGGATTTGAATTCGTTTAGAAAGGAGGACAATTGGGTAATCATGTTTTCGTTTTGTTGGATTTGTTGTTCGTTATTTGTGTGTATAAGATTTTTATTTTGTAGGGTAGCCTGAGGTTAGGTTTGGCTGTTATTTGAATTACTTGGGTCTGAGGTATTGTTGAGAATTAGGTTGTACAAGATGGGGTTTATACAATTTATGTTTTTTTTTGGTATGTTTGTGTTGTTTTTGCTTGATAGTTGTTTTTTCGAAGTTGTTGCAGGTTTTTGAAAATAAGACATCCGCAATAATTTTCTAGGTAATTTCCATTACATAACGCACACTTGACAGGGAGTTATCGATTTTTGGTACATGTGTGGTTTTCACCGTAATGGACACATCTCGGACGGTTGTTGCAGTAAGTTCTAGTGTGGCCGTAGTTTTGGCAATTTAAGCATTATGGTGCTAGTTGTGATCCGTGTTGCTTCGATTTTGACTTTGATATGGCATAGAGTTTTGAGCTCAAATATGGTTTAGTGCTGGTTCTAAAAATAATAATATAAAAAAATAGGGATTGATAGATGTATTTTTGAGACTCTATGAAGAGCGTTTGTGACATTTCTTGTTTGAAATCCTCCTTTTTCAAATTCTTCTTTTATGTAATATTTTATGTAGTAGGATGTAAATTTCTGATAACAATCCGATACGGTTTGTTTTCTTTTAATTAATAAGTGAAAATTTCTATTTTTGATTTTTTGAGATATCTAATTATAGTTCTGTATGCATTTGATGAGGTAGTGTTAAGTTTAAGAGACTCGGTAGAGCTTTAGCAAGTAAATTTGTCGGTCAGTTCGATTATATTTTTTATATTTTCGTAAAAAACTTGATAACTTTGGACTTTTGTTTTAATGAATATTGTTGGAGGTAATTTTGATACGATTTCGTTTATTTCGTTATTTTCCATATCCGTGTCTTCGCTTCGCGATAGGATACTGAATTTATTACTGGAGGAAAATTGCGTGCTCGTTGTAGTTTTGGCTGTTTTTGATAACGGATTTTGTTTTTTCGGAATTTAAACGTTTTTGAGATTTATGAGAAACGACCTCAGTCCAGTCGTAATTGAAAACATCATTATTATTGGTGTAGGATGGCTGACTATTGTTTGTGTTTTTTTCTTTGCATGGTGTTTTGATTGATAATTTTAATTGGGGAGATAGTTTTAGTTATTTTAGTATTAATTTTAATTAGGTGTCATTAAATAAGTGAAAGATATACGGTTGGAAAAAACAGTTGTATTTACGTATATGAATTTGAGTAATTAAAATACTTACAAAAAGTCGTGTCTTGGGGTTTTTTTGACCCCAGATGGACAGTGATTTTCTTTTGTTAAAGAACAATTAAAAATTATTGTTTTTTTGATACTTTTCGCAACAAAAATAGTCAAGTATTTGGTTTGATTTTTAATAAAATAGTAACTAACAATTAATTTAGATGCATACATTACGAGTGCGGGACATCGAATGAACTAGATTTAAATAAAATAAAATAATAATATTTAAATAAATAAATAAACGAATAGTTTATGAAAATTGCTACTATATCACTTTACTGACTTCATATATACCTATGCACGATAAATGTTTAATTCGAAACTTGTTATTCTTTACAGGTATAATAATACTTCAAGTATTATTTATTAATTAATTAATTTTTGTACATAAACTATTTGTTTATTTATTTATATGTTCATTTACGAGTATTAACGGCTTAATAATTTTTAATTTAAATTTTATTTTTTATTAAGTTATTATCAAGTACATTATAGACTCAAAGTTTTATAATCTCTTACGGTTTACTACTACACGATCAGTTGACGGTTGTGGCCACAGTGTTAATATGTAAGACACAGATAAGCCTAACCTATATCAATACAATCGACTATTTACATACAACATAATGAATACTTTTGAAAATCATAATTTCGTACCACTGCGGTTGGGCTTATATGTTTTCATAAGCAGTTGTGGGTAACCATTTCTCGTTTTATAACCTTGCGAAATGATACGTCAATCGCGCGTGCGTATTTATTCATGTCTGAAAATTAATGTAAGACGTTTTTTCGATTTAACTATAACAACTGACCGTGAATGTTTACCAAGTTGCCATTTTTATATTAAATTGCGAACCGTTGTTAAGAACATGTTCATGTTCCTTCATAAAACCACCACATGATGCAAAGATTCCACGTTAACAATATGGATATAAGCAGAGTAAAAAATATTTACCGTGAAAATTAATGACAGCTGCCATTTGTTTGCCACATTTGAGAAAAAAAACTAGTTAAACAGTATAAAACAAAAAAACTGTATAAAACTGTATAAACAGTAAAAAAAAAAAAAACTATATAAAATTTAGTTTATAAATTTATTTACTGTCTTAATCGTTTGTAAATTGAACAATAAGAAATATATGTAAAAAAAAAAACAATATGTGCTATTTTGTGATGATGATATTATATATTATTATTGTAATAATTTGTCTCCATAATGTTTGAAAACTATTATAGTTTATGGCGAGGCTCATATGACACGAATCATGATAATTGATAATATGCCACGCTAAAAGATTAATTTAAATTAACACTATTATACTCTGTCCGATCGGCTCATTGTTATGGAGAACATAAACAGAAATTTTTAGTGCAGTAAAACTGTGGGTATATATGTATATATATATTTTCATACATTAAAATGTATTGTTCGTCTTTGCATATATTAAAAAAATGGTGCGAGCGAATGATGTGTTCAATAAAATATTAATTAAATTGAACATCCAACGTTCACGGTGAATTCATATTTTCAACTGCTTTTGGATTCATTTGCCATATAGTTGTTATTTCGATTGATCATTATGTAATTATTTATGAAATACATATCACCGCGTCATTGTGTGCTTTAATAATAGTCACCCGACATTAAAATATCTAAATGGTTTTTCGAATATTTCGGGACACACCAAATCTATTTTCACTGGTAGAATACCGAACAGCCGATATCTTTTTGCATTTCAACACAATCGGTTGTAACTATTACTTTATAGATGGGCTCTATTGTTGTTGATTGGTGTTCATCTCAGCCATAATTTGAATTAATTATATAATTAAATTATTGCATACACAGTATAGGTTAGTGCTCCGTTTTATAAATTTAGAATGTCCGTATATTTTATTTTTCAAATTATTGACGTCATGATTTCCAAACCAATTAAATTTTTTTAAATTTATTTCTTTCTAACGAAAGATTATCTAGTTCATCCAAAATTTGTCCGTTAATATTTTTTGTCGTCTATATTGATGCTTTGATCAGTGATCTCTGGTAATGTATTAATATAGATAAGAAACATAGCATAATATATGATCCATATAGCTGCCGATTAGATTTTCCTTCGTTAAGTAACTAAAAATGGTGATTAAACTGAAAAAAACAAATATCTAAATATTAATAACTATTGATATTGTGTTTACTTAAAACATTTGTTCATTCTAGTATGGTAATACTGTGTATAAATTGGAAAGCTATACATTTTTTTACAAAACCTCTACCTTTGTAACAAAAAAGTATGATTTTTGTAATTGATTGTAATTTTTTTTATAATTATTTATTGTTTTGATATTTAATTTAATTAACCTAAGTTATAATATTATTATTATTCTTATAATTGTTGTGATTATAACTGTTATAATTATTAACTGTAATATCAATGGTTATAATGTCCACGTGTGTAAGTCACAGAAAGAAATATGTCTAGATTCAATTGCTTAAATTAAGATGAGTTTTTAATGTTTACCAATAAGGATATATTTGATGATTATTATAATTATATATAAATTATGTTCTTATTCCCAGTATTATTATAAAAAAAAGTTAAATGAGTCAACTAAAACTGTTGATAAAGTATAGAGTGAGTACAGTAATTGAGCTTGGGTTTATTTGGTTTTCACATGTTTATAACTGCATATCAATGCGCTGCTACAAACTTCATGGCCACATAATTCCGAAAGCTTCTTATACCTGGTATAATCGTGCAAATTTTAAGTTTAAGTATACTTGGTACCTAACTAACTTGCTAAGCTTAATTATTGCCGACCATGATGCACCACGTACACAAAGGTCTCACTAAGATTAATTAAAACAAAGTATACAGAAATGCGTGATAAACAATAAAATACCACTGGAATAGGCAAATATCACCTCGACAACAATATCAACACAACATATCAAAATAATAATAAATAACAATGATGGTTTTTTATTTTTTTGGTAAGTACCTTTATTACATAAAAGCATTACTGCAGGAAGATTAAATCGTAAGGTTCATACAGAGTAGTGGGATGAATTACATATTAAAATATAGACAAGGGAATCGCTCTAATTGTGGACGAGATAAAAGAAAATATCAAAGGGATCGAGTGTTGAGAAAAAAACTAGTATCGGTTGTATGGTAACCAAGGCACTTGGAAGACTGGAAATAATAATCATCTACACTCTGTATTTTATTCAAACCTGCACACATATACCGAATATAAATCATTAATTGAATATAAAGACGAAGAATAAAAGTGCGTGTACTCATTTTATAGTATTATTAAACGCAGACGTTTTACTATCACACCGATCGGAAAACATCTTTAAAAAATGTATTTCTTTTTGATTTAGCAAAATCAAAATCTTACGACCCGTCGAACCGTAACAAGGTTAATAACCATCGAAGAACCTATAACTGCTGCTACCTTCGCCGAATTGCCATTAATGGACCATTGGGTAAACAATCATTCCCCCGTGGACATTGACTTGACGGATCTGACGCAACTCAGTACGATTAGTCGTCTGCAATGGTTGGACTCGGACAAAATGCCCAGGGAAATGAACGTCGAGAACACGGGATACACGCGTAAAACCATTTTATGATAATAATAGATTAGCTGATAAGGGAAAAGAAATCGCAACAATGCCGTTGATAATAATAATAATATTAGTTTTATAAAAATGAAAAACCTTTTTGATTGCAATACGACCGAAACACTTGAAATTGGATGCATGTTTATTCACATCGGGAATCAGTCAACGTGAACGCAAAGTATTCCGAACGGAGACCTACATTGACAGGTTCGGCGTTGCGGTGCCCGTACGAGTTTTGGTGTTTTCATTTCCACTGGGGCGCCGAACGCGACAACGGCAGCGAGCACCGGATCATGGGAAAAAGGTACACGTGAGCGTACAACCGGTAATCTTTTCAATTGTCGTTTTCTTACCACCGCAGTTTTCCAATGGAGATCCATTTGATGTTTTACAACGTGAGCTACGCGAACGTGGACGAAGCCCTGGACGCCGAGGACGGTATACTGGCATTGGTTTACGTGTGTCAGGTATGTAACGCGTGGCGATCAGTGGCGTGCACAGATATTTTCTATGACTATTTTATGGGGGGAGGGGGGGTTTACAGTAAAAAAATTATTTTTATTGAGCCGGAAACTTATCTATAACAGAAATTATAGAAATAACATCTGATCCCGTCACAAACTATAACGTCATGAATATTATACTGTATACAAGCCAGAAACCCGTACAATACCGAACATTCATCAAGTTCTATGCGATTCCGTCGGAGATGGTTTTTACTGCATATAGCAAATTATTTTGAATCCCAATAATGATTTATTGCAATTACGTATATTATGTATTATAAAGATAAGTTATTGTCAGTTTTTAAATCCCAACCATTTTAATTTGATAATTGAGTTAAATTTGTTTATTCATTTATTTATTCATAATATTGGACTAGTCCAAAAAACATACATTCATTGATATAATGGAAGTTTAAATAAAGAAAAAAAGTCATCCGACGATGTTAGCAATCTCGTCCTTTCAGCTGGTACCGGAAGAAAACTTGATAATGAAAGATTTGATAACGAAATCAGCTGAAGTAGAAACTCGCGGGAAATCGGTCAAAATCAATTCGTTTCCGTTGTCTTCATTGTTCGACGACAACTTGGAAGAATATTTTATGTATTGGAGCACAAACGATGGCGGTGATCACGATTTGAAAAAAAAATCGTTGTGGATAGTTTCTCCGAATCCAGTTTCTGTTAACGAATCACAAGTTTGTAATATATATAATACAAACTATGGTTATTATTTATGTGATAATGTGATGAAATACTTCTCAAAAAGGGAATCCGATGCACACTACTTGCGTCCCGATAATCAATAGCAATAATATCTATTATTTGATCGGGAAAATATAAATTGTATACTATTAATAATTTCTTATAAATACACTGATATTGGATACATAAAAAAAAAAAAAAACGGTGTAAAATAGTATTTTAGCATAAAATTCAAAATATCAATAAAAAAATATACTAATATGAAGTAAATTATGATTAGGCTTAAGGACTTATAGCTTTAAAAAATACACAAATATGTATGCAAATATGCTTCTAAAACCATTAAGGTTAGAAATATTTCTTTAAAATCATTAAAAAAAAAATTACCACATAGTATACAAAATAAAACGTGCCATCGGATGTAAATGTATCTTTAAACTCCGAAACAAAACTTTATAGTCGGCTACTCGTAGACTGTTGTACTTTCGGCATTGCACAATGTTACAAAATATACGCATAGGACGTTTTACGTATGATTCGATGTTGTGTGGTTGCGAAACGCAAAAACAACGACGGATTGACTGAAGTGAACACTAAACAAATAATCTATTATTCTATATTGACTATAATCTTTATCAACATACAGTCGATATCCAGCAGGTTATACGGTCTATACGGGTTTATAGTATTATTTATACTTACACAAAAATTATAACGAGATATGTGAGATATGCAGATATTATATGTATATATATTACTGGAAGTATTAAGTCCTCTTAGTACATTTTTTTTCGATCGGTTGAAATATGTACATATAGTTATATGTATTTATAGTTTTAATTTTAAAATTTAAAAATTTGTCAAAATATGTAAACTAAGCATAACAATTTTAAAATATGCATTCTCCTGCAAAAATTATCAAATATGCAAAAAGATGCACATTCAAATTTTAGATCTGTTATCATGGCACCGAAAAACAAATTTATTTCACACTCTGTTATATTTAACAATAATTAAAAAAAAGTAAGCAAATGCTAGAAGTTCCTAAGCCTAATTATGACTATAAAATGGTTAGATAAGATATAAAATTTAAAATCCTTCTCATCGGTCTAATCGGTACCCGGAGTTTGATAAAATCTAACGATTTGTGATATACGAGTATAATATTCAGATAAATTTGATACGATTATTGCTGACATAATGTTAATACGATTCACTCTATTTATTAGACCAGTTTAGTAAATTTGATTAGTTGTCGATATAGATCACACATTTTATTAAACATATCAATAGTTATGACATAGCCGATATTGGGACGCAAGTTACTGGTCGAATTTATTACTTGTTCTTATTATACCTTTTTTTTGGGACGCAAGTAGTGTGCAGCTAGAGAACCTAATTGTCTTTCCTCCTAATGTTACGTGGTTTGAACCGATTAAATAATATTTCGTTATACTGAAACGAAAATTCTATAATATGTGTCCTATATACACGGAAGGCATGGGATAAGCGAGAGTTGGATGAAATGACTAGATAAGAAATTGTATTTTAACGCTCGCATGTAACATTCCATGTACGTAATCACCTTATGAATAACCTTATGAAAAATTCTTCGACTATGGTATAGTTATAAATCGCTATCTGAATCGGGAATCAAATCGATAAAATAACATGTGTCCACATTAAGATATGTTAGATTCGTCTCCGCTATAGGTGTGTGAAACAGAAAGATCAAACCGTTAAAGTAATTTTGAATACCATTGAATAATGATTTGAAACAGCGTGAATGTATAAAGCAGCATTTCTTAAACTGTGTTCCGTGGAAACCTGGGGTTCCGCGAAGCTTAAGAAAATTACTTTAAAATGTCCAGCTAAAGATTAGTAATGATAAAAAAATGTTTGCATTATAGATAAAAAATCTTTGTATATTAAATAACAATGTATAAGTCATATGGAATAGTCTAAATTTATATTTACGAGTAGTCTAATTAAAGTAATTATTATTAAAGCATTATATATGTATACAATAATAATTATTTTATCTTTTATTTTAACATATTTTTTGAATTAAATATCTTTAACATAATATTAAAAAAAAAAAAAGTAAGTAAAAAGTAAAAAGAAAATGTGGACATCGAAAAGGGTTCCACGGATAAAAAAGTTTAAGAGACGCTGGTATAAAGGAATAAAAAAAAAACAATAAAATGAAAAAATATTCCGACGGATTTTATACTTCGCCGGTAAGACGTGCAAACACTGGCACTTCGACGGGATACGTACCTATTCACGGGAATTGTAATTATTCAAAACTCGCCGTTCTTTGACCGTGACGTTAAAGTGCCGTTAAAAATCCGGGATCATAGCCCATAGGGTGATCCCTCGCGCGCAACAAAAACGGGTTTCCACTGAAATGCGCGTGTGAACTTTCTACGCAGTTGACGCGCATACGGTCTGTGAAAGGTCCGGACGGCAAGTGCATCGCCTCGAATTGTCGATCGCCGCCGCCGTCGTTTCAACGGAACACAGTATTCAGCGTGGGCCGGCCCGAGATCGCGGTAAGCGGTTTATTGAGACGAGCCAACGCGGTCGAACCTCCGGCCCGGTTCGATCGAACGGTTATGATTGGTGCGCGGACTGCACCAGCAACCATTGTCATGGTGAGTCCGGTGAGCGGGGACGACGCGGACAGACCGATGAATTTAGAAGGTCGGCCCGAACAGTTGCAGTGGCAAACGCCCGAGGTCTGCACGGAAGGTACGGCGGACGAAAAGGAGCGTCGGTCCGGGACAGAAGCGAAGACCGTGGACGCGTCGGAGTCGACAAAGGACATCGTGATGAGGTTCGGTTCGCAACTAGTTGACTATAATTTATTACGTAACCCGTTCTGGTTAACTTCACGACCCCTTCGAACGAACCCGTTGAAGTCTGTACGGGTCGTAGTACGACGTTACTTTAGGCACTGAAGATATTTCGTCTGCAGTGGGTTTAATATTATGCGCGAGAACAAACAATAGACCAACAAATATTTTAGATTGATGACATTTTCATTTCTTGTTCGAATACATTTGTAAATATTGACATTCATGTCACTGCTCGATCCTTTTGAGCGGACTTGGGTGATTCAGGATTTTACTTTTCGAAATTAAACGATAACTGTGCGGTTATATTTGCATCGAAACAAACACGCACAGGAAACAATCGTATTAATTTATCTAACGATGTTTCAAACAAATTAGTTTAGACGCTCCATTGAAACATTTTATTAGGGTTAATTTGGCGTACTGTATAAAGTTAATTATACGGTCAGTTTGTAAATAGTTGAGTATTACTTTACGCATTATACTACATAAATGTTTCTGTCTATTGCATATAAAACAGGTCCATTGACAGTCTTTTAACCGATCTGGTTGACGAAACTAAAGTAGAGCATTCTGAAAATGGAATTCAAAATCGGCCGGCAGTGCATAAAACCCATAGAGATGGTGTTCGGATGACCAAAACCGCTTTGAGAAGAGAAAAATACATCAAGAATATACAGAGTTTACTTAAACAGAAAAATGAAACAAGAAATAAAATGTAAATAAATTTCGATTATTTACAGCGTAAATTGACTTTCGTTTTGCAAGCTAACGTCCGAGGAATATTTAATGGAAATACCTATAGGGATATTTTTCATACGATACTTTTAACCGTATTTATGGATTGTTGGTAACAAATAAAATAAATAAAAAATATAATAAATAAATAAACAAACTTTTACGTCAGTCGTCAACTATAGTTATCGTGAAATCTTAATAATATGCACGACATATTATCTTTTGATTTAATAAAAAATACATCGAGAGTCTATATTTTATTATTTTCACTTCATTAGATTTGGTCTGTTGTTTTCACAATCAAGTGTTTCGTATAGTTCGAGTTCATCAAATACACTAACATACCCATGGAGTTCGAATCTAAAATGTTAATTTAGTACAGTACTGTGCAATTCGATATGATATTGATTTAAAAACAACTGTAGTGAGTTTGGAGAATTTCTCAGATATTCATTTTAAGGAGTGTATAGCGATGACCATGAGCAATTTCCGAATACGCAAATTGCTTATTTACCCAATATGTAAATTTTCTCCGCCCTGTGGTTTAATAATCTGGTTGTAAATCTTTACGAATTACATTGTAGAATGACGACTGGTATTGTGTGAAACTGGCTGAGTTAATGTTGCAAATATGAAATCTCTAACCAATCACTATTATTACGGGTTAAACGCAACTTTTACAATGGAATATTTTGTTCGATATTTGGGTCAATAAACTTATATATGCTGAATATACATATCTCTAGTATATAATATGTATTAAATAAATCTACAAGTCGATATTCGATGTAATCGTTTCTATGGTAAGGGACATCGGGTCGCATTGATTTGTAATAAAAAGGATTATCTAATTTTTATATTAAAAAAAGGCTAGGCCAGGTTGTTAGGACATAATAACTTTTCTATTTTCTTCTATGATTTACTGTCTATTTCTATCTCAGTTTAGTAACTTATGTTTAAAACATTGGTTATGCTAGGTAAGGTCAGTGAACCTTACACGATCAATAATATTATGAAATAATATTAATGATGGTTTAGGGTATTGAATGATTGTAGAATACATTGAAGAAATCATACAATGTTTTAAAATTTATTTCATGATACAATTATTTAAATATGATATTGTGCAATTCTACACAATATCTTATATCATATAAGTTTTGACTGTGAAAATGTTTTTCATAAAATTAAATATGTCTTGTGGTAGTAATACGTTTCTTTGCATTATTATATAGTAAACAATATATTATTATTAAATATAATATTATTATTATTCTTTATATTCTTGTGTCGGTAAATAAGATTTATGTTTTGAAATTTCGATAAAATTACTAGCAAAAAGATTTTTATTTAATTATGTCTACAAATAAAATAATGTTCTTATGTAATCAAATCCATTCATTTGTATCGGAATATATTGGCTCTTCAAAAAGTAAAGTAAAAAATTAATGAAATCTAATAAAAAATATGATGCTTATGAAATTTCTTTATGTTAATATAAAAAAAATAGTTCACTGTTACATCATAGATGATACGGCCTGCAAATAATTTGAAGTGTAACTGAATATTAACCAATAACAATTAAAGATTTTGGGAAAATAAATATTGCACAAAATGTAGACTTGATCTGATAATTATTTTTGAATAATTTAAATTAAATTTTTATTTTTAATGATATTTTCTATTGATTAAAGTATTTTAAACCGTTGCGACGGGTTGTACAAAGTAATGATTACAAAACATTGTATCATGTTTTGAAGATATTTTCCTAATAAAACTCAAATTAGTATTAATATTTAACAATCAAGATAAAGATAAATTATGATCATACCTATCGATATAATTTTTCAAGTAATCAAATTGCATAATATTTAATGAATATATCATGAAACTTGAAATGTACTTTTGAAACACTTAATTGCTATAATGGTACGAACTGAAGATATGGTTTTAAAAATCAGTGTTTTGGGTATATCATCATACTATACTTATTCACCAAACATTTGTGCAAAAAAGTGTATAAAAACTCGTTCGTATTTTGTTAGCGAGACCAGCTAATGATTTGGGTTGGCCACTTAAACAGATGGGTTAGTGGAGAGTTTCCGCTTTAAACATAAAAACAATTAATTATCATATTTTAAAAAACGATTCCAACAAGATCCCATTTCTTTATAAATAAATCACTTTTATTGTAAAAAAATGTTAAGGCGTATGAAGCAAATGGTATACATAAAGCTATATTTTCCAGATTTTCTACTGAAGAGTTTTGAAGAATATGACATAAAATTCAGTTTTCAACGAAAACTTTCCTATGTGTTTTCGTTGTAACAATTAAAACAAACAAATATTAATATGTATTTTTGTTTCGTGAACTGTTATATTCCTGAGGTACTGAAAATCACAAATCATTGTTCAGTTTCTTTCAATGTTTAATTATTTTTGAACTTAAGAGGTATACTCAGAATGATCTTTTGCGTTTACAAAGTCCGAGAGCTTATAAAAGCCAAATAATAACAATGTTTGCGTAAAAATGTAGTACACTATTATATTGTAAAAATCCATAATTGCATTAAGATTAATAAAGATTGTATTTTTATAAGTTTTTATTACATTCGATATGATATTTTTAACTAAACATGAAACATTTTAATATAATTTTTTCAGTTAATTTATTTGGAACACTGTGCAAAAGTTTTGTACTAATTAATCATAACGATTGTTTGTGTTTTATTATAATCTCTAAAACATAAATGATTTATTATTTTTTACTATTATTATTATTATTTAAACACTACTTACGAAGAATAATTTCAGTTTATTACTATTTTGTTGTACATGATTATAGTGATTTGTACTGTTTTATTTTTATTCGTTTCGATGGAAGTTTTAAGTAATCGGAGTGCTTAAAAAACACTAGGAGTTTAACATATAATTACCCGGCACAGATGTTCATTAAAGTGAAAAATTAATCGTCCGAAGTCGACAACGTCTCATAAAAACAACAAAAGCGACAACATTAATCCGAACGAGTCTTACGCACCGTGAAGCGTTAGTAGCGGTAGCACGGCTTAGTAACGAATTCGAACTCTGTCGATTCTTCTCGGTTTTGGAACGAATAATAATAACACACGAGCGACATATACCACGTGGCATTCGTGAGACGGCTGACGAACAGACAAGCAGATATACAGTTTATTTCGCTGGTAATCTTAAGAAACGTGATCATCGCACCCGAAATTTGAAAATTTTACAATAATAAAAAAAAAAAAAAAAATGTTAATACAATTTTCATGGTATTGTAAAAATTAAGACTGTCGTTTATTTTTAATCGCCGACCATTATAGTATTTCTTTATTTGGTATTCGCGTTTTAAAACGTAAATAGATTTTGATTAGGTACGGAAATATTTCAAGAGGAGGGGTTCGGTCTGGGCTCGATGGAACTACCCGTGCAGCAGACGACGACGACGGTCACCCGATAACGTCAGAACGATAATAATAATAGTAATATTTTATATGACGGAATGTGTGTAATGGTCGGCAAAAGCGTTGCACGCGTGCGGTCGTAGCGCACAACCCGCATTTAGCATGATTTACGCACAACGGCGAACGCGGACGAATATCCGAATATCTGGTAACGCGGAGGGAAAAATGGTAATGAAAATTCCTAAACGCGCACACGGTACACCTTTCTAAATTTATATCGTTAAACTTCAATGACGGGTGAGCTTGGGACGATGGCGGGTCCGTAGCGGCATGACTTTCGACCGGCCACCATAACAGCCCCGAGAACGTTGCACTGCACCTCAGCCGTGTCAAACTTCGAGTACATCAAATCGACCGAAAATACAGTAGGATCCGCTTATTACGATATCGTACATAACGATATTCCGGATAAAACGATTCCGAGCCACATATTTGATTGATTTTATATCTCACGTAAGTAATGTTTTCGTCATCCGGATACTACGAATTTAAAATATAATGATCTTCAAGGGTCCAAAAGAATCAAATCGTTATATTTAAAATTTATTGTATCCGAATGATGAAAACATTACTTATGTGAGGTATAAAATCAATCAAGTACATGGCTCGGAATTGTTTTATCCGGAATATCGTTATATAACCTAAGCGGATTCTACTGTATATTTAATAGTTTATTACGCGGGCCGTACATAAATATTGAACTAAAA
Source organism: Sipha flava (assembly GCF_003268045.1). Taxonomy (NCBI): domain Eukaryota; kingdom Metazoa; phylum Arthropoda; class Insecta; order Hemiptera; family Aphididae; genus Sipha; species Sipha flava. The sequence goes on along the minus strand of NW_020272853.1, from coordinate 721,110 downwards.
AAAATAATATTTTAAATTACTATATAAACATGTAGGACAGTCAATATGACTTGTTCGATTATCGTTTATCAGAAGATAAAACATAATAAGGGCTGACCACGCTTGGAGGAGCCAAAATCCACTATTACATGCAGTGATTGAACAAAACCCTTTAGGTAAAAGACCTCTGGGAAGACCAAGAATGCGATGGGAAGACAATATAAAGAAGGACGTTGAACATTTAGGTGGTGCTTCCAATTGGAGAGATCTGGCATTGGATAGAGTAGGATGGAAGCTTGGCTGTGAGACGGGATTGGGATGGTCTTAAAGGTCCAAAAAACCCCCCCCAAAAAAAAAAACATAATAATGTTACACCAAATATACCATTTTCTTAGACTCTAAGGTGGCCGCGACACGTTAATATTTTATAATTTTTTTTTTTACCATTAATTTCTTATTTTGTCCGTTGATATCGGTAACCGCGGGTGGGCTTGTACTCAGGGATCGTCCAAGAGAGGATTCAAAATTATATGTGTTATAATCAGTGGTGGCGAGAAGTTCATTTTTCAAAGAAGCACTTAGGTGTGTCGAGTACCCACCGCAAGTAATAAGCCACAAGTTATGGTTAAATTGTGCTTGTAGATAAATAAATATAAATAAAATTAATGGGTCCAAACTAAACAGTACAGTTATATTTTATGTTGCATATGCAAATTATATAATATACTTTTCTGCCAATCTCAAGAGTTCCGCAAGGTGAATATCGACTGCAGTAATTGTAATAAAAAATAATCATAAACTATCTTTAAAACAATACTCGGAATACTTATTGGTTTTTTTAATAAATAATTGAAAAATTGAGGTTTATTGGAGTTACAAACATTGGGGTTCCACGATACACAAACTATTTCCTGAGAGTTCCGAGGTCGTAAAAGTTTGAGAACCGCCGTAATAAAGTATTCATTAGATACTTAAATCCTCGAATACTTTATTTCAATAATACTTATAATGCACTCATATTTTGTTCATAAATTATTAATTTAACTAGGAAGTTTTTCCAAATCACTTACGAAATACTTTGAGGGCTCAAATTATTAATTGATTTCATGTCAATCACCTGACATAAATTTAACATTTCGAACTTTCATGGATAACAGAGATAATTTCCAAGAATTTGTTAGAAAATTTGGAAAGTTTGCAATTGGGTTTTTAGGATTAAAATGAACAAGGGTAACAATTGTCGATAGGGATATGTATTTTTTTTATTGATATTCTTATTTTTTTTTTTTATTAAAAGAACAAAAAAGACCGCGGCAGCTATGGCCATTGGTCAGACAGTGACTTAAATAAATTATATTGATATTCTTATGTATAATCTTAACATAATTATTTATAAGGAAATATGTGATTATTTTGATATAATAAAATATGTGATAAAAATGAATAGGCCAATGGTAGTTCTGAATGTACCCGCATTTACAAAATGCACGTCTAGGATAACATACCTCAGATGTTATCGTGCAAAACGTGCAGTTGAACATCTGTCTAACGAACTTTTATTTTATACAACTCTGTACGTTACTAATTTTTTTACGGAATCATTGACATTTTAAATAGAAAACGTTTCTATGTATGTATCGGAAATCAATTATTGTTTAACGAATTCATTTTGTATCATTAAATTTATGAATATAAAATAATTTACCTGTTCCGGAGTGTTCAAAAGTATTGCCAAATGTTCAAAAATATTTTAGACTAAAAATAGTTTATGAGGAACTATAATATTATGTATAACTATACACATTATGATAAAAACATACGATTAAAAATATTATTCATTATCAGCTACTTTATCAGTACAATGCAAATATAATATTTATTATATAAACTATTATTTTTTGACCAACTATGACTTCCATACATTTCATACGATAAATACGAGTTTTAAGTGAAAAAAAATCGTTTATCTTTTGACAACATTTTTAATTAAAGAATTGTATTTAAAGAACTGTCAAGTCCGTCGTATAGATGGTCGAGTGCATATCGAACATGCGTGATTAGAACATAAGCCGAACAAATTTCGCGATATCATTCACCGGGAATTTCGCAAGACGTGCAGTATGTGCTCCTCATTGACCGCTCGCCCCATCCCTGTCACATGACAAATGAACGGAAATAATAAGACTGCGTCACCGTCGTCGTGACACGGCCATCGCAAAACGATACGACCGTAAAAATACTCACCGAGCATATCAATTAATAACAATAATAGATCTCTTTTAGAGGGCTGGTTATAAAATGTACAAAAGACATTTTATAACCACTCCCCCTACCGATCACGTTAAAAGAACATATCTATATACGAATCATAAGAATACAGGGTATACATGTATAATGGTTTTCGATAACGTGAAATGACGTTTTTGAAAAGTTATAAAACTGCTATCACGCGCGTGCTTTCTAAAGTCCGAGTACGTGATTCCAAAGTTGTTTATTCTAGAAAAATAGATTATTAAGTTTTGATAATCTCATATTGTATATATGACTGAGATAGAGGACAAAGTGTTTCTTTATTTTTTCGTATATTTACTAAGTCCTTGCGAAACTAATTAATTCGATATTATCAAACGTTATTATTTATCGATTGTGATTTTATAATAATAGTAATTAGACTCCTCGTCCGTACGAAATCAAATCGAATTAATTGATTTATCATATTTTCAGTAAAATACTTGAACTAATTATGATGGATGCCCTCATCTACAATTTTTTACTACTGATTGATAATATACCAATCTTGTATAAAATCAATTTCGGCTAATAACGTCCTTATGTGCTATCACTCAACCTGAGAGATCTATAGCAATCCTTATGATATTATGCGAAATAGATTCTTCAGTATATTTTCGTATTTATTTATAAACAGGAAATTAATTGATTTTTCCTGTAGCAGTATTAAAAATATCCGTACTACACCTTTGAAAAGTCAAGTTATGTTTTATAACTTTTATTCTACTTCTTTAATTAGCACGTTTAGTCAAAATATAATATAAATATTATGTATTAAATATAGCATACCTGCACATGCTGACGATATGAAGATATTTTATGTGCTACCTCCATTATCAATATTTTCATGCAAAATTATGAATAAGTCATTTTTTTATTTAACAGTAACTGTCAGATATAAGTGATTCAGTCGTGTTCCACCACAAATAGTTGATTGGTTATAAAAATAAAAATTATTCGATTACAAATGCAAACTCATTAAAAAAAAAAAATACCATTGTAAAATCTATACATCCTTCGTTTAATACTATAATACGTAAAAATTGACAGACTTAATGAATTATGTAATTTTGATTAATAATCAAGATAATAAATCATATTATTTTTACATTATATGGATTAAAAACAATTACAAATTTTAAATTTTAATCTCATAATAATTGTTTAGCAAATATATGTATTATCTATTCTGAACGTTTAAAGTCTACAATTATTAATATGAGTGCTTCAACAAGTTACATTGACTATTTAGTACGAGAAAACAAACTTTTATTATTATGAGAACTACCATAAATAAAGGTACATTTATATCGAATATATCATTTTTTAATTATTTGAAATAATTATATCACAACGTAACTGCTATAAGTTTAAAACATTATTAATATTTTTTTAATTTTATATTTGATACGTACAAAAATAATATACATTATGGTACGATTATAATATATTTTAATACTATCACATATTAAAATATATAAATATTTGATATGACTTCTCATTAAATGTATAGTAACTGAAAGCTTAATTCACTCACATATAACTAACATTGTCTAAAATAACTCGATGACTTGACAAAATTTTTCTTATGTTCACATAAAGTTTTAAAACATCATATAGTAAAGGTCTCTACTCTAAATCATTTTTCAAATGCGATAATATTACTAAATTACAGTTAACTTTATAGATGTCTGATCAAATGACAATTTTTTTAATGGCTTTTTATTCCAATTTCCCAGTCGAACATTCAATTAGTTTAAAAAAAAAACATTTAATCATCATCTTTCTATCAACTTAACTTTGAAAATATTTCATTTCTTATTTATCATAAGAAATATTATTTTATTTTTTAAATCATATTTAATTTTAACATAGTGGTATCATTAAATATTTCGATTTCATTCTAAAAATATATAAATAAAAATAATAACAATTTTGTTCTAGAGTAACGTGATCAAATGTAACATTTCGGATAAATTATTTTATATATTTATATATTTTATAATTCTATTCTTATATTGTTTAAATACGTTGCGGAATTATGAAGAAATAATTCAATAAATTAATAAACAATTGATAAAACTTGATAAAAATAAAATGGAAACTTAAATGTACCGGGTACACTTTGTAACAAGCGCATTTTAAATATATATACATTGGATTAATATTATGGCTGCATCCTATTTGCATGCCAAAAAAAAAAAAATTTCCTAATTGCATACCATTAGACTTCTAGATTGAAATATTTTTTATATTCGAGTAAATATTTTCACAAATCCATATTTACATTTTATTTTATTATTATAAACTATTGAACTATTAACTTTACTTTTTTTATTATTATATATTGTCAAAAAAACTCCACCAAATTTAGAATATTATTATTTATTTGAAATTCCACTTAAAATTTAAAATACATTCACTTGATTGCCTTAAATTATAATTGTTTTATTCAATGTTTAATATTCACAGTATCATCTGCTCCAATTCGGTAACATTTTTACTCAGATATAAAAATATTTCATTCTAGAAACTAATCGGTTTCAACCATTTTTTTTAAAAATTTAGAAAAGTCAAAAATAAAGTTTAAGTTGTACACATAAGTACATGATAAATAAACTTGAGGTACACGGCATGCAATTCGGATGTACCGATTATTATTATTATTCATTAAATGGTAAATTTGTCATTTGGTGCCATGTGTGTTGCATAATATGGGATATATGAATAATTATATTTTCTCCGTCTCTCCCGTTTGCTACACCAAAACACAGTGTGCTTTATGATTGAATTGATTTATTACCTGTGTGAGTGGATAAAGATCTCACCAACTAACGAATATTCGTCTCGAATTTAAATTAAAACAATTTTATTGTATTGTCCATTAGAAAAACCGTTTCGCTTTTGCCACGTACGTTGATCCGGACGTTTTTCCATTTTTTGTTTTGTGAATATGACAAAAACCTCCAATATGGTAGCTTAGAAGTGAATTTTGAAGTTCATCGGGACAAACAGAGACTGGAGTTTTGAGATAAAAATACAACGGCGAAAATAACACAACGACACTTCAAAATTAAAATTATCGATTCCCAATTGTATTAACATAAAATGAAAACACATAACTACTTTATTTCCATATCTCTGAAATCTTCGATATCCAATATATATATATTATAAACGGTTTTATATTATGTAACTAATATTTATTATAATTTCATTGTAATGATATATTATCACGTCACAACGTAGGTCATGATGTATTTAAAAGTATAAGAAATTATTATTGTACAGACAAACCCATCAAAATAATATTTCATTATTAACAAAACAAATTCTTCGCACTCCATTTAAATTATATAAATATGTTTAATTCGATTCGGTTTGTTTGTTGTCAGCTTATTGGTATCTCCTCAACTAACGGTTCGCAGTGAAATTGCGAAAACTCAATTATTTTGACGATATTTCGAAATATTTAAATAATTTATTGATATTTGAACAATGAAAGTTAAATAATGTTACCAAAAAACTTTGTGGATAATTTAACATGATTTATTGACATTGGTATGTTAAACTTCCTTAATTTATCCTCCTTTCCGCAGAACATTTTTGTCCACGATTAAACACGTGATATTAAATACGATTTAATCACATCCAATGGCCGTTTCCTCTCCTTTTTTATTGTTTGGGTCTACGGAAATTTTATAGATTGAGACTTTTAACCGTATTTTATTTAAAACCAGAATATTGTTTTCAAAGTACAACAGGAATTCACGAAACAGTCATCATTTTTATTAAACCCATAAAGAACTTTTTAATCGGTTACTGTTATAAAAAAAAAAAAAAAAACAGTTGTATATCAAATGTTTAGAAATATCTGTAACGAGTACACTACCGATCGTTAATAAACGTTTGGAAATGAACGGGGACCACGACTTTCTGACGGATTGCATCCCGTTCTGTATGCACCGGATTAATGGCAAGCGGCAAGGTTTGTTTTGTTTGCGCCCTAGATCTATTTGACACCCACTTATTCTGCCGCCAACACACCCACGTCTGCCGTCGAGGACTTTCCGCGAGCCGTACAGGCGCGTATTTATGACGTTATTTGTAAAGTTTATACATAAGCGCGTAACTTAATTTTGAGGAGATGCAGAAAGTATATTGTCGTACGCTTGCTAGCGCCAACGTCGCCACGACCATTGCGTGATATGTCTCATTACTGTCCTAAAGTTTCATCGGTACCGACGTGCGCGCGCGCGCGTGTGTGTGTGTAGGTTATTCCGAACTGAATTATTTTAGTTTTTCCCCTTTGTTTCATCCCCTATCCTGTACAAAACCCTCACGCCTTACTCATCATACACTCACACACAATGCCCAATGCTCTTCGCTGCGGGTACAGTGTATACGGTCCTTAAAAATATTTCAACGCCACTGTTTCGCGTTCAAACTACAAATGATCCTAATATCTTTTCGTTTACGTTTGAAATACTCTCGTTCGTGTACGATAATGAGGTTCTTCAAATGTACACTGCAACGGCGGTATTGACTGAATAATAATAATAATAAAAAAAAAAAAAAACGATGAAATAGAAATTAATTTCATATAATCATTTGAAAGTGTGAAGTACATAAATACTATTTTTTCATAGATTGGTGTTATTAAATTTAATATATCGAAGGAAAAAATTATAGGAAAGAGACCTATAAGAAGACCCCAAACATGACGGAAGGATGTAGTGGAGATTGATGTAACAATGATCCAGAAAAATGTGCAATTAGAGGACTTGAATAACAGAGATCGAAGAAATGAATTAATGGGGGTAACAATGGACAAGGCCAAATAAGCTGTTAAGAAGACGTAATATATTAACGCATTTCAAAGTATAAGTGATACGATAACCGTTGAATATTCATGATTCATTATAGTTTCAGTAATTCTTTAGTGGCATACACATATATGTATACATTGAAATCGTGAAAAATGTACAAAGAAAATGAAAACGGTAAGAGAAGATGTAGTATAATGTATGATTGGTGCATGTACTCGTAGTTATGATAATCATTCGTATGAAACGACTGCAAAACATATAGTACAAAATAAAATAAGAATTATGCCTGACGTACACGTAGTTTTTATTTTACGATAACTGCTGTTCTAATGATTATATTTTGACTATTGGACGTCTGAACCGGAATATAAACGTACTATAAATCACTACAGTGCGTACGTTTATAATAATTATTGAAGTTCAAAACACTCGGATACAATATCACGTAATCGCGAATTCATTAAACGTTTCAAGGAAATTTAAATGTAATTAAGAAGTTAAACGACATATTTTTGAGGTAATATGCGTGTGTTGGACTATATGCATACGAGTTCATTTTGGAAATTTGACATATGCTGATATGCTGATGAAATCGATCACATAATAAATTAACATAATAAAAAACAGCAGGTCCAGCTTAAACATTTATTGAAAGATACGGTTTTATGAACATAACGTTCGGTGCACCGTGGATGTTACCTTTTTATAATTGGGACATAATATAGAATATAGAATACGCATATTAACTGGCGAAACTTTTTTTTGTCATTTTAATGCCCAACAAGTCTATAGTCTGTAACAATAATAACGGTATAAAACATCCAAGGGTGTAGGTAAAGATTATTTATGGGGTGGTTTGATATATTTAGGTAATAATTATTTTTATTATTACCTATTTATTTACTATAAGGGTTTTTAGAGATGAGGGTATGTTGAACCCCCAAAACCCCACACCCCTTATAACACAGAAAACATCGATCCGAAATATCACTGTAGTAATGTGGATGACCTCGCTTTGAAACGTTGTGTTTGGCATAAAAATATTGTATGAAAGCAACGTGCCTGTAATAATTTATACGGTGAGTTCAAAATCTGAAAACAATGCATGTATCGTCTGTGTCTGTATTCAAATGCAATTATATACTAATTTTTATATTGTATATCATGTCAATGTGTCTTAGCTAACGTAGTTTTTACAAAAGGTGGGCATTAAAAAAACATTTTATTTTCTTATAAACTTTTTAATTTAACTAGTTTATTTGGCAGTTTAAATAAATTAGCTTTTCACAGTTGATTTAAAAATTATCTATCAATTTTTTTTTTTTTTTTTTTAATTTCTCGTTTAAAAATATTAATATAAAAAATACACAATCATGTAAAGTTAAATGGTCGCATAAACTAACCATCAATTATCCCATTAGATCTTGTAGGTTGGGCGCTCACCTTTGGGTGTTGGGTTCAGGCCTTGGATACAGAATATGGTGTATAAAGAATTTTAGCTATTAAGTTAAATAAATACGTTAGTGAGTGGCCCCTTGTTGTATAATGTCATAGTATTTTTCAAACACTTAGGTGCCACTGCTTTATATTATGATAAAAAATTCAATAAAATTGTTTATTATAATTTAAGAAATTGTATTTATTCAAAGAACGCAGTTACTTTTTATGTGGTCTACATTACTAATTTATTTTTACATAATAATTACTTATTTTTTAAACTGAGTTATGTTAATACTATTTTCCTTATTAAATTTTAACTTATCGAGTTAAATTTATGAATTGTTAACTAACTGTTGACTTTTAACTTATCGTTCATATGTTCTTTTAACTTAACTTAACTCAAGTAAATTATTTTCATTAATTTGCCAACCTTTGGTTTTACGCTGTATACAGTATATATTCCAATCGTAAAGTATTTTAATTGAAGTATCAAATCGTATCGTATAATTAGATCAATGACTCGTGAGAGAAGCACTTTATTTTTTTATTTCCACGGGAACATGTTAAAAAATGTACGAAAATATTTTACTTCTCTTAGACGGTGGAGAACATACAGATTTGCGTGTTAATCTAATATTGTTGTTATTTTTTCAATACTTTCAGCGTACATAATACAATGTAAGGGTGCGCATGAGGATGAAAAACGTTCTTGCTCAGTTCAACACACACTCCACACTAGTCGAAAATTGGAAGCATGACGATTTTCTTTGGCCTCCCCCCCACGTGCATCGGACTCTCTTGGTCGCCGGGACACTTCAAAGACTTGAGTGAGGGTAGTTTTCATTGAAGTGAAGTGGATGAAACGTCAGCTGGCGGAGACGATTTTTTTTTGCCTAGACACACGGAAAAGTCCCACCATCACCACCGGGCGAGTACCTGATGGAGACTGACACGGTTTTCGTTTTCATACTCGAATGCCGTGCGGCTGGTTCAAAGGCGGGGGATGGAAATGTACTATTTGAATTTCCTTTTTGTTCGAGCATTGCACACGAAATTGTATACGGGTTGACATTTTCCACTTTCGGAGGAAAAAAAAAGGTCTTCACACAATAGTACTTATCGGAGTGCTTGTTTTGTTTCGATGGTTTTTTGAAGAAGTGGAAGAAAAAAAAACTTCACGTGATTTGTGACATTTTTAAACAGTACCCGAGCACTATTATATTCTAGTTGATAATTATCACATATATGGTGAAATGACACGTAGTACGGTTTTCGTTTCAAACGGATATAGCGTAAGCAATGCTTGCCAATTGATTAATAAAAATACTGGGCATAATGTGTACATTTTATTCATATTTTTATTTTTTTCATCAAGTTAATACTTGAGAGTACAAATAAAAAGCACCATGTGTGTTTGTAACAGTTTTGTAATAAGACAATTATATACGTTACGAAAAACCTACGCTTCGAATTTCAGTGATAGGTAAGCAAAACAAAAGATTTGATATGACGAACATAATATGGTATTTGTATATTATATTATAATTTATCGATGTATAGGGTATTTTGCGAACAGGGAAATATGGGGCAAAATGACAAATTTTTGTAGCTTTGAACAAAATACGAATTGATACTTGTATTAATTTTTGGTTATATATATATATGATATATTACGCTTAGAATTTAAAAATCTTAGTAAATAAATCGAAATATTTTTTTAAAATAACAATTTAAAAAAAAAAATTTGAAATATACCATTTTACCCACATATTGAGGTAAATTGGAATAAAAATTAGGGAAAAATGGGAATATGATAGGTACATTAAATATTTATCAATATATTAGTCTCATTCAATGAATAAAAGTTAAAGAATTGTAGAATCTTGAGATTACTTACTCAAATTCAAATGCTTTAAATAAACGTAGTAAATCGGCGTAATAAGTTTTTACTGTCAGTTTATTGTGTATTAATCGCTTAACATTTATTTTTGTTTTTCCACACATAAGGTGGAATAGTGCTCCTTCAAATATTTTAATGAAAAAATGGAGTATACCATTCCAAAACTTATAGCATTTTGAAGTTTGTGAAATTTGCACCTTCCTGTCTTAGAAATGAATTGTTGTTATATAACATTGAAATTTATTAAAATTTCGACAATTTGAAATTTTAAAAGATTTGTATTATTGCTTTCACCAAACAAATTAGGTGGGAACCCTGAAGTGTATGTTTCCTTAATCCTAGTTTTATAAGCTTTTCAGTGGTGTATTCAAATTTATTTTAGAACTAACGGTTCGCAGTTATGAACATTATTATGAATGAAACTTGCGTTCAATCAAAAAACACAAAAATCAAATTATCTCCATTATTATTGAGAACTCGATAATGGTTATAAGGACTATTTTTGTTGCATCTGAGGTGTTTAAGTACCTCTTGAAGTTTGATACAATTGTCGTGCAACACCCTGCATAGAATTATGCAATATGAATATAATATCGGTTTAAGTTTAAGTGAATTTTGTTTACAGATTAAATGAAGGGTAAAATGGAACAGTCAAAATTCACAGAAAAATATTGTTTTAAACAACGCTACTAAATACAATATTTGATCCATTATCAATAACTGTATGTAAAACTTAAGTATGGAGAATTACAAAAATATTAGAATAATATCTGTTAAAAATAAATAATCGATCTTACCTTTTATCCTAGTTGAACTTTTCGAAATCTTTACACTGTCGGGATTGAAATTTTTATAACCTGATTATTATGATCTTATCAAATATTCAATGGTCATTTGTAGTCAGATATTATATTATTGAATATCATGAAACGTTCCAAAAACGTTACACTTATGTACTACCACCCGAATACAGAAAAAACCAACTATTCCATTTTACTATTATATTTTATTCCATGTTTTTATTTTGACCAATGTTCCCCTATATGAATATTGTTTGGTTAGGTTTTAGTTTATAAGTTTTTATGAAATCTTCACGGAAAACTCTGTACATCAGTGGTCGAAATGGCTCAAGATAAGTGGAGGGATAACATACAATACAGATTTCTTGATATCATAACATTCTTCACACCTTGTGTACCTATAATATATTTTTTTTTTTTTAGTTCACATAAGGTATATTATCTTAGTCCGTAGCTTTAAATACGGGTATAATACGGGTTGCGAAACGGCTTATACCAAACAACACGATAAGCCGGGTGCCCGGGCTTGAATGTTAAAAGTAATTATTTTTACCGAAAAAAAATAATTTCTTATATATAAATATAAAAATGATAGTAAGTATATAATTTTAAAATACAAGTCTTAGGAGGTATGCGTTATTCCAGATAAAACAAGTAGAGGGATGAAAACTATAAATACAAAAAAGTAGAGAGATGCCATCCCTCCGTATCCCCCCCACATCGAGCACTGCTATACATGAATATAATATTAAATCTCCATACGATTCCGGTTCGTGAAAGATGTTTAAAATATATATTTCATACTTCTGCAGTTGTACAGGAATATATTTTGTAACGAAAACTTGAAATAACGATTTCACAGAGAGCATTAATTTGATGAGATGTTTAAGGAAGGAACTGTAGTAAAGTTTTTTGGTTGGACGTGGCACAGACAATTTTAAGTTTGAATAATTTCAAAACTTGGAAACTCGACACTGTGACATTCACGATGTGCCTCACTGGTTACCGCCTAAATCAGTAAAGGAATTGGAAACATATTTGTGGGAAACAAAACGACATTGATGTCTAATCACTATATATTATTATATATACCTATATACCCGGCAGAAACGTCAAGTGCGTGTACATGCATAATATTACAAATATGTTTTTTGTTCAAATGATCGAGGATTTTGTTATATTAGTTTGCTTGTTACCTACAGGCATAACGCATAGCCAACGAGAGGTGAACTCGCAATAAAATAACTAGCAAAGTGAATATACATGACATATAATAACGTTCCGTTCGCAAACATACAAGAATATATCGACATAACTTCAATGTCAACGTTATAACTTGTTATGTTTTTTTTTTTACTAAAATTAAAAGAAGATAAATACATTTACTTGGGGACGTAATATTGTTTTATTCTTATATTTCGAGGTCAAACCATAAACATTATGTACTAAATGGATTATTCTACTACATAATTAGAAGGATAATTATTTTTTTAATCTATAAAAAGACTATAATATTATGCGGGTATTTTAATTTTTCTGACATTTTATCTTGATAAATTATAGTAGTAGCAAATTTTATTTCGAAATCATTGGTAGCAGTATCATAAATAAATTATAACATATGATTTATTCTTATTGTTTGTTAATATAATATATTCATTCTTTCTTTCCTTATATAGCATTTATCATTTATTTTTATTTCAGTGTCGAGTATTTTAAAACGTGTGTATGGTATAATAAGCATAAGTATTGATAGTTAGACAGGGCTTGAAATCGATTTCAAATATTGATGAAAATCGTTAAAAATCTATTAGAAAATCAAAATCAAAATTGTTAATGATTGGTAATGATTATCAAAATTTATATTGAAATTGGAAAAAGTTAAAATCGATATTTTATATCAAAATCAAAACCATTTTAATAATTAAAACGATTTTAAATAAATTAATTTAATTAAAATTCAACAGTCAACAGGTCTATTTATATTGTTAATTCGTAGACATTGCTATATTTGGTAATAATATTGATTATACATATTAATAAGTAGTATTACATTATTATACATCTAGTACCTATTTTGTTTTCTTAGAATATTTACGATAAGGAATTAGCGTTCGATAAGCGCTTTTTGTTTTTATACACACGATTTATTCCGTATAATATACTATATATAGACATTTTATAGTATATTATTATAGATAAGATATAAATTTATAAAACTCCATTGGCTGTTACCCGTGAGTTATACTTATAACCAATAATATGTAATCAAATTACCTAAAATAGTTTTATTTTGTACTTTTGCAGTTTTTCTAGGCGTCGTCATATTTGTCCCACTTCTAATTTAAAATATTGTTCTCACATTTAGTTAAATTATGTCTGAGTCTATGATTAAAAAACTTTATTTTACATTTTAATTATTTCACATAAATGTATCCCTAGTTTACTTAATTTTAGCTTCACTTTCATATTATGTTTTTTCGTTTTTGAGACACTTTAATAATAATTGTAGTTTGTACGAAATATTTTATATCATAGGTAATAAAAAAATAGATTTAAATATATACTACCTACATCAGTAGCTTGTCGCTATAGCCTACAACACTATTATACTGATGATGTACTAAAATTTGAGAAATTATTATAAGTCATAGATAACATTCTGTTGTGAACCTGAAATCGAAAAAAAATAAATACCGATTTTTGAAACCGATATTGAAAAAAATGAATATTGATATTCGAAATCAAAAACGGAATTGCAAAAAATAAATATCAATATTTGAAACCAAAATCGAAATTAATAAAACTAATATCAATAATCAAAATTGAAATTAAAATCGAAATTTTTTATTTCGATTTCAAGACCTGTATTTGAATATATATTTTCAGGATGGGTTGGATGGCAGGGATTATGGATTTAGCGGTGTTAACAATTTTAAATTACATTTAGTATTTACTTGAGTTGTCTAGGAGAGTTTGTAAAAATATTTTGAACAATACCATTGTCGTGGTTCTGAAGTTAGTTTCTAAATTTAGCAGTGGATGGATTTGGACTGTTTCTATTATCTTGTGAATGTGAAGGTCTTAAATAAAAATCAATTGATTTTAATTTAAAACGTATAAGAAGGTATTGGTATTGGTGATGAAGGTGTTGGTAATGAATCTTAGTATTTATTTATATTGGAATATTTGGATTTTTTGATTCTTAGCATAGTTCGACGATTGCTTGTCATAGTCCATATGAGCTTAATAAGAGGTTGGAAATATGTATTTTTGTTCATAGAAGGAGTCACCTGCTAAGTTTTATTTTTGTTGCGGGAGTATATTTTTCTCAAGTAATTTAATTGTCAAAGGTTATGCCTAAATATCTATAAATTCCAGATTTAGGTATGAGCTTGCTTTTGGAACATTGAAGGGGATTGACTTGTTTTTATTAATTTTAATTTTAAATGAACACCGCGAGTGTTTAATTATATGTAAATAATCAATCATTTGAGTAAATGAAATTTAAAAAAAATAAAATGTTTTTTCTTTTAGTGTTTAGGAAAAATGTCTAATTTCAATCATAAAGAATGTAAATTATGAACCATTTAAACGCCATAATTCTGTACGATTTGCTTCGTTCACTCGTAAAAACGCAACAAAATCACGTGAAACTAAACAATTTAATATTTTATAACGCGACCACTTTTGTCTGAAAAATCAAATGTTTTATCAAATACTTCGAATTAATAAAGATGTTGATTCTCGACTTACAATGGAGCGTTTTACCTACTTATAGTACCTACACTACCAAGATGTTCACGAAACGAGTAGTTCAAACTTTGTACATCTTTGAAAACTCAATACTCTTTAAAATTAGTTTTCAAGTCAGGGTGTACTAGTATAATTTTAAGCAATCTCATATATCAAAAATATTTGAATCGCTTATCCTTAATGGAATTCAACGACTTACTAATAACATTTAAATGGAATAACAGCACAGTTTTTATCCAGGTTGTTTAGCTTTCACCTGTAATCTTATATTTTCCAACTATATTTTTAATGCTTTCCAAAACCAATCACAAGTAGAATTAATATACAATTACTTCAGTAAAGGTTTTGACTCAGTGGGTCATAAGATCCTTATCTTGTCTTATCTTATCTTATCCTTAAACAATATGTTTTTGGTGAACCACTACTGTCCTGGATTAGATCCTATCTCAGTAACCGATATCAATAAGTTAAGATATTCGGCATCAAGTCTTGTATATTTTATTACTATCTTACATCTTAGCTTTTTCTGGTACTCTACAGAGAATGGTCACTTGTATTCAATTTTATTATCTCTATTTATAACCTGTGTTCATAAAGTTTTATACCATTGTCGTTTTCTTTGTTTTCCAGATGACATCAAATTTCTTTATGCATGCATGATTTAATAACGACTGTTTGAAACTACTAGATGATATCAATAGATTTTCTGAATGGTCTTATAACATGGGTTTATCACTTGATCTATCCGAGTGCAAGGTCTTCACATATCATAGAATAAAACTGCCTACTGAATTCAATTATAGAGTTAATGAAATAAATATATCATGTGAGTTAAATTCTATTATGGATCTTAGCTTTGAATTTAGTAATAATCTTGATCTTAAGTTGCGTATAGATTATGTTTGATGCAAAGCATTTAATGAACTTGGTTTTATTATACGTTTGGCTAAAGATTTCAAGCAAGGAGTGTCATTTAAAGTTTTATTCTGTACTATTGTTGGACCTATTCTGGAATACGATTGTGTAGTATGGGATACTTATACTGTCAATTACTCACTTTAGCTTGAACGAGTTCAGCGCAAGTTCCTACGATTTGACAGTTACTCATTCAATATACACTGCCCTATACGCGATTTTTCCCCTGTTGCTGGTTTGTTTGACCTATCCTCACTATCTGAACGTAGGCGCAACGTTGGAATTAAATTCCTAAATGGTCTATTGAACGGTAACATCGATTCACCTGTCTTAATATCTCTTATATGTTTCAATGTACCTCAATGTACAACTATCAATAACGCTCTATTATTTATCCCCCATTACCCAACTGCATAAAAAATGTTCCACTTTGGCGTCTTATGGCTAATGCCTATGTGGATCTCAATTTTGCACTTAATAATTAATTAATATGTATTTTATTGTTAAACAGCTAATGTAATGTCATATTATTTCAGCATATTCAAATATTATTTGTAAAAACGGTCTTTGCCACTAATATTATAAAATGAAATGAAATTAAAAATAATTTCAGTAAATCGTGTAATAATATTACAATTAAATAAATCAATTTTGCGTTGATTGACTATCAAACAAAACATTGAAATAACATCATTGAAATTCTATTGAACACAAAAATATGAACATGTATAATATAATACAATTATATATACAATTATTATAACAATTGAAGTCGTTTCTCGCATTTATTATTAATATATATTGAGTTTTTACACTTAAATTATGATCTGTTAGTAATTAAAATCAAAGTGTTTAAACAATATCCAATCCAACAAAAATCAAACAATGTACTTATATAGCTCTATATTTTATGTACTTAACATTTAAAAATGATTGATTTGAAGCTTAAATAAACTATACCATTAGAATGGCTAAGGAGCAATCAAATAAATAACTCATTCACATTTACCGCCTTGAAGTTTTCAAGTATACATTTTTTTTTAATTATAAGAATCCGTAAAAGTATCTGTGTCATTATTCAAGGCATTTATTTTAATAAATAACAAATAGTTGCAAGGGCATAATAAACAAAACATTGAAAATGCGAGACATTGTTTTTTTGTTTCATAAAAACATTATAACAATACGAAAAATAAAATAAAAACACTATAACTTGAGCATAAGAACGAAATATGATAAATTCATTTTCACCGTTAAGCATAGGTTGTTTACAAAGAAAAACCACAAAAATTACTGGGTACTCATAATATCATAACATAGGTATAAAGGCAAATTGGAATAATTTCAATAACTTAACAATTTTGTTAGCGTTTATTTTGAATCAATATTTTAAATCATGTATTTTAAACCGTATTAATCGGTTTTTGGAAACTATGTCATTGGCGTGGTTTCTTGTTTTGTATTTAAATAAAAACTAATACAATTACTTTAAAGTATATTTTTCAAAGTATAACTCGTGTTATATCGATTTATTCTTATAACTAGTGCTCGAATTTTAAAGCAAATGCTTCTTTTTATATATTTAAGATAGAAATCTAATTTTTATACATGAATTCGTTTCACGTTAATCTGATTCGAAATAAACGAATTTATTTTTGCTTTTTTTGCTTTTTTTAGTATAAATGCTTTTTTTGCTTTTTTTACTTTTTTCAGTTATTCTAGCTGTGAAATTTTTATTTGTTTGTTATGCTATTGTGATGAAAAAAAAATGTTTATATAATTTATAAGAAATGTGAAAACCCGCAATAATAATTATAAAATTAATATAAATATATCTATTATATTTTACCCATCGCCGGACCGTGACCGTACCAATAGTGTAGAACGACCTTAAACGTATAGATTATCGATCTACAGACATAGCTTAGAAGTCGATAGCTTATCGGCTATTGCATATAGCCTGTAGGAACTACTCTCAGTACTCACTAATCGTACAACATCGATATCGAAGTATGCACCGATTACTTCAGTGGATATAGAGCGGTCATTTTCTATGTATAAAAACATCGTGCTAGGTAATACAGTCAGTTTAATTTCTGAAAATCTTGCCAAATACATGGTACTAAATTTTTTTTTAAATTTAAATTAATTTTTCAATTTTTTTATTCAGTTTTATAAAATTATAACTAATTTATGTTAATTTTTTGTGATGTTTTTTTTAAAAATAAATATGCTTCATTTTTGCTTTTTTAAAAAATTTTGTGCTTTTTTTGTTATTTATTATGCTTTGAAATCTGAGCCTTACTTATAGCTAACGATAAAATAATATTCTTACGATAATATTATTGACCTTATCGTCGAATTAAAACAATAATAACTATTTTTCGATACAATACATCAAACGTTCGTGATACTGAAACTTAACAGTACATTAAAGTTGTTTTCGTACCCATGGCGTTCTCAAGTATAAATAATAATAATTAAATTATTCGGGATACTGTCTTACATATAAGAAAGTTTTAATCAAATTTATTATTCAACTATTTTCAATATTTATACAAGACTTGGTGTTTTTTCAAACGTCTACCACAACGCGTAGTACTACGATTAATGAAAACTATTTTTTTTTTATAGACAGAGATACGAGCATAAAAGTAGAACGTTTGGTATTACGAACAAAATGGATCTTTTTTCACTTGGACGTATATCCTGCACATGCCATAAAACGCACCCGAAGTAATGGCTTTTCCCGTGTCGAATACAGTTGGACTAATATGCACTAATAATAACATAATATACATTCATATGCATACGGAAGCGTTTCGAGAACGTATTAATAATAATTTCCTCTGATGAAATAATGGTAGTTGGTGTTTCTACAACGTGTTAGTGACGTTAAGCGATACAACAGCTGACAATAAATTGTACAGGAACAAATATTTCTACAACCCATATTATTATTATGCCTGTGTCGGGTTTTAGAAAATTTGTTACAAACTACTTATTAATTGTAGCTATTACGTATATAATTTTATTTCACGAAATGCCAAAATACGCTTTATAATATTTTTATACGTAATAAATCTATAACAGTAAACACTTGAAAGTATTTTCAATAACACAATGCACGCAGTATTGTCGTTTTTCGAAAAATCTTCAAAACAGTTCTTAAGTCGGATTCGAAAATCGTACGAAAACTTGAATATTTGAGTTATTTTATAACAAGTTTATGAGAGTGTAATCGTATATGATAAATATTTGAAAATCGCTGTGTATATGTAATACAAGGAAAGTATTGTTTGCTGTTAGCTTGGAGTGTCTACTGTTTAAGTTAGTTACTGTTTGTAGTGTAGTTTTGAATGCAATATAAATACTCGATAACGAGCTTTTTAACTTTATATTCCAATATTCGGTTATACATGATATTTATATATATATTTGAAAAACACTGAGTTACGGGGAAACAAAATTATATAGGCACCTTCTACGTATACAATAGTAATGGAATGGTCTTATTTCATAATCAACTCAACGTACGTACTGACCCGATCGACGGAATTCAATTTTACAAAATTAATATTGTATAAAATAATTTTTACCAGAAAATGTTTCGTGTTTTTGCTTTGAATACGATTCGGACGTGATGTCAATTTTCTTGTCTAACGATTGTTCAATGATATAGCGCCGAACACTTACCTGTTTCGGAATTACATCCGGAGTCGGTCGAACGTGCACGCAAGTCGTGACGTACGAATCATAGGAATTCAATTCTTACCTGCTACATCATTGAAGTAAGGAAGAGTTAATGGACGAATTAAAAACTGTCGTCCGGCTGACTGAAAGTACCGACGGATTAAAAACACTTGAAATAACAGTTTACCATAAAAGTTATCGACATTTTAAACATTTTTAAATTTTTTTTTACATGTTACGAACACAAATCAGATTAGAAATTATGATTTCAACGCATTAATTTCACGAGGTGAAAGGTTCAAAGCGTTCGACGTGCGTAACTTACACCGCCAGTCAAGGCGAATGTATTGTACGAAACAAATAGGAATTCGCTTACAGCACTACTGCAAAGTAAGTGTAGTAGTAGTGCCATTGGATCGTGAGTATTAAACAAATACGGTTGAATAATATTTACTTTTTGATTGTTTATGTGAAGATGGAAATACTATAGTTATACATTGCGTTTGATACATTTTTGCATAATCGCATGTTTCAGGGACGTAAAAAAAAAATCTAATACCTTAAATTTATTAAAAATACATTAGATCTCTAATATACGGGTACGTTTTTTCAATATATTTTTATTGCCTTATAAATTCTTTAACCTCTTACATGTACCTAGCATAATGTTATAAATTATAGTTAAATATTGTATGAAAATTTGATATAGTACAGTTTAAATGGACTATGCTAGGGGTGTCTAACCCACGACCCGTGGTAGATTTTGATGCGACCCTCACTTAAATTTAAAAACTATCAATTCGTTGTATATAATATATTAATATTACGAAAACAAATTTATTTGTTGACCAATGCACACGATGGATATTCAACTCAAAGAAAAATGTAATCAGTCATTTTTATTAAATTATTATAAATTATATCTACCCAAAGAAACATATCCAGTGCTTCATGATCATGCCTTATTCATGTTCTCGCTTTTCGGCAGTACATACATTTGTGAACAATTGTTTTCAATAATGAAAAACACAAAAGAGTAAGAATTGGTGCACTATATTAGACAAGCATTTTGAAAGTTGAATTGCCACAACTTCAATCGATTCAGATATTGATTTGTTACTTTCACAAAAAAAGCAACTGCAAATTTCCCATTTGTTTTTTTTTTATTTTTTTTTTTTAATATAAATAATTATATTTTTCTGTGTAATTATAATTAAATATTAATACTTGTAAAAATATTTCGATTTATTATTCGCTATTGTAAAATGATAAAAAAATGTACTGTTGTATTATAGAATATAATTTAACCATTAAATTTGAACGTATTATTATTAAAAACAAGTATGTGGCCCACAACAACTTTAACTGATATGATGTGGCCCGATCTTCACAAAAAAGGTCAGATACCCCTGGACTACGCCGTTTTGTGAAAAATAAATATATTATATTATAATCCCGATTAAATAGTAATCACATTTTTATAATAAATGTAATAATTTATTTATCGATATTCAGAGATAGGCTCCAGTTTCAATGATACACAAATAAGTGGTTGAGGTGATTGAAAGTCTTAGACTATTTGTACATGATGGGTGGGTCTTACATTATCAATGATCATTTATGTGCATAGAATCGTGAGCGGTCGTTGAGATACTCGAATAAGTGTTGACTAAATACCATCGAACTCGGGGCCTCGACGACCGAGAATCGGAGGTAAGGGGTAGGTCTTATGTGTTGGTCTTGAAAAGAGCTGTTTTGTAGTTAAATCATGATCGGTTGGGTGTAAGCTGGGACTACAATACCGAAAACCACGTGTAAAGCCGCTGGTAATCGGTTATCGTATTGACGCTGATCACTAGAGTACGGATTTTAAAGCAATAAAAAACTAAAGAAAAGCACTAAAAAAAGGAATAAAGCTGTACGAATCTTCATGAAAAGTTTAAAAACATCATAAAAAATAGGTTTTTGAAAAAAAAAAATTGTTTTCGGCCTTTTTTGTAAATGATTATACGGAGTTAAAAAGAAAACTGAACTGTAATTCTGAGTAGAAAATTCCCAAAGCAAGAGCATATTTTTGTGTTTATCGTCGTTTCAAGATAAATTGATCTACTATATATCATATGATAGGTACGTGGCAGAGTGAATACACGAGGGATGTAACTTAAAAACAAAAAAGTACCCAAAATACCCAATATACAAAATATAAAAAAGAGCAAAATAAAATGCCGTGCATTTTGTTCTAAATAGTATATATCGAATCTTTAGCTGACATACCTTAATTTTAGAGCAATAGAAAAAAATAAACCCACTGTGCGAAAATTTGTAATATTTACGTTTTATAAACATTTGAAGTTTACTTACAATGTTATAAATTATTGTATAAATTACATAAATTTAATATTATATTAACTGCAAATGTTCATGAAAATTAATTTGCTTATAAATATAACAAAATAATATACGTCAATTTCATGTTAAAATTATATTTCATTGAACATCGAATTCATGTTAAAGTTATATTAAAACGGTTTCATTAAACATCAAATACCAAATGGTATATAATATCATATATATTGTATATTAAAATTTAATGAAATGTAAATATCATTTTGAACCAGCCAGTTAATCGGTACAACACTATAATCTTTTGATATAAAAATAATACTTTGTTGTTATATTCTGTAACAAAAATCATTTTATACCTACATGCAGGGGCGGAACTAGGAGGTGGAAGATGGGGATTCACCCCCAGGCGTAAAATTTTAGAGGGTGTAATTTTTGTAATTATTAATAATTAATTTGATATTTTTAATTTGTTAAATACTGATATTAGGTTAAAACTCAATTAGCATGATTGTATATTAATTTTTAGAAAAAATTTCTCCAGAAGAGTATTTGATTATTGATCTATGATAGGACGTAATTTTAACATTTTCCCCGGGCGTAAAAATTCCTTATTCTACTTCTGCCTACATGTAAATGTAAACCTTTCCGTATTTTTATTTTATTGAATAAACCATTGACAAAACATCATACTTGCGCTATTTGCAATTCCGTACGACTTGTAGGTTGTATGTATCTGTCTGTAATACGAGGACAACACATGCGGCATTGTTTACAGAATTTACCTTTCTATTTGACATTTTAGAATGTTAATTACGTATAAAACGAATACAGTAAAAGTAGTAAATACTCAACGGTTGCGTAAAATAAAAGCAAAAACTGTGATCACTAATCAGTTCAAAAATATCAATATACGTAACGATGAAATATTTCCTTTATACCTAAGGGCATACTCGCAGGCTGACGGCGAAGGCCGCCGACACGTCGTACGCTGTGCTGTCCGATAAGCGCGTCAACAGACAAAATAAAATATATATATACTGGGTATTTAGACAGGAGGGTTTTATTAGATAAAGATATTATATTTATTTATTTTTAGAACATATTAAATTCAAACATAAATAGGACGTAATTTTAATATTATTTTTTAACACTATATAATCAAACATTTTTAAGACATTTTAGGATTACATTAATTTAATATAATATAATATACTCGTAATATATTATATATATTTTTGAACAACATACATTCAGTAAATGTTAATTAACCGAACTTTTTAACTTATTTCTTTTTTTAAAAAAGGGTAACATAAATGTAAAATCTTAAAATTATGTTAGAAATGTGACTTAAAATTTACATTTTTAGTAAGTTTTAAAACATCGATTGTACAATGGAAAATGCCTTCAAAATCCGTAATATAATGATCACGTTGGCCGTATTGTGGACTGTTGATGGGTTTGGTTGGAAATGTTAAATCACTGGCCAGCAAACAGGTGGTCATCGATTGTTAACAGATATTCACCGATCGCTGTTCTTGTCCACTGATGTTGTTGTTGATCTACGTGAGACAGCGTCAATCCTTTTCCGCCGTCGTCAATCCTCACCAATCACCGTTAATTCTCATCCGGTATCGTCGTTACTATTGTTGTACCCTCTAAAGGTACGTTCATCGGCTGACGTAACGGCCTACGTGAATCGCGTTGGTCAGCAAATTCGGGCTCGAACGGCTTCCACGGTCAGCGCGAGCGAGTCAGTCGACGTACGGCCATAAGTGTGACAGAACATCGATAGCGTTTTTCATAATCTTAAGCTAAGTAGTCTAGTGAAATAAACTAATATATACAGTGATGGCCTTGAAAAAAACCTTATTATACATGATATGTATGTTGTTGTGTATAATAAAACATCATGTTTGCATGTAAAATTAAAACGGTTTTGGTACAGTTATTTTTTTTTTTTTAGTAAAAACTAAAACAGGAGAATACGTAATTGAAATGTTAAAAAAATTAAAACCAATTATATTTTCTGTTAAAAAAAAGAACTGCATACTAATATGTTTAACCTTTATTAACAACGCTAAAAGTGTAAAAAGTTGGTTAGTAAAAAAATGCAACGTAGTTTTAGTTGGAATAAATATCGAATTGCCAAGTCAAATTATTCCATCTTCCTTTTCGTTGTAATATTTATACTTTTACAAAGCAAAAGTTCACATTATTGTTGTGTGACGGAAAAAATATCAATTAAATTATCAACCTCAAGATATTTACAGATTTAGTACAATGTCTTGTTACTGTTGTGGTTATGCGTTGTCTTTTTCATCCGTTCGACGCTATTAAAATGGAACATTTTCTCACAAAACGTTTCAAATAATTAATATTCGGACGGCCAAGTCGTGGCGTGCAATATCGTATTACGTTCCGGCTTCTATGGAATTTTGCGAGATGACTGGAAATTCAACAAAAAACATGGAAAAAGTTAAGCACACATGATTAGGGTAAGTATGTGTGGGCAGAGTGGCATGCGTATGAGAGTCAGTCGTTTCCGCCAAAACGTAAATGTTCGATTTTCGTTTCCGCCAAATCTATTTCTACACAACTGTCTAAATTATAATTTGAGAACCATTTAAAGTTACCCAGAGGCCACCATGGAGAGCCGCTTCTTATTGACCCCACAAAAAATTGTTTAACTTAACTTTCGGATTCATATTTTTGAACTTCAATTGAATTTTATAATTAAATTTGTATATATATATATATATATATATATATATATATATATAAAGTCAAATATTTCTTATGATTCTATTAATTATTTATTATTTCAAATAATTGTTGTATACTTTTTTTAAAAACATTTTTTTATTTTTATATTACATCTTACAGAATAATTTGTAATATATATATATAAATTCTAATATATTCAATAAATACGTATATTATTCAGTGAATAATATTCATGATTTACACTGCTATGTTATCACAGTACTGACATATTCGATCACAGAACACCAATCCCGGTAACATAGGCACTAACTACGCTTGATATAGGTTATAAATTATAATATTATATATGTCGATTTATATTCATTTATAATGCGTGGAAATTATTGAACGTAAAATCACTTATCTCTTATATATCTTCAATATAAAATGATGGCTTATTCCGAATATCAATATATATATACATCGATAATCGATAGAACTGCAGATAAATAAGGGGTTCTCAAATTCACAATAATTTAAGTAAAAATAGATTTGGCTTAAACTATAACCGCCCATGCGTATCACGTCAAAAAGCCGTTCCAGGGACCAAGTCGAGTGACTGGAACGCTCGCAGGTACGTCTAACTATTGCACCCACGACATTCCAGTACGGCCAACTACGTCGATGATAATAATAGCACTATCAGCCTTAACAGTATTGCTTATACGTTTTTTTTCTATCAGACAACACAGCGACGTTATATGTTTTACGTTAGTTTTTATGGTTACCATCGAGAAAATTCGGTCGTACCGTTGCGACTACCACGTTAGTGGAATAAACCGTTTTCTTCGATTTCTCGAACATCAGTAGCGTTCTTGTCAGGCTCACGGTTACATTACGATCCCGTCGTTGTCCTCCTCGTCGATCACGTTCCCATATTCGTTGTGCGAAAACAAATCGATTTCGTTCCGCGTAAATAACTCATGGAACATCACGGCCATCGTCCGGTGGTACCGGTAGTGTAATTAATGCGTTTACTGTGTGGTATAGTAAAAATTATACATAAATATATATCTGTGGCTTGGTGTATGAAGGACCAATATCGTATTATGACAATGTTCGGGTTTAATATTCAGGTGTTCAGTAAAAACATTAAATTTGCCAATTTTTAATGTGCATGTTCAGTTTTTAAATAATATGTAAAAACACAAAAAAATTATGATGATTGAACTTTTTTTTTTTTTAAGACTGGTTTTTATTTAAGTACAATTTTAAAATTGGTCCAGTAATTTATTTACGTCAATATGTGACGTTGTTCCTTCTTGCACCAAGCCACATAAATGTATATTTATAGATGTTAACCATGAATTGTAGCTATTCGACCCGATGCCGACCACTACGCGTGGGTTAGTAACTAGGGTTTGGGACTTGTTTCATTTGCATATTGTTTAATAATGACTGAAGATTAGTCTAAGTAAGATATATATTTGTTTTAAATCATAACGGATTGAAATTCAAAAATTTTAATTGCATATTTTTGCATAATTCACCGTTTTCTGAACTAAACGCATATTTGACAAATTTTGGACATTTAATTGTTATTAATTATAGTATATTCACGCATTTTTCGTTTGATGTTAAAATTGATTTTAAAATTAAACTGTATTTTTTTTTTTTACTCTCGTTTATCGGTCAATATATCTAATCATAGAACAAGTCAAGATAGGGTAACAAAGGAAATACCTAATTGTTAAAAGTATACTATCGGTTAATGTAAATCATAATTTACTTTATATATTTACTATATATTATATAGTATTTAAAAGGAAATTAAGTATTTAATTTGTTTTTGTGCGCAGTGGCTTTAACACATCATTATTCTTGTAATTCTCAAAATTTTAAAGATGTCGAAAATAACAATCTAACGATATGCGTATTAGACAATTAGCACCGAATTTGGAGATAAAGTTTTTTCAGGTAAAGGTACGGTTTCCAAGGCGCGGCTAGCCGCGGCTTTTGTATGAACAGTGTTTACACGTAGTGCCTATAGATTGGTTTCCAATGCGCGGCTGCGGCTCGCGACTGAACTAGAGCCGCCGCGGTCGGCGGCTCTACCGCGACAAGATCAGTGTATCGCGACAGCCGCCGGCGACTCCAATCGAAAATAGTGTTAAAACTTTTGCAGTCGCTGATAGTAGTATATACTATATATTATATACTACCATAATTTAACAAATATTCTAGTATTGAATTATAATAATTATTATAGTATTGAATAATAATTATAATATCGAACATAAAATAATATTTTAGTATTATAATATAATAATGTCAAAAATTATGTTTTTGCCGGAATATGAGGAAATACTTTTAGAGGAAGTCCGGAAAAATCCTGTTTTATACGACAGTGCTGATTTATAGCACAAAGAGCTTAGTTGGTTTCCTTTTATTTGGATTTAAATAATTACGTAAAAATAAATTATCTTCTTCCTCCTCTTCTTCAAGCAAATCAATGATCATTTTGTTATTATTAAAAACGCACATTAAATCAGACATGGTTTAACACTTATATACGTATATCAATATACGTCTTAACACAACAAAATGCGAAGAACGACTAAACAAATAATGATATTATGTTTAGAGCCGCGGCGATTTGTATGTCTAGGAAATCAGTTAGACTTCGGCGGCTGATCGCGACGGCTAGTCACCACGATCGGCCGCCGCGGCTAGCCGCGCCTTGGAAACCGTACCTTAATGGATAATTTTTTTTTGTACATTTTGTGTAACGAAAATTAATACAGATAGGCGATATTTGGTTACTCAATATTTGAAGACGGGAAAACATAAATCTAAAAAAAAACTGTTATACATATTTTAGACAATTTAGCTTTGTATCAATAAATGTGTAAAACTAACTACATTTGGTTGTTGTGTAATGCAATCTGAAAAATACGGTGCAATTAAATTATTACAAATTTAAATGAAATTTGCTATAAAATGTTTATGTTTTAGTCATTTATTTATAATGAAAGGAAACGTCCTCAAAGGCGTCTACACTAATAACATTTTTGGTGATATTAAAATTCTAAGAATAACAAAACAAATGACTAATAGAGCTAATCCAGTGACTAAAAATTTAAAAGATTATTTTCGTATCGTTTTGTTTATTCCATTTTAAATAAATTAATTACTGAACTTGAATACAGATTCGATTAAAAATTAGTGTCAGTGTTTAACTGAGGTATAATTTTACAAACTTTTATTCACAATAAAGAAGTTTTAAATAACCAAAAATAAATCCAAAATAAAATTAACAATACTCGTATATGGCATAATTTTATAAATTAATATCTATACATTTTAACTTATTGTAAAAAAATATTTCGAAGGAGAGCTTTAATTATGTTATACATAATGGACAAATAAAAAAGAAATTCCAAACACATCTTCAGAAGCTTTTCAATGATGTGATTACGAAACCTTTTCAATTATTTGTAATTTTTTTTCTTACAGTCCTTTGATTATCAGCCACTTTAGCAACTGTAGAACGAATTTTTTTTCTTTTCGCCGATTAAAAACTTGGATGTGATCAAGAATATCAGAAGAACGTTTAAATTAACTCGCATTACTTAATTGTTAATAATTACTTCATATTTTAATATTAATTATTATATATTATTATTTATTATATATCGTGCATCATTATTAATTAAGCCATTTATATTACCAATCTAATTATTATACTGACAAATATCAATCAAAAAGACCAAATTATTTTATAATAATTAATATGTAAAAAGCTTTTGTAATTTTTTTCATTTTTTTTATATATATTTTATACTTTATGTAAAATTAATTTAACCTAAGAATTATTCATATTTTATTATATTTTTTTTTTTTTACTGATAAACTGAAATTTAAATAATAATATTGAGCTATTAGCAGTATTTGAACTATTTTTATCAGACTTTGGTTGATATTTTATTCAAGATTTCCCCATTCCCATTCCCGTAAATATAATCGGTTTAAACAGTTAAGTGAAAATAGAAACTGTGTTAGAGAAAAATGATGATTGAAATTTTAAATATTTAATCTGAGGATCAAGAAAGTTACGATGGTTTACAATATAATTTAAAATTAAATGACTTGATATATTTTAATATGTGCCGATAACGTTAGTAGGTGTGGAAGTTTCGTTTTAAATTTATAAAAATATGCTGACCAAAAACCTTCGTGCATTTAAGTGTGATATTATCAGAAAATGTCTTTTTGGTCAAACTTTACAGGTGAAAAATTATTTTTAAATTTAATATTAAATTAAATACCAAACCTTTTTTTTTATTTTAGAAAAATACGAAGGAAACGAAATCGAACGTACACAGGTAATATAATATCTATGTTACTATTTTCAAAAAATAATAATTAAAAAAAAATTGTCTAAATTGAAATGAATAAATCAAATTTTTTAAATTGCCATTAAAAAAATACTTAGTAGCGTATTTTCGAGCGCATTTAGGTAATTTTAAGTGAAAATTTCTTAAAATTTGTGTGCAATAAGTCTCAAAACCTAATAATATCATATCCGCGAAAACCGCTTCAATTAATTATTTTGTTTATATTCCTATGTATGGAACTGCTATCCATTTTTTCCATATAAATAATATATTTTTTTACCGAGGAATGGTGCATATAAGTTGTTCATTGTTTTTATTTAATCATTTTGTTTTTCTATATAATTTTATTATATTTATACTCCTATGTATGAACTGTTTAAAATTTTTATATTAAAATAATTTATTTATTACTAGAGCGCGGATTTGTATGCACTTAAAAGTATCTAAATATGCCATATAATATGTAGTAAAAATCATGAAAATATGCAAAAAATATGCAGTCAAAATCATGAAAATATGTAAAATATATGCAGTCAAAATTATGAAAATATGCAAAAATATTTAAGATAAAAAAATCATACTATCGTATATTTACAAGTTAAAAGAATTTTTAGAGAATATTTTAGAGTTTTTTTTTAGAGCATATATACGTCATATTTTAAACTTCTAGGAACCTAAAAATACGCTCTTTACTGACTAAACACTGAGCGATTCGAACGCGCGTCTCTGCGTCATGATTTAAAAACGCAAACGTGCTTCGCTGACACACGAGGCGAGTTTACGCTCGTTTCTCAAATATAAGCGCTCCAATACTTTTTATTTTGTGAATTTGATTTTGTTGTTATTGTATATCGTGTACATAGCCACAGTACTTTAGTACTGTAGTACTAAAGTACTGTTATTTCGTTTAATGTTTATAAATATGAAAAATTTAAACGGTGACTTCTAGTCGAATGTGTTTGTTCGTATTAAACGAAGAACTTGAACATAAAAAAAAAAAACAAAAACATAAAAGAATAAAAAGGATCCAACCGATCAGAGTAAAAAGACCGGAAGATGGTCAGTTTCAGGTGATATTTATAAATCTACGTAGTCACTTAGAAGTTTTTCAAGTATTATGGTATTATTCTTCCGTGTCAAACAACTTTATAAAATAAATTAATACAATTTGTATGGATATTATACAATATTGAAGACACAAATTATGAATTAACGAATAATAAACGGTTCGTCCAATATTCGGCTAACACCATGTGTTATCAAAAATGAAAATGCATTACAAATACATTGGAAAATTATTGTTTAATAATAGTTAAAAACCGTTCAAAATTAAACGTGCGCGTTTCGGCGTGTTCGAACGAACGTCTCACATTAACTTGTGTGAATAAACCAATTGAAGAGTACACGTTTAATTTTGAGCGATTAATCGCGACTAGTGTGCAATCCTAGTGGTAATCTATCGGTCGAGTGACAAATGTTTGTATTCAATGTTGGCGTTGAAACGGTTCCGGCTGAAAGTCGGTGTTTTTGACTCGCGTCATAGGATTATCTAACGATAGAGGCAAGCTTATTGCTATGACGATGTGATGTGTGTAATCATAAATCCAGTCTGTAATCGCATTCGTGACCACGTAAAGTATTTAGAAGTTTTGTTATTTTAGTATTTACTGGTCTTTAATTATTCCTACTTTATTCTATAAGTATGCTTTTTTGTTTGTTTTTAGTATATTGTAATTAATATCAATGAGTTTAATAATGCACATAAGTTATAGGGACTTTCGATTTCAATCCTAAATATAATACAATTTTGCGTCGAACAGCTTCTATTCTTAAATAGAAATATGTTTTACGATATCAATAAGATAGTAGAATTACAGTGACAGTAGCTACAATCATGTCGTTCGTTTATTTTTTCCAATGTTCCAAGTTAAATCAGGTTTTTAAGTGCGTGAAAACGTGCACTCGGATACGCACGGTAGGGAAATATGCGTCCGACGTGATCCAACGTTGGCCACGCCGTGTATCTGCAGCCACGAGTCGAACATCAATTCCAATGTTCAGCTAATGTTCGGTATGTTGTGTAGCACCACCTTAAAGTGACGGGGTCGTAACGGCCTCGCGGGTGAGTAGCCATTGACGATAAAACCGGTGTCAGCAGTCGCGCGATGCCGGAGTCGAAATCGACGCGACCACCCCTTTCGCCTGCACGCGTGTAGGTCGGATTGCACGCGGCACCTTTGAGTTACGACTTCCCGGACGTCCCGTGAACCTTTACACGCCCCTACCGATCCTCCTTCCTCCCGCAACCTACGTCCGCCTTTGTACGTGGCGGTACCGCCACCGCCGTTGTAATTGTTGCCAACTTTTGACGCCGTTGCACGCTAATGAATAACGACCGTAAATCTTTTCGTAGCCCACCCGCACCTTTCGGCGACCCCGGACAACGATCCCTTTCCTGGCCCTGGTTGTTCTCGTCCTGCTTGTGTACGTTTACGCGCGTACACGTGTCCCGTTGTCCCGCCCCAATATCTCCATCACGAATGCGCGTACGACGACGGTGCCGACAGTGGTGGTGGTAGTTTTTTCCTTCGTTTATTTATACACCTGCAACTTTTACGACGGTAAAAAAGGAGAAATAAACTTTTCTCTCTCCTTCTATTTTTTTTCCTTTTTATAACCCGCGAAACTTTGGAAATATACGTGCTGTTAATAAGTTAAAGGTATGGGGTGTCAGCGAAGACGAGGTCGCGGCATGGAAGAGGGAAAACATTCAGAAATAAAAATGAAATTATGTTTTTTAATTTCTACTTTACACGTACATTATACATGTGTATTGGTACATTTTTTTTATACAGAGAAATGAAAAACTAAGAGTAAATTCATTAAAATTACCGTGTTTCCGGAGAATTTCAATTACCGCCGGTGATTTTATTATCATTCTTCGCCATACGCCGCGATAGGAACGTGTTCGACAAGATCTTAAGGAAAAATGTTTCTTGTTTTTTATAAAATTCTTTATTTCGCAATTTATTACCCGTGAACTTAATTAATAATGGCTTATGATTCTCGTGATGCCTGTACACATTTAAGGTTTTAACGTTTAGTTTTTATTATTTTTTTTCTTTTCGTATAATCTTTTAAAATAATTCTTATGTGACACAATAAAAAATGCATGTACATGAGTACGTGGGCTTCTGATATATGCTAATTTAAATTACTCTCGCTGCGCGATGTGTAAAAATTTCCCATGACTATCAAGGGAAATTATCACAACTTTGTTACTTCTTCAGTTCTCTTGTTTCATTAAGTAGGTAAGCATAAGTATACATACTACCGTATGCATAAACGTAAACGAATATTAAGAAAATCGAGGGTCCTAGTCATTGTTGTGAAGTTTGCCTATGAATAATTAATGAAGTATTATACTCTATTATGTTTTAGTAAATATCTAATTAATGTTATGAGTGAACGTAAAAACATTTTTAAAGTAAAAATACATTAATGGTGTTTTCCATTGTGAGTATATTTTAAAAACTACAGTATATTTAAAACCCATTTAAAACCACGAATTAATAAATATTATAATACATAGGCTTTCTTTTTTTCTATCAAAACGGAAATTAAAAAAAAAATGGTCCGTTCACTATTATAGGAATTATTATACATGTTACAAGCAATTTGGAATACGAAGGCAAAGTATTAATAATACTTTTTATTATAACTGTACAACATTTTATTAATAATTTATCATACTTTTATTATAATACAGAACAGAATATAAAATATCAGTATAATATTTATTTATCACTATTTATACTCTTATAAATTATATTTATTGTTTTCTCATAATAGATTGATAAAAATAATATAGCTACGTCAATACAATCAGACAATAATATATGAACAATAATTGATATTTACGATTAACCAGTCAAGTTTTCGTGTTTTTCAAGAAACTTTGTACTTTGAATTATTTATTTATATTTGAGGTTCGAATTACCCGGGCAGGACCAAATTGCTCGAGCGATATGTACATTGCCCAATATTCCATACTGACCGTAACATATATCTACGTTTATTATGTCTATTGTTCGAACCACTTTGTATATTGATTTTTACCGGTCAGCCCCTCACATTATATTATCATAATGAAACAGATGGTGGTGGTTACTTGCCACTCCTAATGCAATTGTAATGGTGTGACTTCCCTCATATGTCGTTTTTCATTTTTCTATTAATATCTCGCAGTTATAGCGAATATCGTTTTCCCCAGTCATAAATTAGTATTCGCTTAAGAATAATGCATGTGTATACCAAATTTACACGTGCAATGTATAACGTTAAACCTAAAAAATAATAACAATTTACGTGGCCACATCCTAAAATAAACTATAATCACATTGTGGCCGGTGTCGGACGAGGAAACTAAATTGGTCGTACAATAAAGGTTTTTAATTTTGGATAACAGCTTTTTTTTTTGTTATCGCAAAAGTAATTCACGAAACTGTGTGCGCAAGGCATTCAATAAAATATAACGATATCAAGAAGAGACCGTCTTACGGTGTGTAGGCAATGCGAAGTTTTGAGTTCGTGTCGATCCACTATGACCGTTCGAATTGAAAA
Organism: Sipha flava; assembly: GCF_003268045.1. NCBI lineage: Eukaryota > Metazoa > Arthropoda > Insecta > Hemiptera > Aphididae > Sipha > Sipha flava. Next base: position 687,440 of record NW_020272853.1, on the reverse strand, counting down.
GCAAAATATACTTAACCATGGTGTATGATAAATGCCATGCAGTGCATGAAAAAACGCAGATCATGTTAATTTGGGGATAGATTTTACCGCTTTACCATGATTATTTTGCGTTGGTGTTATGTTCAGTTTATCGAAATAATTGAATAAAAACAAAATTAAAATAAACGATGAGCAGAACAATACACTTTTGACAAAAGACACCCGATGATTATTTTCTAGTCGTAATCGATTTAATACGAGAAAATCAAGCTATGTTTTAATGAAATTTGTATAACTTATTTCAAGAAATAAGTCGATTTTCTTTTACTCAGAATTAAAGGGATGTCTGAACACGACAATACTGCATACGGTACCGTATTAATACACGTTTTCAGTGATGGTCGCAGGGTGGAGTTTCGGGGGTTTAAGGATCACGATTTATAGCATCTGCTGCGAACAGTGTTGGGAATAGATAATGCAAAATTTATCTAGATAAAGATGAAAGATAATATGTCCAAATTCATCTAGATAAAGATAATAGATAAAAAAAATTACAATATCTAGATAAAGATAAAAGATAACTTCATTTTTATCTAGATAAAAAAAATATATTTTCAAAAAATGTTATTTTTTGGTCAATATTTCATATTCTAATAATATCGATGAAGAATCAATTATAATCAAGGGCGTGATTAGGAATGTCTTATGGGGGTGGGGGGGGTACAAACAAAAAGTTCAAAGTATACATAGTTATAACTTTTCCATCTCAAAAAACTGTCGTTATTCATAACCAAATAATCAAAATACAAGTGTTTGATAGAAACATAAAATTTTATTACACAAATTTAAAATAAAATATATTTTTAAATATAATTTTTGTAATTAAAATAACTGAAGACGTCTGGAGTGTTTATTAGCATATGCATCAACTACTTCTTCAGGTTTTATAATTATTTCAGGATGTATATTAAGGTGTATTCAGGGTGTATACTTCCTTGGAAAAATAAGAAATTAAGTTTAAAAATACCAAAAATATTTTCCCGACATGAAAATACAAAATAAAATGACATATCAAGAAATAATAATTACTTATTAATAATACACGAATTATGATTATGAACACAAAATCTATATGTATAAAAGAAAGTCAGGTTATTTACAGAATTTATAATTCAAGAACGGCTGGACCGATTTCAATGATCTCTGATTTGTTGGATTCATCTCCGTACAAGAATAAAAATAACTCTAATCTTGGCAAGAATACAGACAATTATCTAGATAAGTAAAAATTTTATCTTAGATAAGTAATTAGATAACTTAGCGTTATTTATCTAGATAAGATAAAAGATGACAACAAATCTATCTAGATAATTTATCTTGATAAATTTATCTAGATAAGTCCCAACACTGTCTGCGAATATTTTTCTTTGAATTTCTAGAGATACCTATATGAGCTATACATTTGTTTCAGAAAACGTAGAAGGTAAATACTAAATTTTATGTTCCATATATTTGTATGTTTTGAAGCTTCGGACCTACATTTTTTTATTTTATTATTATTATTATTATTTTATTTATTTGTGTGTTCCCTGGCATTTTTTCTTCATAAAAAAATTAATAATTTTACCTCTAATATCATGGAACTGTGGATATCGAGGATAGATTTGCAGCTAATATAATCGTTGGTATTCTTGAAGCCGATTATCCGAGTAAGCAATATTTGGTATATTTTCAGTGCATATTTAAGTGCTTTTGTGTATGTTTATAAGATTGTATTGCGCTTATTACAACCTTTTTTAGAGCTACAAGTTATGAGCCCTTATATTTAAATCGATGAATATAGGTAATCAATAAATATACTTTTTACTTGTTATTATTCTCCACACGTAACATATAATATGTTATTTTTATACAAGAAATGGAGTGTTGGAGATTAGCTCCCACGGCTCACTTCTTAATAGATTTTCATATAAGCCCTCCTCCCATTAAAAAATTCTGAGTAAACCTCTGACCATTAAGGAATTTGAAAATACTATTATCGTATACCAATGAGGTCGTAACACGTTGTCGTAATGAATATAACAATACATGTTTTCTCGTGACAATTCAGTCGATATCCTCCGGTGGTAAAACACGGACGCTGTCATTTTTTAACAACCCTTTGTGCTCACATTGTGAGTTGGGAGTAGCATCCCTCTCGGCCAACCCTATTTAACACGACCCAGATCGTGATAATATTAAATAAAAACGTGATATGAGACCGTAGTTTTCACACGACCAGTTTTAAAATTATCTGGATAATGAGTTCTTATATTTAATCTTATCTAGGTAGATTTTGCTCTATTGTTTTTCTAAGATAAAAAAAAAAAATATCTAGATAAACTTATCTATAGATAGATTTAATCTTAAATGCAAACGGTTTTATATCCTTCAATAATTTTGAATTATTATTAAATAGTTAAAATCAATTAAACTATTCTGGGAACAGCGGATTTATATATTTATAAAATTTATTTGATTAGTGTACCACATATATTTATAAATAATTGAAGATTTTTAGACCTCTTTTTCAATGTCAAGATTTCTCGTCACATTTCAATAAATTAATTATATTAAAATATTTTATATTTGTTAAAGATTAAATTAAAAGTTTTGGAGAAAAAGTCTTCTAGTTTTTTAGAGAAAAGTATTTTAAATAAGCAATTGAATTTGGTTTTTGTTTCTATTTTAATAAAATAAAAAAATTCAATAAAAACCGACTGGCCACCGATCGGCATTATGTACTGTATTTGCATTGCATATAAAATCATAACGAAAAAATCGTCAACGCTCTACCTAACTATAATACAAGACACATTTATTTTTCACTTAATTGTTCAAATAAATTACAAGTTAAGATAAGATTATCTTTTATATACTCTGGCGGTCCGACGCATAATTATTGTGACACTATAGCTTACAGAATGCTAACGAAAATTGTTATTTAATTTGTTTGAACTGTTGGGATGAAGTTGATGTTTCGTGTTTGTATACGGAAAATTACACATTAGCCAAATGTTAACATTGTCCGTAACACATATTAGGCGCGGTCGGAAAAACAAACCCTGAGCGGTCATCAGCAGACGGAAGGGGCGAAAAGTGAAAAAACTGTTTGTTTTCGGCCAACACTCGGTATCTGCGAGTTGCAGGAGCAGAAAAGGAATCGAACGAAACGCGTACGTCTTGCAGTCCGCTAAGTTCGTCCGTCCGTACGGCGGTCTGTCGTTTGTTTGCAATTTAATAGCGGGTGAACTCAGGTAAAACGCGATACTGTCCGGTGTCTATTCCCAATGCCCTTTAATAACGAATTCGGCCGATCCCAACGGACAAGTCTGTTTTATTCTGGCCGAGGATTTCTCTGCACAGGTGTACATACATGTACTATGATGCCGTACGTGTGCGCATATATTACCGTCGAGGTAAATTGTTTCCGAATGATTCCTCCGGTTGGGTGAAATGTCCGGACAAATATATATATATCCCTCGTCTCCGGCAGTAAATATATCGTTAAACATTCATTGGACGCGAGAACAACGAATATATTTTTTATTCGTGGTACGAGTGTACTCCGCGGGATACGCGGATTCATCGGTGAGCAATAGGCGACTAATCGGAAAATTACGCGAAGCTAAACAATACATCAAAACACCGTTGAAGAACCGCTTTTATAATGACCGACCGGATGATCGCGATCACAAGTCTTAAACGTGGATGCTTGATTATATTTGAAAAATGGTGTAGGTACAATAATCCGCGTACAATTCGCTATGAAAAATTATTAAGTATTTTACGTAACGGAAAACAAAATACATCCATCGGATTTGAAAACATTGGCGCTGTAATTATTGATTTCCGCTACGAGGATTCATTTTAAACGTATTGAAAAGAGAAAAATTAAATCCGTTGGAGAAATTTCAATCATAAAATGTTTCATGCCGCTTTTTCGTTAATGAATTAGTATGGTATACAAATTAATGCAGTCAGAAAAGGCTGTTAAATCTTTCGAATACCATTAGGTAAATTATTATCGTTAAAACTTATTATTGTAAGTCAACGTTATTTATACGCATACGGATATATTTAGTTCAGAATTATTTTATCGCGTATATATACATCATGTAATGAAAGTATTGAATGATATTACGAATATATTTGACAAACTATTTCGAAATGTACTCTTCATCTTATTATAAACTATGTAACTGCAAAACGATTTTAGCATATTAACAATGGAACTATTATTTTTATCATTTGTTTTTGTTTATTGAAATAATATTTATTCACTTAAACTTATTAAATCGTATCGACAATCTAATTGTAAACAAAATGCCTATAATACTTTATTACGATATTAATTAAACTAAGAAGTAATTCATCGAAATATTTTCTCAGCGTCAGTACAATTAATGTTACTTGTAATTTTATTCATTTTTATAAATATTTATACTAACTGTATTATTATTCCAAAAGAAAATTTAAATTTATAATAAAAAACCTTTTATTGAATTGAATACAACAAGTTCGATAAAATGTGTTTACATTTTTAATAAAAACAAAAAACGAAAAAATATCGAATTCTAGAAATAATTATCTCGTATCAAGGTTTTTTTTCTTTCTGTGCAAATATACAAATAGCTTTTAAATTTCTGAGAATAATTTGACTAACACATTTATTACCTGTTAAAATATTCTAAAAGCTTTGGTATTCGGAATCGGATTCAGAGTAACATATTTCGGCACTCATTCGTGTACTTAGAAAATTAGAATAAATTCTGCGTGAAAAAAATCAACGAAAAAACACGTTTCTCGAGTAAAACATCCAAAGGAACTTAATAACATTGTCAGTAAAACGTTATACAAGACTGCAGCATAAACTTACCCGATAAACGTATTGTGTGAACGACCATGACAAAATGTTTGTTTTACATTTTCGCGTGCGTAAGTGCAAGGTGGTCCGAACGAATTTCTGGAAGCGATGATGAAAGCGGTGCACATAGGCCGTCGGGTTTTAGAGATTTTATCGAGTTCGAAAAAACCTGGATTGAGATCATTGCGGCACGCAACGGTGTCCGGACAATGATAAACGCGCAAGTGAGCAAACACACGCGTTGCACGCACAACGTTGGTCGATCATCATTTCATCGATCATATTTTGTTTCCGGCGGTCAGATTCAACGGACATATGTGTCACGGTCGTACAGGTAGAAAAGTATTTTGTATTCCTGGCACCCAAGCACGCCCACAGGATGAAATCCCACCCGGGACAAGATTAAAATTTTAAGGACCAAAACAACGTATATCTAAAAATATATGAGAACAAAATCAAATACCATAGAAATCGGTACTTGTTTATAGTTGTAAGCGATAGAGGTGTGAACATTGTAAACCAATAAATACGTTAAAATTAAACATTTTAGATTACCTATCTAAAAATATAATAAATTTCACTAAAATTCATAAATGGATCTCAATAAAATTATGTTATAATTAATATGCGTGGTATTAAATTAACAATAGTTTTGAAATAAAAATCCCCAGTAAGGGCAATGGCCCCTTCATCCCCCTGCAGACACGTATGCTTGTACTCACCCATCCACCCGGTACGATTCTATCGTTTTCGAAAATGTTCTTCGTACGTCGCCGAACCGCGGCGAAGAGTTTCAGAGACACAGTACGTAACGGGTCATGATGAAATTATCACACACACGTTCAGCGCACTGCGCAACCTTCTCGTGCGACTCGATTACATTCAATATCTGGCTAATTTTATGAATAATTAATATTGTTTTTTATCGGTTTTCAACTGATATATTATGTTCGCTAGGGCACTATTACTGTTATTTTAGTAGCATCCTAAAAATTATAATCAACACGTAGCATTGTTATCACAATAATTAACTATATTATAAATTGTCATGTCGTACGTTGATCCTAACGCTAATAGTTTTTTTTTTTTTTTTATATATAGGTATTAAATAACAATTAGTACACTTGACTATGTCAGAGAAACTATAAGATAACAATAATCACCTAGATAATAATTGAGTAAAAAAAAAAAAAAAAAAAAAAAAACAATGAGTGAAATGCTATTTGTTCACACGAAAATCATGTGCAATTACTGCGATGGGTTAAATCGTTTAAACAGACTCATTTGCTGCATCTCGGTAATTTTTTACATTTGATGAACAATTTTTTTTTTTATTTTTTTTTGTATTTTTTCATACATATCTGAAATTTATGGACCTTATTTACTACATGAGACCGCGGCTGTGAATATTCAAAACTGTAGTAAAAAAGGTATGATTACGCTTATAATGTACATCTCTTAGTAATGAGATAAGTCTCAGATTTCACTCTACCATGAATTCGGATTTCGGGTTTTGAAAAATTGGATTAGTATTCTTTTATGCATGGTTTATAATACATTTTTGATAACCATGCATATTTTATAATAAATTAATTTTTTAAATTAAGTACAGAATTACACATCTTTGAACTAGATATTAGGATACTGAAATCCATAAATTCAAAATTCGGATTTCAAAATCTGAAAAATCCGGATTTCGGATATTAAATTAAAAATTCAAATTTCTCGAATTTTTTATGAATTCGAATTTCATCACATCACTAGTATCTGTATAACATACAATGTATAAATATATATATTTTAATGATAACACATTTAGGTAAATGACAGTGTACAAATTCAAAACCAAGTGTGATACTAGCAATGCATTTTTTACCGTTTGCAAATCACAAAGTACTAATTCGACAAATCTAATTGGAAAAATTAAGACGTGACGGTTTATTAAAAATTTATAAATCTTAAACTTGTGTAAAGTTATAACAAACTGCGGGATTTAACGTCAACAAAACTCCGCCGAGGTCGAGGAAAATTGGATAACATTGTTTAATTATACATTTATTTTAAACTTGTACATTTTCTGTTCATTCATGGAAATGACAACTAATTTTTTAATTTATAAATATCCTAAAATTAAGGTTCCACATATCAAATGATAATGTATTCTATTTCATCTGTAACATTTCATCTTGTTTAAAAATATTGTTTTTTTTTAATTCAAGATATTTTCACCGCAATAAGATATTTTTCAAAGAACACCCTGTAGTCCTTGAAGATGTGAGTTGAAAATTGAAAAAAATTGCATGCAAATACATTCGTCGGAGTTTTATAGAAAATTGCACTTGTATTCTACCCTTACAGTTTACCGAAATCGGATATCTCTTGTTTAAGATTTAACAATTCGGGGATGACACATTTTTTGAGTACAAGTACTTGCGTATTATGTTACACTTCTTTTGAAACTATTGGTGTGCGAAGAATGCTTGCTTGCTATTTTTTCAGCCGTAAACAAAGTATAACATTTAACGATTTAAAATTAAAAACGAAAAAAAATGGTATACGGCTTATGGGTATAAAAATAAAATAGAATGCACAACATAAAACTAAAAAGAATTTAAAATACATGTTTCTTAATTTTTACATGGTTTTTCAATGACGATTGAAATTGAAAAAAAATAGTCGTTTAATAACTGTACGTATGCCATTTCTCTCTTATCCGATATGTTTTTCCATGAATTGACCACCTTATATTGCGTAACAGTTATAAGAATATAAATATTCAAATATACGTTTTTTGCTCATAATAACACCTTAAAAGTGTTCATGTTAATCATTTGTTCAGTGTTTACACTCGATAAGCATACACTACAACTTGTAATCTGTCGTCATTTGTATTGCGATCTATAATCCATCGTCGCTGGGACTTCTGAAACCGTAAAACGTGTCGCGTGAAATTTATTTTAAAAATGTGCACAAAACCGAATGTGACGATGAGATATAAAACGAAGTATTTCCGTTGTGCGAAACGAGTTGTACTGATAGGCTGTTCGGTTTTGCGAACCTTAATACGAATTGGACAACGCGAATCAGGTTCACGATCTGCGCATCTGTTTCGCGGGAAAGATCGATTCCTTTCCGTGCACTCGGGACCCTTCACGCGTGTACACCGAAATTAAACCAATTTGTTTACGGCAGTTAACGACATTGATTCATTTGGGCAAAATGATTTGTTCTTTTTTTTTTTTAACACACGTTTATTGGAAATAAATTATTGCAGTACAATTGGTGGCCAATAATATGATTTCCGTGTGGGCGGCCAGACGACAACGTAACATTCTACAGTTTATATATGGAGAAAGTGTTGGTGATGGATTGGGAACAATTGGGAAAAATTACTCCAAGTAGAATGTTTCATCCTTGGTCAGGATTTCCGATCCCATGACTGTTCATCTAAACGGAGGTCGGTGTAAGGAACGCTGAGCAGTAGCACTGCAATTAGTGTATGAACGTAATAGGCACGTGTAACAATAAGTAACACGGCTTAACCTAACCTATTTGTAATTGTTACATGATACACATACGGTTCATGCCATTACACCCGAACAAAGCGTTTTTGTTTCATATAACATTCTGATCGTAATGTTTGGCCAGCATGTTATATCACAATCACGATCTAATGTGCACGAGAGAGCATTCAAAATTTTTACAAAACCATAAAACTCCTGTGTACACTACGTTTTGTTCGGTCAAACAATATGATATTATTATTATATTAAAATATTTCATTTTTTTTTTTTTTAATTATATCATTTAATAATTTCCAGACAATTCAAATATACATTTGAAATATATTATATTAAAAAATATTAAACTGTAGTCAGAAAATCATATTATTAAATATTGATTTATATAGTTTTTGTATGTGGATGTTTTTCATGGATGATTTATGAACTTAATAATATTTGTTCGGAAAACATTTCTTTTTTTATTTTGTACAGATTATTTAATAATATAATTAACATTAATTAACAAACTAGGCATTGATATTGTTAAAAAAAAAAAAAAAACTTTTATTAAACACAAGTAGTACATTTTTATTCACATATAATATATTATTTGTCATAAATAAATTATATATCAAATAATATATAGAGAGCTTACTAAACCTAATACAATCGAATTTACAAACAAAATACATTTTTCAAAACCTTAAATCATTAGAGTAGAATTATAATTTTGATATGATAGGTAATTTTTTTTCTTTTTTTCACTGGTAGTAAATGTCGTTTTTTCCGTTTAAAAACACACTTTTATCAGTAACGAAAATAGGAACACGGTGACTGTGCAGCAATGACACTTGTTGGAAGATCCTGTAACTAAAATACCAAAATGTACGATTAGTCGACGCATACAATATTTTCAGTGCAAACTTGAATGTTCAACATAACGGTATTTTGATTATACGCCGAAACATTAAATTTCTATACATTATAAGAGTATAGGAAGGGGACACATTTCTTCAGCCGTTTTTTACCGAAATTAGTTTCTCTTTTTTTTTTTTCATAACTACGACGTGACTATAAATTAAAACTAATATTCGGTTTTTAGCTCGTGAAAAAGAGAAGAAAAAAATCGTGATAATCTAAAGTAACTGCATAAGAATTCGTTTAATGTTTTATGATCGTAGAATTGAATAACAATCTCCGTCGAGCATAAGCTCCAGACCGTAAGAAATAAATAATCCCGTTCATCCGCTGCAATAATTGTTTTTTTGCCTAGAAACCCGTAACACGATGACGATGCACCCGGTTGACTTTCTAACGTAACAATAATCTAATTGTTTTCAGCGCTGGTTGTTATTTATCGATGTTATTATTTTACGCGTATATGGTTATTATGATTTTCGAGAATAATTATAATCGCTATTGTTATTACCGAGCAGGAGTGCTTCTCTTTTATCCTGTCTGGGCAGCACTTTTTCGTTGTCACTGGTCCACAAGACGGGTGACAATACCGCTACGCACCTGACCCTCACCGCACCATTCACCACGGTCTCCGCGTCCAAAGGTAAATGCAACCCCAAAGTTGTCGTCACAAGCCCTCGAGGGTGTTTTTGCGCTGGGTACCTCTTCAATGATTCTTCTCTGGCCTGAAACACACCCACGCACTCGCTTACAATGGTGGACAGAAGAATAAAAATAATTAAAAAAATAAAAATAATTTATGTCCTACGTGCATGCGTATATAATAAAATATACATAAATGTGCGTGTATGTAATGCGAATGACAAGCAAGAACCGTTATACCTCGATGTAAAATATTTCATTTATAAAGTAAAAACATACTTGGCTATGTCTTTTCCCCTCGAATAGTTTTACATTCTAATAAGGAATTAATTGCTTCTTTACGCGGAAAAAACTACCGGTATTTCTTTAGAACTATTTAGCCTACAAAGGTACTAAGTTTCCGAGTTATCTTTTCATTGACTACAAAAATCGATATGTTCTTAAAGTGTTCTACGGTGTATTAAATTAAAAATCTTATTTTAATGTAAATGCGTGAAACTTTTTCTTCTTGATGACAAAAATAACTCTACATTTATATAATACTGCATGATACGATATTATTAAAAAAAATAATAATAATATAATGGAGACATTTTTTATAGGTATTATACTTTAACCATGTACTAGAAAATACAATTCAATTAATGTACCATGCGTCATAATGCTGAATGAATTTCATTCATAAATATTTTTATGAGAAATTTACAATAATATCAAATGAATGTACTTTATGTTTGTGCATAAAATGTGTCTTATTTCATATTTAACTGATACTTAAAACGTTATTAGCGCACGGATAAATTAAAATAAAAAAAAACAGTTCGGTGTTTTCGAAATGAAAAATGTTTAGTACACCGATGTACAGGTATATGAAATCAACTGTCGATGTCAATAAACCTCTTAGGTAAATTGAAATTACATAATAACCGACAAAAGGTTATTGGGCGTGTCAAAACAACGAAGATATATCCGGGTTCAATATGCCTAGGCACTTCAGAATCGTATTGAAATAAAAACGAGAGTTCGCCGGTTCGATATTTACGAAAAAATCGCAAATAATTTATTTAACGTCAATCCCGTAGCAAACTATTTGTGTACGTACCTTTAAGAATTGTAATATCGACTCGGTGTTCTATGTTTCTCATGCTTCAGCCGTTTTTAAAAACAATTGTTGTCGACATCATTGTGTTTTTTTTTTATTTTTTTATTATTATTCCGAGATGAATATAATATTATGTTATCACGGTGGTTGATGTCATTTCGAACATAGTATGTTCGTCAGTACTTGTTTTAATGTGTGAACGGCGTTAGTTTTAGCTGACGATGCTGTCTTAAATGTCATTACTTTTATTAAGAAAGAAGAAATAGCTGCGGCAATCGCATCGCGGAATGGTACCGTGGAAATCGGTGCCAAATGAAAATACGAATAAAAACGAATGTTTTGCTTTAAATTCCAATGGCCCACGTTACTCCTTCTCGTACTTATGTTAAGAGCGTTCTACGGACCATAACCATCATGTAAATATAACGTTATACGTTCGAAAGCAATTCCCCGCCAGAAATATTTGTCAGCGGAAACAACCCCGCAGTAGTAAGGGTTCAAGCAGACGCGGGTGTACATATAACACTCAAGAGGAACATATATACGTGTATACAGTATCAGGCGTATAATATTTTCAAATTTTTCCCAACAAACCGCGAGAATATTGTTACGATGATAAAAATTAATTGATTATCAAAAAAAAAAAAAACAAAATGTAAAAATATGGTTTGAAAATATGTTTGAGACGTTTTGAAATTGAATGTTCACCGAGTGCGAAAAAAGACGCTAAACAGCGGCTGAGAAATTTGGATATTGTAATCTTCTGGCCAAATATATATCAGTAAAATGAATGATGTGGCAATCCTGAAATTGGTTTTTAGCGACGCATGACCGATGTGATAAAACTATACAGAACAAGTTACGTAGTGAAGGATCACGTTTTTTCAGACCATAACTTTCAACGGAATATCGGATATCGGTCCCAAGTTTTTTTTAATTACATTACAGGATTCAATCATCTTTCGTATTAATTATTTCATCATTCTTCAATCTCCCCGTGAATTCATCGTTTAAGAGTCGCTTTTTCTGGTTTAATTTACATTTTTCTTATACCAAATTCAACATATTTATATACATTAAATATCTGACATCATTATAATACGAAAAATGTAAATATTGTCGACTATTTGATGTTTCTAAATACAATATACGAAAAAAATTATTTACAAGAGGTTAAATGCGTTTTATGGTATAATCATACTCGTTGATTGTGCGATATACACGTGTACGCTATAGACCGTGAATTCGAACACCTCCGATCGTAACTCAGAATAAATAAAGCAAGATGCTTCGCAAAGTGACTGAATAATTAAAGAATCATGTTTGGACATCAAAAGAAAGACATACTTCGGATTCGTTTTGAGTGTTCTCCGACTGAGTAAACGTATAAATATAATATCAGGTAGATTTCGGCACGAGGTTTTAAAATACGGGTACATTTTAAATGAAAAAATGTAATTAGAGTTCAAAGAAGAAAAAATAAAAATAAAAAAATGTACTGACGATTATACGGTCCAGTAAAAATTATTTATAAACGTGTGGTAATGCACTCGAAGTTGAAAATCATGGTAAATGATCGTTAGGTTTTAGCTTATGGATTCAATTTAGTGGGCAAACTTTCTCGGTCGAAAGTGGTGGTGAGTGATGGAGAGGGGAGTGGGCATAGGAAATAGTATAATATAAGTTATTTGCCTGTGGTGATGAAAATTTAAATTCCCTTCAACCCTTGCAGCTCAACTGTATAATTACGGTTCGTACACCGGATTTCGGCAAGGGGCACCCCCTTACATGACAAAAGAAAAAAAAAAACCACAGCGTGACCGAAATGCGTGCATGAGGCTCGCGTGTAATAATCCTTTTCACCAGCACATCATATTTTAAACGCCATTATGCAAAAGACAACCTCATTAAGAAATTCCCAAGTTATTTATTTGTTTAAATTTTTTACCGAGCACCAAGAGCCATTCCACGCAGCGATTAAGTTGGTGCAAAAAGTGACGTGCAATAGCTAAACGAAAACAATTAATGGTAAATAAATCGACTAACGTTGCCGTATTATTGTAAACATGGTCTTGATTGGCGGTTCTGGAGACATTTAATATTTATTCGATACCATTCAGTATATGATCGAATGATAATGATATTGACGTCCCGACATGGTTTCATAATAACTCTACTATATCGAATTATAGATATTATCATAATTATTGTGTTCTTGAAACATGTACGTTTATTTTTTAAAAATCTAAACGCCATGAAGACGAATAAAAGCGATGGTTCGCACGATCGCGGTCATATTAGTTTTATTTTTTGGGCCAAACTTTAAAAAATTAATTTGTTTTTCTCGCTTTGGCTACCGCTGTTGATATTCATATGAATTGTCACTATAAGATTTCAAGGAGCGAAAACAATTTCGATTCATGTTAACCATGATAACCAATTAATGATTGTATTTGATATTGAAATTGATTAGGATTGTTGAAAATAGAGAGAAAAAAACTTAAGGACAGGGTTATACTAAGCTTATTCGTACCCAGCGTTTAAACTGTACGGTCACCAAATTTGTTAATCATGTGCTATGAACATGATAAATAGCGAAATAATTACTACATTCTCTATCGTGTTAACGACAACAATCCAATAAAATAATACAGTATTATGTATTACATGAGTCTATTGTAAGTTAACGTGACTGAAATATTCTTAATATTTTTTAAATAATCAAGATTAGAAAAAAAATAAAAAACACGAAGAATGATACATTTTTTATAAAATACATTTTAAATAAAACTTTACAAATTAAATAAGTGGGAACCGAAACATTGATCAAATACTGAATTATATGTTTTTTCGTAGCTATGTGTAGTAGCTATATAATAGTGCTCGTTTGGAAAGCTTTCAGCTGATACGAACGTATATTATAAGCTTCAGAAATATTTGTAAAGTCCAGCAGACCTGAAGTTATCCATTTAGCAAGTGTCTTAAGACCCCAGAGGATTACGCAACAAATGTGATGAAATGGATTTTCATTCAAAGCAAAAAGTTAATGCTACATGCAGTGTATATCCGATATAAATGGACGAATGAGACACGCGTTCATGTATAGGATTTCAGTCCACGCGTACTTATTCGTGTAACCATTTTATTTGTGGAAAGTGGTTTTTAAGTTAAAAATTCGTCGAAAAGATTTATTGATTATTCGTCGTGCACAGGGGGGGGGTCCAATTAAAAGTCATCGAGTGAGAATCTTGTACATATCCCAAAATTGAATTAAATTTCTCTTTTTTTTCAACGTACAACATACGAATTAATCCGAATCGCTGGAGATTGATTAAATAAAAAGTTTCACAAAAACCACGTACCCGATACAGCGAAAGAGAATACGTGGCGTATAAAATATAAAAACTGGACGCGGTCGTTTTTAAAAGGAACGCCCATCAGCTACTGTAGCGTGATAATTTTACACGTATATAACGCGAGGTACTTGTACGTGAGTCATTAATTTTAGTTTTTCCGAATTCGATCGACAACCGTATTTACCGTTACATCTCTTGTGTATACATATATATGTTTCCGTGAATGGGGCGAATCGATTAAACGGATTTTCGAATTAATTACATCAACTGCATTATGTAATGTTACACGTTTTAAGTTAACAGCCGCCACCGCTGCCGCCATCGTAGGATTAAGTTATTTAGGTATTCGATAATAATTGTTTGGCGACGGCTTCAGCTGTGAATCCGTGTACACGATCTATTTTATGCAAGATATAAACAATGCTTTTTAATTGTGTTTGCGATCAATAATTCACTATTTATGTATACTCGTATAAATATATACATTCGTTTAAATACGTCAAATTTTGTGAAAATCCATGTGTTTTATATATATATATATGCCTAGACTCAAGCGCGTCAATACAATCTCGGGCCTCTCTCTCGCGCTCCCACTCCCTTTATCTATCTGGACAGTGATTCATTAAATACCAAACGTATTAATGACGTATCGGCAGCAATTAAACGTGAGAATGTACGTTTACACCCGAGGAGAAAAAAAGGAAATCGGAATCAGCGATGTCGGCCGTCTGTCGTGAGAATTTATGTTCTCGGTTGAAGCCCGATGTAGTTTATGTATGTGCAGTATACGTACCGTGTATACGTGCGTTGCGTATATCCGTCTACAATTACGTGAATTATGCACAACGTATACCAGGTGGTAATGAAATAGTTTCGACCAAATTCGTTGTGCCGAGAACGATCGCATACAAAAAAAAAAAAAAAAAAACTAAAAGGAAAAACGTATATGAAGATTTTACACACTACTGTTTTTACGCACCCCACGTTTATATTTACTCCGTACACCTTTAAAATGATCAAGTTCAATCATGCTTTATGTGGCGAAAAAAAAAGAAAAGAAAAAGAAACGAAAAAACATGTTCTTTCTCTTATATAAATGCTTTAAACAACCAAGGCGCGAATGCGCGATGTTAGATTAGATTTAAATCACAGAGCTTGTGTTCCGATGAATCTTTTTTTAAACGTTAAAAACTGAAATTCTCTTCGGATTCAATCGATAAACAAAATATTTTTTCAGTGTTATTTATTTATTTATTTATTTATTTTTTTTTTATTTGCTCCTCACGTACTGACGTATTTTTATTTTATAAATGGTTTCGAATAGATGTAAAAATAAAACATACCGACAGCATTACTAGAACATAATTATAACGCAATCAAATACAAGTAGAATTTGAATTTTTAGCATATAATTTTGGGAAAGATTTGTTACAGTTTTAGGAAGTAACGTTATGTACGAAACAGAAAATTACTACCAATTACTACGATTGCATACAAGTAGGTTTAGCGAATTAGCATTCTGATCAAATATTTAATACCATTTAAAACGAATATTTTATGAAATTCTACATAGATAAATTTCGGTATAATATTTTGAATTAATTGAATTTAGGTTATTGTCACGAGATACATTTTGTTTTTTTTTTTTTTAATCAAGAGCAAATTATACTAAATTAATTATATATTTATTGGCAACAACTTTTTGTTTTCTATTTATTTAAAGTGACAAACTCGAATAAAAGTTTTTACATTATACTTAAATTTTTTTAAGGATAACAAATGTTATGGATTAAATTACAAAGAACAACTTAGAAACTTAAAATAGTTAATTTCAAAACAAGTTTCGTATAAATAATTGCGTAACTTCTCGTTTTTCTAAAAATGTTAACGGTTAAATTTAATATAGAAAAATATATATATACTTTTTATATTATATACGTGTCATAAAAATAACTGTTTTCTGGAGTCGGAACACAAAAAGATAATTTTTTTTTTTTAACTTAAATAATATTTTATTTGTTCTAATTTTAGAATCAAAATATAAATTACTAAATTAACGAGTTTGTTATTATTTTAACTTATATGAATCCAAAATATACTACATACTTCTATTACGATTATAGTCCAAAAAAAATATTTTAAATTATCTGATTCAAATAATTGAATGAAAATATTTAAGAACAATAATTTAGGCAAATTGTAAAACAAGGTTTATGATATATGAGTAAAAATTTTCGCAATATTGTTTTATTTAATATGACAGTCAAAAATTAAATTAAAAATTACTAAATGGTTAATACATGTAAATTAATAAATAAATAAACATAAAATTAGTTAATGTATAGAAATAAATGAATGCTTAGCCCGTGGAATTATTAAATTTGTTAAGTGCGAACGGTTTCGAATTAATAATTCGTTGCCAGGTATAAACAAAGTCAACAAAATCACGACTTCATATTTAACAGTTCACATTTATCTATATTCGTATAATCTATTTAGATCGGTCAGATGTTGATTTATTTTTTTATTTTTTATTTTTTTTTTTTTAAGAAAAAATTACGTATTCTATTATTGTTTCTATCAATAAAGTCGATTACAATATTATTTTTTATAAGTTCAACCATGAAGTAAAATAAAATACGTATTGATACTATATATAACTAATATTTGGAAAGCTTTCTTTTATCTAGACACTGCGATATTTATATTTATATAATGCAACTAAAGTTTCAAAAGTAAAACAACAAATATATAGTTTGATCTTTAAAAAAGATAAGTACAGAATAAAAAAAAACATATTTACTCTGTACAATATAACATAGATTTATTATTTATTTTTAGCTTGGTTCTATCAATAATTCATAGAAAACTTAAGAATTTATATTTTAAAATCTTAAATCATAAAGCTTTTAAAGTCTATACGAACTTTGTGGTAGTTTATTTTTTTATGTTTTCAACAAATTGGCAATTTTTTTATCGTCTAGGAAAAATGTGGATGATACAAATTTAATTTATTTCTATTTCAGGTTTGCAAACAAAAGTGACATGAAGCTTTTATTAGATATTTAATTTAGCCAACTCTTTTTCGAACATTAAATCAAACAATTATTTGATTTTAATGTATATATTGATAAAGACCTCAGGTAGATCTGATCTTTTGTTGTATATTTGTTATTGGTTTTGTATAAAGTAATAGATATTATCATAAACGGCAAATGTTTGTTAATACTAAGATGATTGAGAACAAAGAGCTTTTTGTTAATTTATGTCCAAATTATCGAAACAATGTAGATGCACACACAAAATATACTTTCACAAAAATAACGGTAACATAAGAATTATGATAAACATTCTCGTTTAAGTTCATTTTTTTATTTTTAGAAAATTAAAATATTTACAATCTGCTTTTTCCGATGAACTCAGACAAATGAAAACTTTTCGGTGATAGCATTTTTTTAATGCCATAATGCATTCATAAATTTGCATCTTTGCGTACTCTTCCTAAACAGTTCACCAGTAACAATAAATTATTTGCACTCAATAAATCACATTTTTCCTGAAATATGATGGGAAAAAAATGAAAATAAATCTAATCGTGAACTGAAAAATGTAAGTACTGCTTTAGGAACCTTAGAATTGCAGGAAGCCAATCATAAAATGTAAGCAGTGCGAAAAATATGACAATAATACAACGAAAATACAATTTCGTCGAGTGCATCGAAATCTTTTGTCGTCGCCAATGTATCTGAATTGCCTAACCAAAGCGCCGTTCGTTATTCTATGCTCACGACCATCTACAGTCGTACGGTATTTAAGGGACACGTATGTACGTTCTTACGGCTAAAATAACATTTCACACATGTTGGCTGTTTTTATTATTTCGTCGAAGAAATTATTTTTTATCTAACGTCTTTGCCGAGAAAATTTGATATCAGCCACGCGGTTCTAGTTTACTAACGAACACGGGTACACGTTCCACGGAAGTCGCTTATTTTACCCTTTGCGTGCGCGTGCTTCTGGTCCAATCGCAGCCTCGATTGATTAGATAAGGTATGTCACACAACGGGTCGCGTTGCAAAGGAAAAAATATTCGGTATAGTTTCAAATGAGACATACAGTGGAACGAATAGGATCGGAAAGCATCAAAATATTTGCATAAGAATATTTCGAACGTATGCGCGCGTAGTTCACCGCATCTTGCCAAAAATATACTTTTGGTGTTCTTTTTTATTTCATTGAATTTTGAATACCACCCGATCATTCACTACAATGTTCATTTTTCAATGAATGTTAGATGAAATGCAGACGTTAAGTGCAAAAATATACATTTATATTGGAAACATTTTTTATGATAATTTTTAAATATTGAAACAATGTCCGAAACTTTTCATTTTGTCACTGCCATTATTTCTAATATCTATATCGTTTCGGTTCATAAGCGTGATGATGAACGGTTCGTATCGAATATTGTGAATTGCATATTTATTTTTTTCGTATGCACAGAAAACATTTGATTCTAGAACAACTGATGAATCGTTTTGAATTTCGTATTTTATCCAAAGTATTGTTAGCTTCGATTTTATCCATGTTTCCGACCGTACGCGTAATTTTTGCACCTATGATTTTCGGTGATACGTGTGATGTTGATCTATACTATTAATTTTCAATTCTATAGAGTTATCGTTTACGATTCGAGCACTAGTAGTGTTCCCTTATCACCCGATACATACGAGTAGAAATAATTTTAAAAGATAAAACATTCGATATCGTACCGTTGCACTGTTACACATGATGTGTAACACGGTTTTTACCGAAATTCTAAAAACGTTAACCTCTTTGTAAGTATCAGGTATTGGTCCCCACAACGGCTCGTCGAATTGAAACGACTACGTGCACGAATCACGGTTTTTTGCCGTTCCGGCCGGTTCCGGCCGGTTCTAAAAGCGCGCAGCGAGAAAACCCCCAACGGTAGGAAGCGAGTTTCCAAACGATAAAAATATCGTCAATTTCGATTTTTATTAGCGTTTTTTAGTTTATTTATTACCTTAAGTCCGTAAATAAAATGAAAAAAGAATCAAAGAAAAGTATTTTGAACTACTAAAGCTAGATTACATCAACATCTTCAACATTGTTTCTAACACCCCCCCCCACCCCCCCAAAAAAATAAAAAAAAAATTCTGGATACACCACTCATAACTGATTCACGAATCCGATGTTTCCGGAGTGGATCGAACCATAATCGGATTTACCCAATGACGATTCACGTATTTGCGATTCGACCTGTCTCGGACGACGAACACAACACCACGGCCGCTGTAATGCCCTACTGCCGGTCGAGTGACGTAAGATTATGACTTTTATGTATTTCATTTTCCCATCCCACTTGATCGGATTTACGGGCGCACAAAGGCAACAGTGAAGTTTTTAAAAGGAAAAAAATATTTAGTTGCGTTGGCGGTAGAAAGTTGAGAGTTACGTACTGGGTGAATATAATTAAATAATAGGTTATAATGGTTACATTGTAAAACCAATCTGTTGTTGAAAATGTGAAGGTAATAATTATACTATTATAATATTACTTTATAATAATATCTACGGTACATGAACAGCCTCAAGGTCCTAATGGCTATCAGTGGGCTAAGCCCCTAGGACCACCCCATTTAAGCTATTGTTTAAAAAACACTTGTTAAAGGCGGTTCGTTGCCATTACAAACGAGTGTACGTGTACATGTCGAGATGGTTCACTCGTGTTTCTCACCGGTTTCGGTGCATAAAAGACGTTTATGATTGTAAAACATTACATCGACCGCATTCGAACTGGCTATGTTTTTCATATCGGCGACGAAACGATTTTCTACGGACTAAACCCATGGTAGCTGTACGCTATCTATGCGTTACATCAATATTCATACATTTTTTTTTTACACTCGTCGCGAGACTGTTCGATTGATCGTTCATTTATTTATTGATTCGTTAAACATTTGAATACCCGTCAGCGGTATTTTCAACTTCGATGCGGACATGCGAACCATTTAGAAGAACGAGACATTTTAAAATCGTACGTTTAGTAATCATGAATAGAATCAACGACCAATTTGTATTTACCACGGAGCTGAGTTAAGAATAATACGATATGAGAAATGAAATAAGAAAAAAACTTTTGTTATCTCGTCAATAAATCTTCGGAACAAAAATTAATCGTCTATAACTTTTCGTCCGTTATTCGTAAATAAACGTTAACAAGTAGTGAACTCGATCAACCTGTAGAAGTTGTGGTTAATAAAGCATTTCCTCATATAATGCGATTATTAAGCTATATTAATTTTTCTCGAGTGTTTAAATTTAATTAAGTTGACTGTTTAGAACTTACGGGGGAAAAGTATTAAAATACTACAACCACCACAACAACGTTTTGTTTATCAAACTTGTAAATAAGTTCGATTGCTGTACTTAAATCGATAAACAAATTATATAATAAACATTTTAGTATATTTATACATTTTTACCAGTCAATAATACATATTAATAATAATAATAATAATAATAATAATAATAATAACCATATTAATAATAATATTTATAAGACCCCCTTATACTATTATTTGCATGCAAATGTAGTATAATATAAATAATACGCTATTCGTGCAAAAATTATTTATTTTTATTTATATATATTCAAATGTAAAACTGTACCGAAATATTGTTTATGAACCAATTAAGACTAGATGCTGGATATGATTTAGCCGACGTACAGTTCAAATTGATCGAGTCTCCGAACTGGTAAATAGACTTATCACCAGTGATATAAGGACCGTCTTTCGGCAAATCTGTAAAAATAATGAGTATAATATTAATAATAATAATTATAATATAGGTAATTATAATTTTTATTAAACATTTCACAATGGTTTATTTTATTCTAGTCTGTAAAAACTTGATAAACTTAATCAACTTGATCAACTTAAATTGATTAATTATCATACTTGCTTAAACATAAAATCAAATCGACTATTATTTATTTTGATATTTTAAATATAAATAATTACGTCTTTTATTTTTATATTGGCATGTTACCAATTCTAGTTTTTAAAATTTATTAAAAAACCATTTAATAACTTCTTGCTCTTACGCAATTTGTATATTCTAAAAGTAATTTGTACATTCATTTTTGCATTATAAATGTCAATAATGTCAATCAGACCTGTGTAATAATACAACCAAGAAGCATATTCACCTATACTCCTAATGTTTATCGAATAAATCTAATATTCTTTATTTTTATCAATAAGCAATGATTTTTTTACCAACAATTTGCTCCGATTATTACTTTCAATTATAACAAAACTATTTAGAAGAAGTTCTAAGATAATGCATAGTTAAAAGATAAATATGAGTGCATTAAGAAACATTATCTTCAAAACTATAGTAAATAAATGTATATAACTTTATTTTAATTATAATCTTAAATTTTTTTTTAAATTAAATTCATACATCCAATATAAATAAAGATATATATACTGTCATTATTATTGTGTGTGCACTTTCATAGGCTATAATAATTTATTTTTATATTTTTCGTAATTTAGGATACTAAAATAATAATAATTAAATAATAATTTTCCTCTTTTCGAGTCAATTTAATCAGTAAAAAGCGACAAGCCATTCAATAATTTTCCCATATATCTTAAAAAATACGTATATTAAACCATTTTCTCTCTTAAATTATATCAAACCAATAACCAATCGTATATCGTACTCCTAGCGTGTATTTATTAAAGTAAGATTATTCAAGAACATAAAAATTATATTGACGAAATATCTATTGATTGAAGTGTAATAAAAAATTATTTTAAAAATGTAAGATAATTTAGGAACACCATAACAACCAACAACTCGTAAACATATTATTTTTAACGAAATATTTATGCCAAATCCTGAACTTGAAAATTATGTTTTAATAAAATATGGATCTGTAGTACTTCACTGGAACGAATATACACAATTGAGTAGATTTTAAAGGATGGACCAGATGAAATTAGCTTTTTTTAAAAGACATTATTATATCATGTGAACCTACAAACTTACAAGCTTAACGTATAAATTGATACGTAGAATAAATATTACAAATTATTGCAAATTAGTATATCTGTGAACAAGAAAAAATCAAAAACCAAAACAAGTTGTGAAACTAAATCAGCTCGTTTTAATCAAATGCCTAACGGAAATCATATAATTTTAACGTTTTCGCCGGTTTAAAATAATTATAACACCGGTAATAAATTTTACTTCTGATCTCCATATGAGTTTTGTACAGGGATAAGTGTACGTGTGTTCCTTGTTGTATAAATACTTCAACAAACTATTGTTCTCACGACGTACCCTTGACACGGTGTTCTTTCTTAACTAGCTCCATTATCGAGTAGAATGTGTTGGCCTCGGTGGATTGTCTGATAATTAATTTTATAAATTAATAGTGATCCCGGTGTATAGTCAACCATCGATGTACCTAGATTTCGGAAAAGCATTTAACCTGGTTAATTACTGAACCCAGATAATATCTCAGATGATTTTATGCAGTCTTCGACGGACCTCGTTTAACGTAGTTCCGATCATTTATTATGGAGATAACTCCTCGGATTAACCATCAAGAGGTTAAATCTGATTATGTAAATATATCTATCATATTTTCTTAATGCTTTGGACAAATACTTCATCTTTCTCATTTTCAGTTACCGTCACCTTGTTAATTTTAAAATATAATTAAAATTATTTTTAATGTCTCGGCATAAGAGAATTTTGCTTTGTTCTACGCATCAATTTTTGTGAAATTGACCATGTAAAATCAATATAAATTTGATACCTACAATTCCAAATTTCAGCAAATAATTAGATTTTTCCTTTTTTTATCACCAGTTGGCTGTCGTTTACGACTTGAACCCTTACATCTTCCCAAATTTACTTTCAAAGACAGTGTCGTTACTTCGATGGTACTTTATCGTCTTAATAATTTCATGTTAATATTTAATAGTTAATAATGTCGACGAAAAAATATCAACGATTATATTTGCGATTTGACACAACTATATTCAAGTTATTTTTTTCCATATCTTATATAGGCACTGTATCAGTTTGACCACCACAGCCAAAATGTTTATAATAAACGCAATCATAAATATTTAATACATTCGAGTAAGACAAGTACAACGATGAATAACTTTTAATTTAGTGCGGGTTCGTTCCGATACAGTATTGAATATATTTCGGTGTTGGTGCGCGGTGTACACTATAATATAATTATGTGTTCTTACGCACAGAGAGTATCTAGATAGCGTCGAGCAATACGCATCAATTACGTACGAATACGTAAATGCCTCCCGCGTTTTAGTGGATAGTTAATCAAACCGATAACAGAAATGGTTGATACTTTTTCCTGTTTTGAAATCGGTGGTTTGAAAAATAAAAATACCAATAGTAATAGTCTACAAAGCGCCCGGTGTATATGTATATTTTGCGCGTAGAAAATCTGTTACAGTCCATCCGGTTCTTCCGAATCGATTTTAACGCGCCCATTTATACGAGTACGCCCACGTGTGTATTTCATTTTTATATTTGCTCAAAGGTTAGAAACTCATGTGAGGTACACGGATTTGCAGAAAATTGACTCGAATACGTTGGAATGGTTGTGTAGACCACGCGAAAACAAAAGATTTCTTCGATTTAATTAGTTAGGTAAAAGCCTTTTATTTTATTTACACGTTGTTTGTCTACGAGATTTCCCTGACGAATGGTTTTTTTTCTTTTTGTTTTTTATATTTTTTTTCGCTGTCCGCACCAGACGTTGTACGTCGCGCAACTAAATCTTGTCCGGATCCGCGGGCAGTACACTATCGGCAACTCTCGAACGCGTGGTGACGCGTAATGAATTGCCGACATTATTCCAATCGTCGGTGAGGTCAGCGGGTACACATCATTTACGTTCCACGTGCACGAAAACCGGGCGAAAGACGTGCGCCGGGAATGTTAATCCCTGTACAGTATATCCTTTATATAATATTCGCGTCATAATGATCTGCGCGCGCTTGTTCGACACGATTCATTTGAAATCGAATTCTCCGTTTCGCGGTTACCGCGTCGAACGTTTTACGCGCACGTCGTTCCGATACGGAAATGGAGCTAGTACCATCATTCTAGGGAGGTGGCGGTCCAAGGAGGGTAAACGTCGTAACGATAACAATCCTAAGAGTATATGTGATAATTTAACAAAAGAAGAAAAAAATATGAAAAAAAGGAACGATACGTACACAAAACAAATGCATAATAATATTTTCTATTGCCCGTTGTTACGACGGAACAGATGTATACAGTGCGCGTTACGACATTCGGAGGCTATCCGATGGTTCCGCGTCGGATTATCTAGAAAATTGCAATACAAACCGAGTAGGTTTTACCGTGCGTGACCCATGGGGAAACTTTATGTTTACACAAAAAAACAAAAAGAATGATGTGCAAATCACAGTCGATTTTTGGATTTTATTTATGTAGAACAACCGTAGGTGAAATCGTTTGGTAAAAAAAAAAAAAAAAACATTGATATGTCAAAGTTGTAAATAAGTCCTGTAGGTTAATAATTGCCATGCAAATCGATTTTACGACCAAACTAAATCGTCATGTTACCGAGCAGCTACGTTTACTATACCGATTTCCGAGTAATAATATGTTAATTGTTTGATAAGAAAAAAATAACTCGGAACACATTAGCCACGTCGAATCGCGTTGATAATTCTACTGGCAGTTAATATAATGATCATAAAAAGTTTCACTCTCAACACATAAGTGTTAATTAATATCGCATTGAACTTGGCGAACAGTATTGTAATAATATCTTCCCCCGGCCGAATCTCATCAAAATGGTATTAAACGGGATAGAATATATTCACTTGATAATATGGTTACTGAATTATATAACCAGAAGATCACTTTAATATGATGGTGCAATTATTTTAGATCTCGTCTAACAGAAATTATTTTCAAACTGTGAAGGGTATATTAATAATATTCTCCGACGACCGTCATAACAATAATTGTTGCACGCGCACCCGTCAACGAACCAATGAATTCAATATTGAAAATTACCGTGTTTATTTCACACGAATGATAAAGCTCAGTGAGACCGACTTCGGGATGTACGGATTAACAAATATATATATACAAGCTGATATACTCGGTTTCGCTCAGTTCGACAGTTCGATTTTTAATTATTAGTAACAGTTGATTTTATTATTTTAAATTACATTTTTTCTGTTAACCTTTCTTTAGCTAATGCCGGCAGTACGTATTCACCGAGACAATCTCGGCCACACTCTGGGCGAAAACTCAAGCTAACCGAGGAGACGCGAGTGCACGCAGTACTCCAGTTTTGACTTTTAAACAGCGTATTGTAATTACCTAAACATATCTTGCAAAAAGAATATTAAAAAACGTTGGTTGATGGTACATAAACACGCGTCTTTGAAGTCTTTTTCCATCCTTGTGGTGTAAATTTACCGCCCATATAATGGGTTTATTCCGATATAACTCCAAAAACTTAAACCGCACATGACACGAAAAGTACAACTTACCCAAAAACTACCACCTTACGTCGAAGCGAGTTGATATGAGCCGAAGACAGCCGAGCACGTTTAGTTCACTCCCATGCTCGGTGACTCTCGTGATGTTTCGACGAATGCGTAATGTCGATATAACACAAATAAATTCGCTTGTTTCTCTACACGTGAGCTTGCAATATACAGATGCCCTTGGGAGAAAGATGGATATTCCAAGTCCAAGCCGCAAATGGATATCGTTTGATCTTGAGACTATATGAGACTTTATTTATGGTCATCGCGAAAGCCAAACGAATTGGAAATTCAAGTATTTTAAATTGTATTGAAAACGCTGACGATATAAATGGAATACGTGTCAATAAGAAAATGTCTTTCTGCTTAAAATGGCTGCTTTAAGAAGATTTCCGATCATATTTTTGATCGTATATATATATATATATATATATAGGTTTATTACATCGCAATAGATAGGTTCACCCGAACAAATAACGTTGACCGCCCGGTATGTGTAAAAACCAGCAACAATTATTAAGGTACGAAGACCGCTCCAGTGCGCGTTATTATTAAGAAATTATTGCAATTGCATCTTTTATGATAGTTGTTTTCATTGTGTAATCGAGCTAGATACGTGTTAAATGTGTACAGTTTAAATTTCGATAATTTATTTTTATTTTAATGCTGTTTTATGCTAATTCTCTAAACGGTTTTCACGCAGTTCGATGAATGTTTAACTTGCTTTCATGGCTTACAACAAATTAACTTTGAACTCAATATTCTCCTTTTTTATTTTAATTGTATATTATTATTTTTATTATATTTTTTTTCTTGGAAAGCACATATAATATAGACAATTTTTAAATCTCTATTAAATGCAATAACGCGATCAATTTAGCGAGTTTTTTTTTTTTTTTCATCACTTCTATCACTTCACTGCCGTATAATAAATGTATTTCACACACATCGTGCACCCGAGCGTATAGAACAAATTATTATGTACCTACTAGAAATCATTTACAGATTGTTTTGTTTTTAAAAAATCGTTAACGGCACCTCGTACGACCGCGTTTCGAAATCCTTGTGTATTCCATACAAAAACGCCGACCGTCAATGCTCAAACACTGTTCGCTCTAGTGATTCGGACTCACGCAACTTGACCGCTGTACATTATATATTATAATCATTTGTCTCGATAGAAAATCGATCGTGTGACGAGCTTCGCAGTTCCTTATATTGACAAAGTGACGTTGAATATGCCCATTTTTTGATTACGATAATCACGGTAACCAGAAAATATAGGGTTGTGATTGGCCATAAGTAATCGATCGGTTGAATAAAACATTCCGACTATTGTTATTTATAAATCATATAACTCTTGCCATAGTCACCATAGTTTAAATTGTTTTAAATATCTGTGTTGGAAAACTATAAGCGGTCTTTTAAAAAAACACAAAATTCCAGGGAGGTCGATGAGCTAAGCGAGCAGTGGACGGAACAAGCTTCTAACATCGATATAAATTAAATATTAAAATAAAAGCTCATACCTGAATTATTACTGAAAGCATATTTATAAAGTGTATGGTATTTTTTTTTTATTTCAAAACATGTCTTCAATATTGATGCATATAATATAGTAATATTTCTCACAAGAACTTTCACTTTTATATTGATATAAATAAAAATATTTAATACTTGTTAGTAGCATTATTATATAATTATAATAATTTATTAGGCCAATTACAATCATAATATATATAAAAAAAGAAACAAATTATTATAATAATATTTAACAAAAATAATACAATTTTAGCTTTGTTCATCATCAAAAAGATAGAGAGCGAGAGAGAGAGAGAGATTTAATAATACTTTGCTATTGTATTAAGAGTATTAAACAGAAAACTATTTTATTTTTGTCTATATTACACAACAATTGTTTTGATTCAAATGACATTACAATAGAATCTAAGTATTTACATAAAATGTTAATAAACTATCTTCTCGACCCATTAACCATATGTAATTTCACAGGATATTTTACATAAATTTGCTTTTCTAGGATTTGATTACATTTTCCGTACTTCTAACTTAAAAATCTAAGAAATTTTGAGCTTCCCAATTTATCACCACTAAATATAAACGGTTTGAAAATTTAAATCTTGATTTAAATATACTGATGCTGTATAAAACCCTTTTGATAATTCCGGAAAAAGTAAAATATAAATGTTTGCTGCAAAAACTTTGACAGTCATAATATAGTTTTTGAAATTTTAAAACCAACTGTTTAAATGAAAAAAAAATCCAAAAAGTTAGTCACAGCAGTTTTGCCTACGTCCGAAGTTTCTTATTTGATGATTTACTACATCATGTGATTTTTTTTTTTTTGTCAATGGTTTATCAAACCCGATGTGTTCGGCTGCAAAATGTGGGAAAAATAGTACAACATTTTTGTAAAATGGCTTTTTAAGATCGCACTGTGATCGTTTGGTCGTCGGTTCGCTCAGATTCCGAACCACGGCGAAATTACATAACGAACTCCAACGATCCACTAACATACTTGTATCAACTTTATGTACACACACATATAAGCTTCGCGTTACGACATTACTCATTTACATTTTCTATGCTTGGCTCTTCCCGCCTAGTCTACGTAGATATATTATATATAATGCGTGCAGATAGATAGTACAAAAGACTAGTTACGATTATTTTGAATTATTTACGGTCTGATCACCGCACGCCACAGTCTTCGTATTATTTCCGTACGATTCTTAATCCAGCGTAAAAAAAAAAAAAAAATAGCCACGTACAAAATTGTGAATAAGAAATGAGGCGAAATCGACGCGAAGGGGGTAAGATATTTATATGTGAGTGAAAATAAAAGAAATATGGACGGAAAATAAAGGTACGATGAGTGCTGTCTACGTATAAGAAAGGCGCTATGCTTTTGAATGAGGTCATTTGCGTATCAAAAAAAAAAATTGCGACTTATCGATTTTCCAATACCAGCACGGTTTATATAGGTGGTGTACACGTATCTTTTTGACGTCCCGGCAAACATAGAATAATATTTCATCCGAAGTCAACCAACAAATCTATTAACAATATATCATAGTACGTTAATGATTATTTATTATGTATACCTACTCGTAGTGTTGTCGTTGCAAGGATTTTATTTTTATTTTTCTTTCGTGTGTTACGAGCGGACCGGTCATTTTTTTTCGTTTTCATTTATTTATTTATTTACTTTTTTCGATTTATTTAATCCGCGTTCGTCAAAACTTTGTGGCGTGGAGAGACGGGGAAAAACGCATTTAAATACCGCAAAGAAACCCGAACACCGCACCACCACTACTTTGATCAAACGCTTTAAACGCAATGACAATAAAAAAAAAATAAATAAATAAAAGTGTTTCGGAGTTTCAATATTGACACTTTAATGCCCTTCGCTGCAGACATGCTTAAAACCGACCATGTATCAAAGAGATAAACTAATAATAATGCGTGTGTGGTGCCTGCATGCGCGTAGAGGTATGGAAAAAAAAAGAAATATATAAAATAAAATAAACATATTATATTGTGCGCAGATTGTTTCATTACGTGACCTGTCTGATGCACGTATACGCATTTGGTTATTCAAATTATCGCCGTTCAATAACAGTTTTTGGCGATTCACCTCGTGCCAAAACGAGAACTCGTGTAATTCAAAGCTTATCGCAATAAACCCAATACGAATCCATCGCAACGAAAAATATAATATATGCGTGCACGTACATAGCGCATGGTACTAGCCATTGATAATCATTCTTGTGCTCTGAAACGAAGAAAATTAACTGGAAAACGTCGTATACAGTACACAATAATATATGATAATACATAGGTAATACACACATTTTTGACAGTCGCGACCGGTCGGTTGGTGGTTTTTCTTTCAAATATACCATTCACCGTCTCAAAATCGAACCAATAAAATTCAAACGATCGGAATAATTTTACATCATACTGACATCGTTTAAATCCAATCGGCTAATTTTAATTTTAGATACATATAATTGTAATTAATTTATAGCGGAATTGATATTTCACTTTTGCGTATATATATTTTCAAATAAATTTATTATTTTATTTTCAAATATATTACAAAAACGTTTTAATTATTGTAGTACTAATGTATTTTCATTTATCTAAATATAGCTATTTATTACTTTTAAATAACGGTTTGTTTGGATGTCTAATTTTTAAAATAAAAATTAATATTATACTTTAGAATGAATTAATGGTAAATACTTAAATTCATAATGATGTAAAAAAATAAAACCAAGTTACGTTATGAATACTTTAAATATTATGAGAACAGTTACCGTCAATATTTGACGGTATTTTTATTTCGACAATGATCAATAGCCAAAGTTAATTTTTTAGCAGCGAAAATTGTTCGAGAATCAAATCATTTTATACGGTTAATTAATGGTTTTCTTTCATATAATATGTCATACAAATATTGAAAAATAAACTGGAAAATAAATTAAATACTACAAGTCAAATTATTAATTACAAATGTTAATATTAAGTTAATGTACTATGTATTAGATTAGCATTTGAATATTATTCCTATACCAGTTTGACACTGTAAACCTATTTAACTATTATAATAATTGCCGGAAACATTTGTTTCTAATAATAATGAAAGATTTAATATTACAAAACCTTAAAGCTGCTAATGTCCATAATATAATAGTACTTACGTAAACATAATTTACTAGCATACCAACATTTCTTATCCTATTAAACATTTAGATATCTTATCCTGCGTGAACTTGTTTATTGATATAGATGAGAAACATTATCATTCGACAGTAATTTCAATGTTATTGAAATAAAAATAACGTATGTTATTTGTTATTTAAACTATCCGTTATGGAACTAATAAGATAGCTCTTTCAAATAACAGAAATGGTGAAACGAAATTTTGAGCAGTAGATGATTTCCACGATTTAATAGAATAGTAAATGTTTTTATTAATAATAAGTTTTAATATTCAACTCGTCAATCAATACGTTTGTATTTGTGCGTGCATGGAAGCGGAAAATACACTCTACTACTGAAAATACAACCAAACATTTCAGTTGTTATTTAAGAACGTACAAACTTTGAAAAAGAGTAAAATTATGA
The DNA here is from genome assembly GCF_003268045.1 of Sipha flava. Taxonomy (NCBI): domain Eukaryota; kingdom Metazoa; phylum Arthropoda; class Insecta; order Hemiptera; family Aphididae; genus Sipha; species Sipha flava. Next base: position 656,265 of record NW_020272853.1, on the reverse strand, counting down.
AGTTTTTTTTTTTTTAACAATTGACATGTTAGTAACTCAAATAACATTTATATATATTTTTCAAAAACAAAATTTAGTTAGAATATAATAGTAATTATATATCTACGCATTTATAAAAGATTACATATATTTATTTTTTTGTCATAATTATGTAGTAATGTATCAGTAATTTTAATTTATTAATCGATTTTTCTTTACTATCGGTTATTTGTTTGTTAAACTACTTGGGTATCAAGATAAACGTTATTTGAAACATCATAACGTGTTAATATTATTATTTTTCATCTCATTCTCACTCTTAGATTTCTGTAAATATGTCCAATTGCCTAAATAATATATAAAACGTCCATTTTTTTTTTTTTTTTTTTTTTTATTAATTTACAGGAATTCAAAAACTCTACTCTTCTGGAATTATTTTTCAATTATTCGTTGTGCTTTCAATATTGTACGGCAGAAAATGTTTGATAATTTAGTAGTACAGAATTCTAAGTATTTTACAAAAAAAAAAAAAAAAAACTAGGTGTATAATCGTAATGGTACTAAAATATTTAACAATTGGAAAAACTTATGATAGATAATAGTTATACCACCAATACTGTCTATATCCAACATAATATTTTCCTGAAACAAACATAACAGTTGGGTGGCGTATACCCACTGGTGTAAACATTTTTATAAAAATTATAATTTATTGGTGAAAAATAATATGAGAAGCACAGTGTGATCGAAATATTACGATAGAAATAACAACTGTTTTGGCTTTCTCATAAACTTTATGCATAAAATATGAGATAAATGGTACAAAACTAGTATCTTTATCCCAGTGAAAGTTCCCGTTAAAGTATTGAAACTTCAGTTCGTTTAATAGGTACAATTTTAAGTGTTTTCTCGTAAAAAAAATATTCTGCATAGTAATATCTCTTTCTTTTTATTTCTTGTCTTTCATTCATATTTATTTTTTATTTTTATAAAAACAACTCTTTTGTCCTAATGATCCGACATCAGTCATTGTCAAGTATTAAGTGCCTACGATTCATAACCAGGACATTTTTATTTGAATCCCCCATAAGAGTCTTCTTTTATTTTTTCTCTTTACAGTGTATATTTTTCTTATTACTGCAATATATACATATTTTTATTTATAATCTTATTATTATTTACAGAGGTGAAGATAATTAATAACCAAACCGTCAACGACCGTTCTATATTCATTTTATAGGATTTTTTTCGCTTACGATTCCAAGCTTTTTGAAAGAAAAAGAAAAAAAAAAGGAAAGTAAATAATATTATTTATATAATATTTTTACATTGTTCTGCTGCTTAAAAAAAAAAAAAAAGCAGTAAATCTTGAAGTACCCTGTATGTGATATATATATATATACAATGGTAACAATTTATTTATGTATACTTAAATATTGTATATATTCATTAATTTTTATTTTTATTTATTATATTACATATATTGATACAATGACAAACATTTGAAAATGTACAAAGGAAATTTGTGGAGCTGTCATACGTATAAAACGAAAGCATAACTGTCAAAACGTAAACGACAAAATGTGTCAATCATGCACAGTTATTTATGAATAACTCTGTATTATATGTCTGCTACAACAGCAGACACAACGTGTGCATTATTTAGTTATTCGCATTACTAGTGTCAAGAACACCTTATGATTTATTAATAACGAAAAGTAAAACATTGATCGTCTTGACCCATCATTAAATTACAGCCAGTACTTTCCTACCTAAATTATATTTTATCGACGGAAACATTACCGCCGCGGCAGGGGCCAAACGAGTAACGATTATTGTAACATTTTCTCCTTTCTTTTCCAACCATTAATTATTATTATTATTATTATTATGTATACGAACATATTACATATTTGTTTTTTATTACTCCACAGACTGTAATATAAATGAATCAATTGTCATGTAATCAATACTTTTCCATGATATTTATAAACGCACAAACACGCGTCTTTGATTATCCATTAAATAGCCCCCCTCTATCAATGTCTATACAAATTTAAATATCACTATGCATTTAAATTTTAGGTTCTGTGCAAAATACCATTCCTATGTTTTAGTATTGTAAATGATAAAAGAATGTTTGATATATTTTTTTATTTTTTTAATTGATTGGTGTATGGAATATACATTTAAATAATTCCATCTACAATGATTACTGCAGAAGATCGGTTATGGATGAAAAAAATAAAAACACTATTATCCTTTTGGTCTGATCCTAATAATCTCATGATTGTGTCATGATATTATTAATAATGTAATGAATTTGCATACGTAGTATAGATAAATATATCGCAAATAATATTTACCAAGTAGTGTAAGTACATATTATTATTAATATAAAATTATAATCTATTCAGATTAAAATAATTCCTTTCGACATATCATTTAACATATTATCATTGGATAAACTAAAATTAATAACTAATTTTGAGCTTGTTTACTATTTAATTTTTACAAACGTTTCCGTTTAGAGTAGTCATTAATGCACTTTTCGTAAACAATTATTATATTATTTAGTATTCAATATATGTATTGTTGAACCCAAATAATATTTATTCACTTAACATCTCGCATCCGCATAATAATAAATATTTATTGTTATAGGTTATTGTGAAAATAGATTTTTATTTAAATAAATAGCTTAAACAATTACCAGAAAATCAAATTTTAAACATAAAATGATTAGTATGGTAAAGCTATCTGGAAATATTACAATGAAATCCAAACAGAAAACGAGAAATTATCGTATTTTATAAAAATATATTATTTCTGAGTAATAGGTACGAATACATCCAAAATAATTGAAAATGAACTATTAAGTTCTTACACGAGAGTAGCAGGTAAACAATTACATACATTAGTTCCTACATGGTAAAAAACAGCTACGTATGTTGGTTCTAACACGTTAAATTAAATTAGAATTTAGACAATTTTTAGTCGTCAAAATCAAACTTTGCACCTATCAATATTAGGTAAAATGTGAAAAGATCTAACCGCTATTATTATAAAATATAATTGTCATCGATACGGAATTATCTGAAAATGTATAGTGATTTTAATTTTATACTTTGTAAATGTAAAATAACATAATTTGTAATTTTATCGCCAACCCTTAATCCCTCTTTGGGGGAATTACCCCACGATTGGGATCCAATTTTATAATATATAAAATATCGCATTATATGATTTTATTATATTTTATAATTAACATATATTTATTTATTTAAGGAAAGTATTGTTTTTTTTTTTTTAGGAACTAACAGATGTCCCAGATTTTTACCACGTAGGAAATAACATATGTAGATTTTACGCCGTATAGGAACTTATATATATATATATTTTTTTTCTGCTGCATCCGAATTGGGTTCCAAATTTAAAATTACTATGCTAATTGGGTTCCGGATTTTTATAGGTACTACACTAGTTCCTAAATATTTTTTTGTAAGTACTATATTATAATAACATTTTCCTTCCTATTTTAATAGACGTAAGACTTTCTATGATCTATTTAGACCACAGGTATAGTTAAAAATGTTTTTATAGTTTTATAATTTTTTTTTTAGTTTCTTTTCCATTTATTTTTATTTATATTATATAATGATTTTAACATTTTTAATATTTTTATCAACTCAATTCTAATAATTCATATTTTAATGAAAAAGAAACTAAAAAACAAAAAAAAGGACTATAAAAAACATTATTAACCATACCTGTGGTTTAAATAGATCATAGACAGTCCTAAGTCTGTTAAAACGGGAAGAACAATGTTAGTATAGTATAGTACTTACCAAAAAATATTTAGGAACTAGTGTAATACCTAAAATGGGCGGAACTCTTTTCGCTCAAAAATGACCTTCCTCTTTTTGCCCACGTCCTCTTTTCGACTAAAAATGAAAAAACAGTTTCCTCTTTTCGCCCAAAAATAATTGTATTCTTTTCGCCCATGGTTTCACGTCTTACATTTTGGAAACCACTTTTTCAAAATTAATAATTTTTAAAAAATCATACTTGATATTCAATAAAATCACGTTTTTGATTGTTATTAATAATAATGTTATTAATATAGTCAGTCGAGAAAAGTGTATAAAGGTGCCGACTCTTCTATCGAAATATGTAGCTAAAAACACTTTAATAAACGTTATAATTACTTAAAAGTCATAATTAATATGAATATTATTGTATTATTTGTATTATTTTACAACAACATAACAAACTATTTATTTAAGTAGTAACCTGATCAAATTATTAGTTATTTTACATCGATAACATTATTTTAAGTACTTATTGTTAACACTTATTAAATTATTATTAATTATTATTAATAATTATATATTTTTATATTTTTTTATTTGATTATTATATGATTTTTTTTAAAAATTATTAATTTTTATACAGTGGTTTCCAAAATGTAAAACGTGAAACAATGGGCGAAAAGAGGAAACTGTTTTTTCATTTTTAGTCGAAAAGAGGACGTGGGCAAAAAGAGGAAGGTCATTTTTGGGCGAAAGGAGTACCGCCCCCTAAAATAATTCAGGACCCAACTAGTGTAGTACCTATAAAAATCCGGGACCCAACTACTACACTACCTGCGATTAGCCCCTAGTACTCGGGACTCAACTCGGATGCTCCGATTTTTTTACCTGCAGGTCTCGTTTAGGAACTTCTATCCATCCAAATGAATATTATTTTATTCTGATATTGCGCATATACGTTTTTATGTAATTAACTTACGCACATTGCACCTGAACAATTTATACACACACATATTTTTATTTTATTTTTCTTTTATTATTAATTGATCATTTTAAATTATTCACAGGCAACCAATAACGGTTGTCATATTTGAAACAAAATTACATATCATTGTTTACCATAAAGTTTTGTCTTTGTTTTATAATATTTATTTTAAAATTCTGTTTCATGTCAGTAAATTGAATATTATGACCAGGGCTCATAACTTTACATAGCATTTACATATTTTTTTTTGAGAGATCCTAGTGAAATACCTATGTGAACTATACATTTGTTTTAGATAACTGAAAAGACAAATACGAAATTTTATGTTGAATATTTTTGCATATTTAGAAATTTGTTATTTGCTATTTTGCTTTTTTAAATTTGCAGTTCTGTAGCATTTAAAACATTTTTCTTAATAATAACTAGTAATTGTAGTAATATTAATTTTTATATTTGTAATTATTTCATGTCAATTAAGTAATTCTTCTTCTTTTGATTTAAATTATATATTTATTTGTATTACGTAACAAAGTGATTGGAATTTTAATTATAAAAGTTTTAACAATTTTTTATACATGATATGATTTTTAATAATAAGTGAAAATTGATATTTTACATGATTTATTATTTTCGTATATTTTTGTATTTTTAGTACAATTTTTAGTATATATTTAAGCGCTTATTATGAATATTTTTAAGAGTATATAATTATGCTTATAACTACTTTCACTAGAGCTATAAGTTATGAGCTCTGATTATGACGAATATTAATAATGTATTTGTTGTATTTGTGCATGATATACCGATAACATTTTGAGTATGCATACGACAGAATACTGGAAACATGTAACCAAGCAATATTTAATGTAAGTATTAACTATTTAAGGTGTTTAACTAGTTATTTGGCTGTTATTTTATTCGATGATGCAATTATTTTATTTTTTTTTTCAGAATGTATCACAATAATGTAATATTACGTCTACATAATAGAAAAAAAACAATATTTGTAGTTATTTGAAAATGCGCACGTTTTAGGTTTTAACAATTTTACAATTCACTTTATGAACCGCACAAAAGTTCACATAAATTTTTAAGTTTAAACTGTACACTTTATATAGTACGGGGATATGTACACGGAGAAATGTAAATAACCAACTACATTGGCCTTCTGAATACTAAAAAACTATGCATTTTTAAAACATCCAATAACAACACTATTGTTATAATTACCCAGCCTTCAGACTTGGGTTTAACACTATTAGACGGGCGGTTTTGTAGTCTATTAATATATTTTTAAGACACAGAAGAAAAAGTTGTTTCAAATCGAATATAATACATATAGGCTGGAGACAGAATAGCTTTATCAGTGTTGACCGACGTGTTAACTAGTTTTGCGGGATTTGACGATTTGAAGTCACAAGAACGATTGCAGTCTATCGAAATCGGTTATCGGTAATTCTAGACGTCCACGACGTCTTTGAACATTGGCCTATAAGTCTTTAATCTAATTTTTAACCCGTAACTTTGGTTCTACTCCGTTTGAATCGTGAAGAAATACAAAACCTGCGAAGTACGTTTGGTGGAGTGCAGCGGTCAGACTTTTAGATTCGCCGTAGAAATACGAATTATAACTGTCGGACTAGTGACGGGTTCGTTAGATAAGCCACGTAGCACCTACTCGTATATAATACGTTGAATGATTGGTTTCGAACGAAACAGGCAATATGCACTTCCGGGAAGTATATACTCGTATTACATACGATTTTATTTCCCTATTTGTACGGCCGTGTTATTCGTGATTGATCGAAACAACCAAAAACGAATCATTGTTATGAATGATGAACACGATGAATACGTTTTTTCTTACGGACTGCATTTTGGAGTTAAAACTCAGTTTCGTAACTAGAGGTTGGCGAAATGGCTGGTTGCTAAGGGCGCAGCTAACTGAGAGGGAGTATTTGAGTTAAATTCGTGTTTTTAAGAACCAAAATAAAATTTGTCGAAGCCTCCACAGAGGGTAGTTACAGCACTGTTTAAACTGACATTAACAGCGAGTTTAAACCAGTGAATTCATTCCTATGACTTATGTCACTTGGACAGATCTCAGTCACTATTAATGTCGATTCGGAAACTACTTACTCTTTACCTAATTGAACGGCTAATAGTGTAATAGAAAATTAGGCAAAACTTTGTTACATATCACACATTGAGGATGTCCATCAGCAAATTTAGTGAATCCTATACCTAAATATGAATTGCATAGTTTCATTTTTTGCTTCCTTTCCGAATATCTAAATCAGCTATTGTAGATTCTAAAGTAGAACCATAAACGACATGCTCTGAATGTAGTTCTAAGGAATGATTTTGACTATAACTCTTATTATCTTTCTTCAACTGAACAATATTTGTTGGCTGACGATGTTCAGGTCTTATGGAGCCTGTTTTAAACCACCGTTCTATTTCAGTAAAAATTAAATAATTGAATCAAACAAAAAATACACGTCCGTCAATTAAGTGACAAAAGAATGAAGTAATTTTAGAATCAAACCTAAATTAAACGGAGAAACGAGGTAAACAAGATGCATATTCTATAAATATTCTATAACGTAATAAACTATAAAACTGAATTTTTTGGGGTGTTACGAACGGAGCTCTAGGTAAACCATTGCAGAGCACTAGGGGCTCTGCAGAGCACAGTTTGAGAACTGCTGACCTAACCTATGACCATCCGGGACGTAGCGACGGGCAACGACGTACGTTTTTTGAATTCGACGAGAAATATTATTGACTACCGCTTTACAATGTCCATAACGGACGTGCGATCGATGGCCACTGTGCACGGTTTACGTACAGAAATGACATGTCGTCCGTGAGATATCATATTGAGTAAGTGAAAGAAGACGAAGAAAAAAAATAATAATAATAATAAATAAAACGTTATATAATCCAACGATATAACCCAAAAACGTTCGATATTACTCTGTTGATATTGCAAAAATAAAAATAACTGAGAATTCGACTGGCAGTTTGGAATGGTTCCAGCTCAAGTGCAGTGGGAAATACATTCTCCGTGTTGTACTTTATACTCATTCGTTCAAAATGATTTTTCACATAAATTTACGCTCTGTCAGTGAAGAGAGAGGGAAATATAGAGAGAGAAAGAAAACGAGATGACGATAGAAAAGGGGAAAACGAACAAGTAGGTACAGTTAAGGGCTTATTCTTAATTTGCGATTGAGTAATTATAGTCTGTGTGCAGACATGTGTGATGCGTACATCAATGATGAAAAAGTTAAAAAATATTATTTAAACAACGCGAATATTTACATAACATAAATAAGTATAAAATTAACCGTCTACTAGTCTAGAGTCTTTTTTTATATATTCACGGTGGTCAATTAAATAACGAATTTATTTCCGTATTAAACTTCATTTTTACTTTGAAAATAACAGTTCCGCGGTGACAGCCGACCGATACGCACGTATCTCGCGCTACCGCTCTTCCTAATTACCTAATTAGCGAACGTCTAGTTTCAATGCTTAATTGCGTTATACTTATATTAACAGTGTAAACTTATCATCAATTTTTAACTTGTTTTTTTTATAAAACTATCCATGCCCAACTATCTGTTAGGCAGTGCGTATATTGATCAAGTGCGAAAACGCACTATTATTTGGTATTTTCGTCACACGTAAGTCACAGTGTTACGTAACTGCTTCATTGCGGTTATCTTATCTGCCGACCGCCGTCAGGCGGTCTTGCTACATATATTATAACAACCGTCCACCGCCGCTCGCTCATTAATTATTATGTCGACAACAAAAACCAAACAAAACACCAACGCTAATCAACAGCCCAAACCCAATGCAAATACGCATAAACAATCAGAAACACAAAACTCTGAGATGAACAACCCAGGCCGCAGCACCCAAAACAACATCACTAACCGACCTGAAAATGGAAACTGGACTACTCAGAAAGGTAAAAGAAACCTTTCAAGTACATCATCTAGCTCTTCCACCTCCAAAACCTCTTCTACAAAAACTGCTCAGCCACAAACAAAAAAACTCTTTTTCTCAACACGCAATCGCTACGAACCACTTTTGATCACCGAACCGATCGACTCGGTATTTGACGTTGACATGATAGCCGAAAATTCTGAAATCACTCCCCGAGTCAAACCACCTCCCCCGATCTTTATGAAAGGAATAAATGACTTTCCTGGCTTCTGCACAACCTTAATTGAGTTGATAGGAGTTGATAACTTCATTTGCAAAGCCACCACAGACCGCTTAAAAATACAGACCGCCAATCCCGAATCTTATAGACTTCTAATACATTATTTAAAAGAACATAACGCTAAATACCACACATACCAACTTGCGGAGGACAAACCCACGAGGATAGTTATCCGCAATCTCCACCCTACTACGCCAGTTGAACTAATAAAATCTGAACTCGAGACGCGCCTCTTCGAAGTCAGACAAGTCACGAATGTTCTACACAAAACCAGCAAGCACCCACTCCCGTTGTTTTTCGTCGATTTAGAACCTACCGAACACTCTAATCAAATCTACCAATTATCTTCCCTTCTGCACACAAAAATTAAGGTTGAAGAACCATACAAGCCTAAGTTAATTAGCCAATGCCAAAATTGCCAAGACTACGGCCATACCCGGGCGTATTGCGGTTATTCAGCACGCTGCGTTAGATGCAGCGCGCATCATCCATCTTCCGAATGCACTAAGTCGCCCGACTCCCCTGCCAAATGTGTACTATGCTCTGGAGATCATCCAGCCAACTACCGTGGTTGCATCGTCTACAAGGAACTTCAACGCCGAAAAACGCCGACCAATAAAAGTAATTTCTTACATGATACTATCAAACCAAATGTTAAACCTTATAATGTAAAAGAAAGCCACCCACTCGCTACCCTTTCGGATAAGAATGAATCTAATCCCACAAAAACTTATGCACAGGCCACAGCTAGTCAACCACCTCAACCTTCTCCACCCTCCGACCTAACTCAACTCATGTCCTCCTTTGTAGGTGAACTAAAATCTCTTATTAACCCTTTAATTGCTCTCCTGACACAAGTCATCACTTCACTTCTAAACAAAAACAATGACTAATTCCTACACTAATAACTCATTATCTATTTTACTATTTAATGCTAACGGCCTAAAAAATCATGTTAATGAGCTCCAGACAGTACTCTTTGACAAGCGCATAGATATCGCCTTAATATCAGAAACTCATTTTACCAAATATTCTCACATTTCCATTCCAGGTTATTACCTACTAAAATCTAACCATCCTGATGGTACAGCACATGGTGGGGCAGCTATACTTATTAAAACTAACTTAAAATTCTATCCTCTTTCCAACTTCTCTCAAAATCATATCCAATCCTGCGCCATCTCAATCACACTTAATAATATTCCTATTTGTATTGCAGCAGTTTACAGCCCTCCCAAGCACCTTATAACAGACACTAATCTCACCGAATATTTTGACACATTTCCTAACAACTTTATTGCGGGTGGTGACTTTAATGCTAAGCACCAAAGCTGGGGATGCCGAGTTACTAACCCACGCGGTAACCTATTTCACAATTTTACCAATGTTAAAAAATTTAAAATACTTGCACCACCTGATCCAACATACTGGCCAACATCGCGCAGGAAAAAAACCTGATATTCTGGACATATTTATCTCAAAAACTCCGAGTAATTTATACTGTGCTGTAAACAATATCTTAGACTTAAACTCGGATCACTCGTCTGTAATACTAAATGTTGATGCGACTCCTCAAATAAATTCAGTTAGCCACTCTCTTTTCTCACCATCAACCAATCGTTATACATTTCATAACATAATTGCCCAAAAAGTTGATCTTTCAATAAAGTTAAAGACCGAGCACGATATTGACGAAGCAATCAATAACTTATCCGAACTTATCCACTCAGCAGCCTCATTATCCAATACTTTAACCACCTCTAAGCACTCAGTCCAGAATCTGACTCCCCTTCCTGAACAGATACGCTCACTAATTGTGGAAAAACGTAGAGCCAGAGCAGTTTATCAACGCACGCGTCTACCGTCACACAAAAACGCTTATAATAAGTTAGCCAACTCCCTAAAAAAAACCCTAGCTAAAAACAAAGCGGATACACTAGAACAAAAACTAACCAATCTTTCATTTTCCGACGGTAGCTTATGGAAAGAAACCAAGAAATTACTTAGTATTAAAACTCCTTCTACCCCTCTAAAGAAACCTGACCATACACTTGCTTCTTCTGATACCGATAAAGCCGAAGTTCTTAAAGCACACCTACATGAAACCTTCCAACCACATCATAACATACTCATACCTCAATTTGTTGATGAGGTAAAGGCTGGTTTAGACCTTCCCTCAACCTCCAATCATCTTGAAAAATATTTCACGCCCAATGAAATCAAACAAGCTATCCAAAAATACTCCTTAAAAAAATCGCCAGGTTACGACCTATTAACGGCAGAAGTAGCTAGATGTCTCCCCAAAAAAGCAATAGTACTGGTAACATATATATTTAATGCATGCCTAAGACTCTCCTACTTTCCGATCCTTTGGAAATTCTCAAAAATTATATTATTTCCTAAACCTGATAAACCCTTAGACGACCCATCCTCATACAGGCCGATAAGTCTCTTGCCCTTCTTATCGAAAATTTTTGAAAGGCTTATCCTCAAACGAATGACTCCATATATTGTCAGGAACAATATTCTTCCGAACACCCAGTTTGGATTCAGACCCTCACATAGTACCATTCATCAAGCTCATAGGATTGTCGATGCAATATCTTTCTCGTTGGAAAAAAAACTTTACTGTACCTGTGTCTTTCTTGATGTATCCCAAGCGTTTGACAGGGTTTGGCATGACGGATTACTTTACAAACTCAAAAGTTTTCTTCCCCACCCGCTCTTTCTTCTTATCAAATCTTACTTAACCGATCGTCACTTTCAAGTACATTATCGCTCTGCATACTCAGAAATAACCAAAATCAATGCTGGCGTCCCACAAGGGGGCATCCTATCTCCAACTCTATTCAACATATATGTCGCTGATCAACCCACCACGCCTCAAACCATGGTGGCTGATTATGCTGACGATAAAGTAATTTTGTCAATTAGTGAAAATCCGGTAGCCGCCTCATCAAACCTGCAACTCCATCTCTGCCTAATGTCTAACTGGTACGACAAATGGCGTATCAAAATAAACCAAAACAAATCAAGTCACACTACATTTACTCTCAAGAAGGGAATTTGTCCAACTGTTACATTAAACAACATCCCAATTCCCACATCTGACACAATAAAATACCTGGGACTCAATCTTGATAAACGACTAACATGGAAAAATCATATTCGAACCAAAAGACTGACTCTCAACGCCCGTATGCGCATCCTCAATCCTCTAATATCGAGAAATAATAAAACAAGTCTGAAAGTCAAACTTCTAATTTACAAAACCCTCTTAAAACCTATTTGGACTTATGGCATACAGCTCTGGGGCTCAGCAAAAAAATCCAATACCAATAAAATCCAAGTATTCCAAAACCTAGCTCTCCGTCGTCTGTCCAATGCACCACCATACGTCTCTAACCTAACATTACATAATGACTTTCACATAAAAACCATCAATGAAGAAGCTCAATCATTTTACTTGCGGTACCGCACACGACTTCTATCCCACCAAAATCCTCTTATTAAAACCCTCTCCTCTCAAACTCTCCCGGGGAATCCAAGGCGCAGGCTAAAAAGGAAATGGTGTCGTGACCTACTACAATTATAAATTTAAAATATACTATGCTCGTTACATGTATATATTCATTTAATCTCAACATATGGGAAAAAAAATAAAAAAAAAAAAACATATATAAATAATTCATGCTAAGTGTTGCCAGTGGGTGGCTTCTTACTCAATTTTTCATGTCATGTCTTCTCTTAGCACATAAGCTTATTATGCATTACTTGTATAGATTGTTTATTTCTAATAAAAATTAAAAAAAAAAAAAAAAAAACTTTGAAAATAATGAAAATGAACGCAACGTTTTAGAAATTAATACAATGTACGTATTTTCAGTGCATAAACATACGGTCGATAAAAATAAACGTGTTACAAACGTTGTTTTGTTTTATTTCAAAACGCAAATGCAAAAATAACAATCGACTTTGCGTCGAGACAAAAAATAACAATAATAATTACCGGTGTACATTACTGACTGGTCAATACTTCGTATGTCGTGAGTAGTATATTGTTATATTTTGATTTACAACAACATGTTGCACCAATGGTTTATAATTTCTCGTATTCGATAGAACTGACGTCGTATTCACCCGGCCATTCTTTTCACGAAAACTTTTACACGAATATTTAATGAACCGAATCAAAAGTTATCGGTAAATTTTTATTTTTCAACCGAGCAATGTTACTATCGTAGTGTACGTGGCGTGAAGTATAAACTTTTTCAACGGTGTATTTTTTTTTACCCCGTTCGACCTCCACTGTATACACCCGTGGAGTAAAATCTTGATAAATTAAAATATAATTCCGCTTTGTATTTCCGCGCTGTGTCTTCGTAGTACATAGTGTAACGATCGAGCAACAATCGTCATTCCCCGCGCGTGGTTTCCGCATTCAAACGGCATCCCCGTCGCCGGAGTAATTGATTGATAACCACTCCCCGAAACGTTTTAATGAAAACGCGTGTAACTATTTGATATGTTATTATTTAACACGGGTAATATTATTATTATTACTGTACGTACAGTCAAATCGCGATCAATCGAGGACCGAATGCAATTATGGCCTCACATTATACGCAGTCATAGGAAATTGTTACGTGACTTAGTTCAATTCAGCATTTACTTCCATCTACCACCGTACTTTTATATTGTTTTTTGAAAACGTCCAGGGACGTTAGATATTATTGTTAAAATATACTTATATATATACGCATACGTCAAATATCAATAAATTCAAATGACACTATACGCTAAACAGTAAAATTCATGAGAGTATAATATTATAATTATATGTTTAGATTAGGTAAAAGGGGAAAAAAAAACAAACGCTATTAAAAAAAAAAAAAAAAAATGTATTGTACCGATCGATACGAAGTATGATTATAATATATTGATATAAATCTTGGTTAACATTTGTGTTAAAGTTTTAAAAATACGTTAATGTTTATATCATCTAAGTAAATTAAAAAATATGATTCACAAAAATCAGAAAAAAATATACGATTTACTTTCCAACAGAGTTGGGCAAAAACAAATCAAAATAATGAATAAAAAATAAAAGCCTGAATAACTAATTTATTTATGAATAAAGAATAATTTTTTATTCTGAATAATTGTGGTATACTGAATAAAGAATAAAATTATTCTGAATAGTTTTATTCGTCAATAAAACAATTATTCAGAATAAATTTATTCGTTAAAATCATGAATGATATTAAATAAATAATGATATTAAATATAAAAGTATAATTAATTTATTTTTGTCAATTATTATATATATTATTTTAGTCTAAATAATAAGTATATTATCACTATACATCGTTATTTTGGATTTAAATTTATTATTTTTATGATTATAGGGAATAACGAATAACGAATAATGAATAACTAATAACTAAATAATAAATAAAATATAGTAAATAAAAATCTCCGAATAATGAATAACAAATAATAATACAAATTAAAATAATGAATAAAAATAAAAATCAATAATAAAATTAAGAATAAATCAATGAAGAATATTTTTTTATTCAAATAATCAATCGAATAATATTTTATTCGACTAATGCTCAACTCTGCTTTCCAAGAATAAAAGAAAAAAGTCGTTATCAAAATCAAACAGCTTTTAATCTCGTTAATCATATATTTTTAGTCAAAATCAAGTACAATTATTTATGATTGTTTGTGCTAGAAATAATTAATAATTCATTTAAAAATTATTAAAACATGTAAAACGATCCTTTTCAATTATTATTTCGAGTTTTGTGAAGAAGAAATATTTGAGAAACTCATGTGAAATACATTGAAAATTAATTGAATTAAATATTTTATTTAGAATTTTATCTAGCAATGACTTTAATATACCTTTACTTAACTTTATTTACTTAAAATTACACTTAGATAGTTAACACGCTTTGTTGAATAATGAATAACAAAATAAAAATAATAATGATTTTACTACTATCGATAATACGCCCACTTTTTTGAACGAATAAATTAAAATTATTTTTTTTACATACATATAAAAAGTCATTTCTACGTGATTAATGAAAAATTCTAGGTTTGAGAAGTTTTCAAAATACAATAATTATTATTTATTTTGATACATGTATTTAATGTAATTTTTACTTATTTAATAACACTTGTTTTTATTGAAATATAATGCCCTGGTTATGGAAGGAAAAGTCGATAAAAATATGAAAAAATAACATTCAAAGAAACAGTCGTGGTATTATGTAAATTAATTCGTATCTTATCTAGTAGGCTAATTGCACGAGAATAAAAAAACGTATACAAATCTCATAATTGCTTTTTCTTAATTATTAACATCTATTCCATAGTTACCCGCAGGGAAAAATCTTCCCATTAGACTTAATATAATATAATACATATATATATATATATATGTATACACCACTATATACAACATTTATAACAATAAATATTCAAATGTGTATAAATATAAATATTCATCAACGTTAATACTTACCAAAATAAAACAAATCTTGTGTTTAATTTTGTTTGTCTGGGACGTGATTTTTACAAATGTTTATAATAATAATAAAACGTCGTCGACACGAGTAATATATCATGGTTTGGTACGTCATTAATGTGGTGCTACGCTGAATAAATATTAATAATTATTCGTGACAAATTATGAAAGATAATTGAACCACCTTCAATTATAAATAAATCATAAGACACAGTCTACTAGTTATGCAACATACATATTATATACCTACTTACATTATTATAGTCGTCTAAGATATTAGTAATTAATGATAGTTCGCGACGAAATTTGTTCCAATTCTGGTATAACGAACACGGTTTATAAATATTATGTTGTTCGTGGACATAGTTTCAAACTTGATAACAAAAATGGCGAACCGTGTACAAGACTTTTAAACAAATTACTGTCTCGGGTTGTTTTTAAATCACGCAATAAATATTTACATCAGTTTTTCATCCACGTTATTAAGGTAACAGTTTGAAAACGTTTTATATTGGTACAATTTTAAAATGTGTATTTATTTTTCAAAAAAACCAATCATAAAAATCCATAATATTTAAGCAATAATATTTTATTCCCGTCACCTACCTAATGCTGTACCTACACAACATTATGCGACACAACTACATACAAATGATTCATCCCCCAGTCACCAAGCCACCACCGACGACAATGTTTGAACGCAGTACGTTCGTAACATGTCTATAATAATATAAATAATTATACTTAATATGTACCTGATTAAATTATTTCACATCAGAGAAGTAATCGACTAATTTATTTCCATAATTCAATTATGAACTTTGTAATTTTATTACCATTTAAAACCATTATATCACCAAGATTTAACGTATCACAAATTTAAATCATTCAGCTATCGTACCTTATTGTATTTTTAATTTATATTATTTCTTAAAATGTTGTTGAGTATTTTATTTAATGAAGATGTATGTATCTAGTTAGCATTAGGGCCAAGTCACACTGCGTTTAACCAGTCCCGATATAATGCTCTAGTGGGGAACTTATAGTTAGAATCAATTTAATCGGAATTGTCAAAATGCAAAGTGTGGCATGCGGCATGCATACGCGTGTATTTGTGGAGAACTTATCGGTATTATTTTTGTGATTATCTATTATCGTAATAGATCGACGTAGTCGTCGTATATCGGCTCGACGAGATTATTTACAAAATAATGAACACATACTACAAATGAAATAACAAGCGATAGGATATTTTTGTAGTTGTATATATATATACTTTGGTAGTAATGAGGTAACTGGCTTATATACAACGTTGGTAAGATGCGAACACCGACATATGTACAGTTTTAATTGACCAGGTGTGTACCTACTTTTATGGC
This sequence comes from Sipha flava, assembly GCF_003268045.1. NCBI lineage: Eukaryota > Metazoa > Arthropoda > Insecta > Hemiptera > Aphididae > Sipha > Sipha flava. The sequence goes on along the minus strand of NW_020272853.1, from coordinate 639,329 downwards.
GCAGTTACACACCTAGCGATTTCGACGCAGCGTTTAAGACGTCACATGTGATTGTTCGTCACTCGGCTTTCGTTCTGTACCGTTGCATGTTCGGTAAAGGATCACACAATGGATTTTTGATTTTTATTAACAAAAAAAAAAAAAAAATGAAATTCTCAAACAATTTGAATGGCGCAGGTTGTTTTCTAGTTTGTGCGATGTATAAAATTCATAAAAAATAAAAGAAAAAAGCTAAGTGTTGTTGTTGTGCACACCCACTCAACTCAAAAGAGTTTTCGCGAAAGACAGTTTCGAGTAATTTTTATGATATTGAGGTTGTCTCAATCAAGAAGAATGAGTAGTAAAAAGCGGCAAAAGTGTGGCGTCGAAAACACTCAGTGTGAGTGATAAACACGAGATATACCATATTTAATTTTAAATATTTTCGCGTTCGAAACGCTCAATACCTTCACGTTTCGGTGCATTCGAACATATCGGGAAAAGTCGTTTTTCCCTGATGCACACAGTAGGTAGCTGTTTAATTTTTGGTGTTCTAAACGCTGCATCAAAAAAGCAAGGTGTCTAACCGCCTTTAAACCAGCAACTGGAACCATATCGAAAACGACCGATTCTGGAACCGGAACCATTTGAATATTTTTAGAAACCAAAACTTCTCCGACACTGATACTCTTTTGTAAAGGTTTTTTACAGTTGATTCCATTTTTTTTATAATTTCATTATTTTTTTTTTATATATGTCATTAATAATTAACAAGAACTGAACTAAATAAATACGTTGATCTGTTATTATTGTTATTAAGATTTATAAATTTAAATAATAATCATTCAAGTGTCTACAGAATTTAGACGTCTGAATATATAAAATATTTCTATGTATTACCTAACTGATTAGACTGATGTTATAGAAATTACAACAAAAATAAAACTATATATAATAATCAGTATATAATCCTGTGAAACTGAAACAGACTTTCCTATGAACTATTTATTGAAACCTCCGAATCCAAGTCAATTTTAAAACGATATAATCAACGGTAATAAAAAAAAAAGATTACTGAATACTGATTTACCTTTAAAATGGTAATTTGAAAATAATACACTATATACACGTAGAAAAAATGCAGATATTCCCTTTCTTTCAAAATTAATAAATGGTTCAATAATCTGTTTTTCTTTATTAGAGCGTATTCCTTTCCATGTACCTCAAAATAACTCCAGAATATGCACTTCCTTTCATATCAAAATCCATAGAACAAATTATGGTCAAAATAACCCTTCCGAGAGAATTTTGAAATTGGAAAATGAGTCCGGTGTGGACTTCTTCTTTTAATTATAATCAAACATACACAATTTTATTATAAACTACTAGTTTTAAGTATAAGTTTATCCATGATTAATTAAGTAACTATTGTTATCCTTAAATTTTTGTCTTAAATTGTTATATTGTTATATTTATTGTTATATCTTTATCACGCTGTACTTGAGCCTTACGGCGTTTATATTATTAAATAAATAATAAAAAAAAAATACATAACAATCAATGTAAAAACTATAAAAAACAAAAAAGGTTATTTAAAGTAAGGGTATTCATTAAGTGACAGTGATAAGTTCATTTTTTTACTTATCCTCTCCTTAGTTTTAAACTATTGATCGGTATTGAACTATTGAACTATATCTGGTCGAAAATTGGTATTGAACGCCATAATTGACATCAATTACCAATGTTGGTATTTAATTACATTTTTTAAAAGATTGAAAAGGAACAATATTTTTCTTACACAAGTATAATAATAAAACTTGATAAGAAATTTTCCATTTTCTTAAAACGAATCTAAAAGAAACGAATCAACGAATTTAACGAATCTAAAAGAAACCGGAACCGGAATCTGAACCGTAAAATTCATTAAGGTTCCGGTCCCTGCATTAAATTACAAATACTTGTATCCATCATAAAAATTTCTAATAGCCAATACCTATGATGTACCGTTTTATTTTTTTTACTTTTATTCCTCCTCCTTCCCTGTTGAGGATGTAGGCTCATGATTGACATCGTAAGTCAAAGCGTGGCGGAAATCGGGATGCTTATACCTTTTTTTCCTTCCACTCATTTCTTACTAAAGTCTGCCCGGATATTATTAAATGTAATATCTACATATTATTCATAGGAACGAGACGGGACGTGATATCGCAGGGATGCGCATGGTACAACGAAAGGGCTGGGGCATGTTGTTTCACCGTTTCCAGGTATATATTTTCCGTAACCGACTTTCGTCGTGCGTGATTTGCGATCGATGAACTCTACCGAGGGATCGTGTGAATAAGTGGCAACGGTCCCAATCAAGTGCCTGCGTATTATATTATTTCGTGCGTCGAACGTGAAATATTGTCCGAATCGCAGAAGCTAATTTATCACACAAACACACACACGCACAGCCGTCAAGGAATTCTTTAGCTTTTGCCGAACCGCGTGGTGAATTCTCGTCCGTACGGTGGTCGCTATAAACGTATTTATACACCGGGTCCGTTCGTCGCCGTCGTGTGCATGTTTTGTTCGCGGGTTTTGTGCACGCCTTTCCTCACGTACATGACAATTAATCATAAAAAATAATAAAAAAAGAAAAATGACCGCTCAAAGGTCAACGGGTTTCTTTTATTTATTTTCTTTTTTTTCATATATATACATTGCGAAACGCAATCGATGGTGGCACTAAAATATATATGTACGGAGCGGCTACTGACGGCTGCTCGGTCGACTGAAAAGTTGCACTACATATTTGTACCATGAGCCGACGCGAAAGTCGATATAGTTCTGATGTTTCGCGAGCACCGAACCAACAGCGTACCGCTTTTTTTCGACTTTTCTGTACACGTTTTGCGTTAAACAACAAATGTGAACAAATTTGAATAACAATTGTCATTTAGTTATGAAGTTATTGAAACGGGCACGTCTCGTGTTGCAACGATATAATGGAAATTTATAATTGTATGCGATATTTTCACTGTTGAAATTTTTTCTTTTCCAGCGCTTTCTCGGTCCACATTTCATCATGAAACGGTCATCGATTAATTATTACAATGTTCATGTAGTCCGTTTACTGTGGGGGAGAAGTATATGTCATAACTTAAGACCGGATATAATAATTACATTAATAATATCTTAATGTTGCACTAAAAAGATGACAAAATTGCAATGAAAATGTAACAATTGCTATATAAATATGTTAAAATTGCAATGAAAAATACATTAAAATTACAAAGTAAAATCATATCAAATAGGTATATAATGATTAATTATATACATAAATAATATTATATAAATATATCATTTTTCTGGATTAAAATTTATAATTATATACATCTATAAATTTTGTTCTTAAAATTGTATTGTCTCTTACTTAAAATATATTTATACAATTAAAAAGTACGTTCAACATCTACACTTATTGTGGATTCATATTTAAATAATTTAAAAACTTAGTGTTATATCTAAATTAACATTTTGATTTCCTGAGGTACCTCAGAGTAAGTTTTAAAAGATTTATATCCTTTATTTTTTTCCAAGATATAGTTTAACTTATCTTTAACTATTTTCATATTGGTATCGGGAATATTTATTGAAATATATTCAATCTCACTAAATATGTTTAAATTATTAAGTAATTGGCTATTTGATTCTTTTGAACTTGTGAGTTTTGTAGATAACTTCGATAAATATAATTTTATAAATTCTAAACCACATTTAACCACATGTAAAAATATACGTTTTAGTTATATTTTTATTGTAAAATTACTTGAGAAATAATAATTTGTATATTTCATTATGTGAAATATAAAAAAATTTTAATAATAGCAAAAATTGTATTATTAAGTTAAATAAGAAGAATGTAATTAATTCGATTCGTATACATATTTGATCAGACTTGATTTACCTGATATCAATAAAAAGTTGCAATACCTATTAAATTTGGTCTTTAGTTATAACCGTGAAACAATAATTGTTATTGGGATAGTAAAAACTGCAAAAGCGAGTGCAAGACACCAAAAAGATCGATTACTTCTATCGTGATATGATACCTACGAAATTGACAGAGGGCAAGGGACGGTTGAGATCACATGAGGGACATAAGAAACATAATATTTTTTTAAGTTCACATCATCAAACATTCTGGACGTTTATTGACGGATTAAAAAAATGAACGAGACTTTCAAGAATTAAAGTATGAGCAAATAATATCAGAGTAACAACTACACTATAAAAATTATTTATAAAGATGAAAAAAATAAATAAATAAAATATGTAGTAGATTTAGTAAATAAATATAATAATTAAGATACCTTAACCTTTTCAAACCTTAATTTTTTATAACCTACCTTCGTGATTTTAATTTATAAATATAACTATTCAATTTATTCAATATAATAATTGTATAATTGTGATTGTATATTTTTTCAGTTCTTACGCTATATTTTTAATCGTTATAAAATACATTCACTCGTTTTATTTTCGAGATTTCGAAAATACTACTGTAGTTTCAACTGTTTTGACCAGTTACCATAGTAGGTATTATTGTAACTGTAATATTTCTGTACCGTCATGGAATCATTGATATATCGGTATACTGTGCCGAGTGATCAGTTCGACACAGCTCATTACCAGAATTGAAAGAGTTTTTACTGGAAAGACTATAAAAATGAATATCGATTGTATTATAACCGTAAATAAAATAATATCAAACGCATTGAAAACAAAACATTCAACGATTCGTATAGTTGAGTTTAATCAAAAACTAATGACTAGGATCCGGAAGTTTATTCATTTTCATGTTTTTACTGAGTGCATCAAAAAGTTGTCTAACGAGCTACAAATGTAAATTACAACCTAAAGAGTTCAAAAATGAAATTTCAGATTGCAAATTTTCACATATTTTAAGGTTTTATATATAAATATGCATATTTTAAAATAGGACTACATTTTATTGAATTTCACTAGCCATATTTTTATTTTTTTTATTAATATTTCTTGAAAAGGTCGGAATTTAAAAATATTTGAAAATATATTTATTGAAATATATGTCCTTATAAAAACGTCAGCAGTATAAATACTTTTTTAATAAGTCATACTTTAATAGTTTAGTACTATACAATTTATATGATAAAGCATTTATAATCAATAAAATTAATTTTTATTATTAAGATTATTATTATTTTATTAAGATTAATATTCTTGAGGCAGATAACGCCGTGACAAAAAAGTAAGATGAACAATATTTGAGAATATTTTTCGATTGAATTTATTTTTTATTTGCACAAATTAAGGTCTCTCATCACCAGGCATTTAGAAACTCGAGGAACATTCTTAGTTGAAATTATTCAAAATGAAGATTATGTTATGAAGAAATTAATAGAAAATATAGTTCCAAGATGCATTATAGTTTATAATAAATTGGAGAACAAGTTATCGAGAAAACCGAGGGGTTTAGGACATTGTCAAACATTTTAATAATCATGTCAGGCAAGGAAAAAACAACAGATGGTCTCACAGAAGATCTCAAAATTAAAAAATGAATGACTTCATAGATTTCAAATATGCGCAAATTTCTTTTATTAATGAGAATGGAGCTATGCACAAAAATATGTTGGCTGATAATTGCCGTTTGTGTTTGAAAATTTGTTAAAATCCTAAGTTGTAAATTGTAATTCTTGAAGTAAATACAACATATAAAATATTAAGTAAATTTTGCATATTTTTATCCGTCTTTTAATAATTATTTTTACCAAAAGTGAAAAAACTTAGCGTAAAAAGAAGTGCATTATTAGCCCATATTTTAGTTATTTTAAATACATATTTGCATGCATACTTTGATAGTTGTGAGTGCATTAACATCTGGGCCCTACTAATGACATAATAAAATGTATAAGTTTATAATTAAATATGAAATTGATATATTTGATCTCAGCTTACTGACTGTACAATAAATTACAGTACATCAATATTTTTTAACTTTCAAGTGGTTATAGCTTGTTGTTTGCAAATTATTACTACATAAAAAAACAAAATTTAAACAAAATATGAAAATTATGAATGAAACGACGTATTTTTATTCTTTAAAAGTTTAAAACTTGATTTGATAAAATCTCCATGAATCAGTACTCATATATTATATACGTTTTGATAATTTATATAAATGGTTGCATCATTATTGGTTTTTATGTAAGAAAATATTACATAGAAAACTATTACGATAACGATTTATTATAAAACGAATAAAAAGTGTTTATAAACGTTTGAATCAGTGGCGTAGCCAGGGGGGACAAGGGGGCTATAGCCCCCCCCCCATGGGCCGTGTTTATATGTATAATGTATCTTGACTATTCAATATAATCAATGGATACACGTTTTAATCAAAGGCTTATTGATGTTATGCCACTTGAAAGACTTATTCCGGCCAATTTAAATATGTATGACGATAAAAATATTATAAAAGCTGCTAAAATATATGTCTAAGATCTCCATGATGATACCTCATCTACAATCAGAGCTGACCTGTTCATATGGAGGCAACAATTGAGTCAAAATACTAAAAATACTATTCCAAAACCGAATTCTGTTCTTGATTCACACTCATTGCACCACAATCTTCGACCTAACATTAAAATACTTTTACAATTATTCGCCACGTTACCAGTTACCGCTTTCACTCCGGAAAGAACGTTTTCAGCACTTAATCGCTTAAAAAAATTTTTAAGAAGCACCATATCGGAAAACAGACTGAATGGGTTAGCTATGGCTAATATAAATAAAAAAGAGCAATTCAATGAAAGTGAAATAATAACTGAATTTGTCAGAAATTCGCCTAAGAGGATGCAGCTGTCGGAGTGGAGCAAGTGACTGAATACTGAAACCAACATTATTATTATTATTATAAATTATATATTAATAAATATTTTTAAAACTACACTAAAATGCTTGAATTACGTTTAGAAATTTGTGGTAGGTGGTGGGGGGGGGGTTAAGGGTGAATTCTCGTATCCTCTCTTACCTTACTTATCCAAAAAAGTGGTTAGCCCCCCCCATTTAAAAATCCTGGCTACGCCACTGGTTTGAATTTTTAAAAAATTCAATTTTTAAGATAAACCGCCTGCTTTCAATCTTCCTTTCAAAGTATAACTGAATTGAACTGAACTTTTAGACCACTTCTCTTCGATCCAAAACAGTATTTACGAAAATACTAAAATATATACATCATGTTGAAAAACCAATGTATTTTATTCTTCTAAACTTTCCTCTAATTTTCTCCTCACAAACTGTAAACTTAATCAAAATTATTAAGTTTTTTTTTAAAATAATCGACTCTATGGTAACTCAAATGTGCCGGGGAAAAATTCAAATAATTGTTTGCACGAAGATGTATTTTTTAAGAAAAATGTTTAAGGCATTTAGCTTATTGAAAAAATAAAACAAAACGTGTAAAGTACTATGGTGATTCATGTGATACTCGAAATTTGACTCATGTAAATAATGACATTATTATGGTTTACTATGTTCAGCGTTTAGACACAATTCAAATAATACTCCAGTTAAGCATATATGCCATACAGAACAATTTAATCCGTAATGCAAGTGTTATCATAACAAATGATGACAAAAACTATCATCTAGTACGCACCTAATATATTATGGTTTATGTTAATACATGAACACGGTCTAACTATTGTTAGTCGATGAATTATACAAGTACATTGGTGATTAGTGTTTTCAAAATCCGTTGTGTTTAAACGATTTATTGATAACGAATGTTATAAGTGTTCACATTTGTATACAAAATAATAGCGATTATAAGTCATGTAAACAGGTCATCACAGGACTCAAATGCCGCATCCATTACGTGTATATAACTTATCGTTTTTGTATTATTCTCTTGGAAACTTCTAGTCTAATTGTTAAAAGTTACAAAATTTATTAATATGGTTTAGATAATTTATTATTATACAGCAATATTCAAAACGTTCCAACTTTGAAGCTGTTAAATTATCAGAAGGGGTAAAGATGTTAACGAATAATGATACTATTTCGAAATATACACCTAATAATTGTGTAAATACTTTTGAGCACGATATACGTTTGAGATTTTGAGCGAAAAAATAGGTGTACCATGATGAGTTTTTTTTAATGTGTTCTGCTTTTATACGATTCCAATCAGAAAGATCAATCCACTGATTATGAACTTATTATTATTATTTTATTTTTATAGCAAATTTCATCTAGCCGGTGCGTTTGGCGGATAATATTTTAATTTTACAATAATTGTTTTCCAAATAATTGGGAAATGCTGAGAAATACCTGCCGGGACTCATATTTTTTTGTATTCACTTATGAATATCCATTATCTTGTTAACTTGGACTAAACCAAATGCTACAATACACTGTAAATATGTAGCCACATTCGAATTTTTTTTTTGCAGCAAGCCTTTATATAATACAAAACAATATCGTATTAAGGTATATTCATCAATGTTGGACAATGGTCAGTTAAGCAATTAAACAAATTAGTGTTAAATTAACTAAATTAATTATTCATTACTTTATTTTAGAATTAACTTTTGATGTAAGAAATTCCTTTTTTAATGAATATAACATGGTAACCGGGTTAAATATATAGAAATAAAAAAAAAGTAATTTTTTATTTTTATACTAACCAATTTTCCGTAAAAAATTGTATTGATCTGATAAATATTACTATAAAAGTAGCATTACAATAGTTTGTTTAAATAATAGTTTATAAAATAATTGAAATGAGAAGAACTTATTTTGGAATTTACTTGAGGGTTTATTTATATCTAATGAAAATAGTTCTTATATCGTGCATAAAAAAATCAGTAACAGTAAATAAATTGATTTACTATGGATATATAAATCAAATATGTGTAGCATAAATTAAAGTATTATATGAGAATATGAGATAATATAAGAATACCTTCGTATCTATAGAAATACTCCAATTTAACCTTTGTACTTAACTTTTTTATATTTTGGTTAAAAAAGTACAGGTTAGGTATCATTGTTAAATCTTCAATTTCTAAATGTTTTATCGTGAAGTAAGCAATACGTAAAGCTTCTTGACACAAGTACTGTTCGACATTGAACTTTTTGAGTTACGTAGATATGCGCATAGCAAAAATTGAGTGCCATGAGTACCACGGGACACTGACCAGACGATACGAAAACGAAAAAGAAACGGGCCGGACATATGTAAATAGACCTTTAGAGTTTAACGGATTTCAGTGCGAACGTGATGTTTTTTTTTTTTAACGAACTGCAATAATCGGTGGTCGTGCAACGTTTTCAATGATAACTGACCATAAATTGAGAAAACGGCCACGTGCTACATTGAAAAACCTTCATTTTCATTATAAATTAAATTCTTTGTTTACCATTTTTTTTTTTTTTTTATATATACAATAACACCGTTATCCACTCACCTAAAAGTATTATATCTGTGGAATAAAACGTAATAAAAATTGTTTCTTCAAGTGTTTATTGGAAAGTTAGAAAATAACGCAAAAAGTTTCTCTCGAAGTCGGCCACCGGTCTCCTTACACTTAGTAAAAAAGGTGGGTTTCCAAAATGTTCTAAATAAGTCGATGAAATACATTAAGCTGTATTTCCAGCGCATAGTTGTATCAAAAGTTAAGTTATTCGTGCACGATCCACGTGCCAACCAACCAATTTCTAGTAGGTACTGAACCATCTCAGTTATGCAGTAAATACAACCCAACTCCGTTGCGAGAAAATGTTGTACCGAAATAAAATATTATACAGGCAGCATATTAATTTACTGTTCTGATGTCGATGTTACGCCCAACAGGACTGGGATAGAATGCATATATGGCCTTCGGCAATCATGGAATACTAATAAACAATGACGCTCGAAAATACCACATTATGTACCGACTAACTCGGCATGTCTAACCGAAATATTATATTTCCGGATTTTTTTCTAAGAATCATTCTAAACATGATTTTCCTCTATGTTAAACGATACACGTTACACAATACTACACATACATGCTACGCACTTGTTTGAGCGAATATTTTAAGCAAAATACCTACCGTTTGTATAATTCCTACACATGCTAGTGAAATTGTCAACCGTTATCAGGGGCGAATTTAAGGGAGTAACTAAGGGAGCATTAGCCCCCCTTGGGAGTAAGCTAACTACTTTACAAAGCCAAGGATTATGATATATTGATATATTGATAATTATTATAAAATATCATCAATCGTCATTGATTAATATGGCACCTATTTTATATATTTTTTTATAATAGCTCATTTTTGTTGTTAATTATGTGTATATCTATATTTTTAAAATGGCTTCAGATTAAAATTAATACTAATAATGCAACTATTTAAAATGTGTCACTATTGTAAAAAAAATGACTTACTTATGAGGGACTCAAAAACATATTCTGTAACTTGAAATTTTATATAGATTTAAAAAACAACTAACTAAATTCTTGAACTTCCTTTAGCCCCTCCTTTGGTGAATGATAAAACCCGCCCCTGACCGTTATCGGAAACGACAAAACGAATTCAGGCATAATGACACAAAGATAATCAATTATCATTACTAATTGGAGTACAACCTACTCGTATTGTGCAGTACGTTTTTGTTTTTGGAGCTGACCGTGTACGCGAATCGGTGCACTAAACATAAAATACGCAACCGAATTATGTACTGCTTTTAACACGGGTGCATTCAATAATATAACGATGAATATTTTATTTTGATTCGTGTAGAATAACACCATTTGTAAAGGGTGCAAATATTCCAAGCGAAGTGTTATAAAAAATCATTATTATTGTAATTGTTATTCTAGTGCAGATGTTAAAACGATAAACGTTCGATTGTTCGTCATTTATATTGCACATTTGACATTTCCAATTAAACATTAATTACCCGATATGGAACTAATTGATATAACGATTTTTTTAGTCTTAGGAAATTATAAAAAAAAGAACAAAAAAAAAAGTACACGGTAAGAAAATAATGTACAGAAGATATACAATATGTACGAGTACGACAGACGAAAAATGATGACCCACAGTCTGTTGACTTGCAGTGGTGTTATTGAAATTTTGATGTCTCGAATGTCAAGGGTTGTTCGCCGAGAAGTACTTTTGAGTTTTGAATAAAAAGAGTGAAAGAAAATAAAACAAACACCTAAGTCCACGTGTGTTTTCATCAATAGCGTACACACGTACACACTTCACCGGGAATAATAAGATACAGCGTTTTGCTTACACGTGCCGGAGTACCCGAAACTACGTGTTTTAATGGCAGGTAGATCTACAGCTTTTATTTGCAGCAAAAAGAACGAACCCTTATTGTTGTTCCCTTTTAAGTTTCGAAACGGAAACGATCTTAGTATGTGTTTAAGATAACGTTATCGGGCGCGAAACGAAGATTTATAATGTTATATTATTGTTTGATTACGCTTTAAATGTCTTGATTTACACATTTCCGTGGCTCCTGATAGCCAGGCGCACAATTTATAAGGGTACGCAAGGATAAAAATTAACAAAATCAAAAACGCAAAGAACGAAAACACTATTTTAGATTAATAGAAAACTTTAATCCGCGCGACAGTTATTATTATTATTATAAAGGGAAATTATTTTGGCGCCCGTTCAACGATTCAATAAAATATACCTATATAACTGTTAACGTATTCGGTGTCATTATATCTGACCTAAAAAATTTTATCTTTTCACCGAAACTGCATTCAATGAGCCCGAGATAAACTAATAAAAACGTTTTGTGTCTGCCGCCGTTGTACAGTCCACGAAAGCGCCCAATTGCTGTAATTGCCGATGATCAACGCGTTTGACCATGATCCATAACTAATACATCGATCATCGATAAGCTTGTCGGACCGCGGCGTTTGTTCTATGCATAAACAGTGCATGAATTGGAAAAATTAACAAAGGGGACTCTATTGAATTTAAAAAAAAGAACGTCCCCAAAACTTGTTAAGCGTTATGATTATAACATAATAATAGAGTAAGGGGACGCTAAAATTTCTGAAAATAAGTTGGGGTACTCCGTCTTCCTACGTCCCCCTCAAGTCGAGCACTGTTACGTACGAACATGGTTATTTATGTAACATAAATAACTATGTTCGTACTCGGTTGTCTATCGCCACATCGATCAACGAAAACGCTGAACTTATCTCAGCAATAGACATCGGTGAGAATCGATGTATCCTCTCTCCCCTCGGACATTTTCAATAAATCTTACCCGTACACATGGTTTTTACACACACGTTTGCTAATCGGTTGTAGTCGGTGTAAGCGAAAAAGTCACAAGAAACGTAACGCGTGTAACCCACTGCGTTAGATTTTCCGTCGACAGTGTTTGGTCATCAACTGTTGTGATCGTAGTTGACGTAGTCCTTAAAACCTATCATATGAATGATTTTTTTCCCCGGTACGTGCACAACTGCATGGGAAATCTGCCACATAAAGTATTATAAAACTACACCGCGTACACTATTTTGTGGTACATAATCGTTGCTCCGTATAGCATACCGAGTACACTTTTCTTGACTCGTTTCGTTATCACTGCCTGCCCGCTTCCCGCCCGGTATATTATTGTTATAACCGTTTGACTAATTAAAATACTTCGCGAACTTTCTTTTGTGTATGCGGAAAAACTTTGTGCAGTCGTCTTTTTCTCCAGCGGGTCGTTTATCGAACGTAAAACGGTAATTTTATAAATTGCTTGTGAGTATGTTAAATCTGCAGTCTACGGGAAACGTTCGCGTTTTAATTGGACGCGATGTGTATTATATTTTCTACAAAATCCGTGGAATGCGAACTGTACGTCAAACTGTGAAATTGTACGGATAAAAATAACTTCGCCAAATCTTCACCTGTGGTAATGGATGTCAGCGCATCGCACACGCGTTGTTCCGAACAATATATCACACATAGACGTACCTACACATTATTTTGGTTTTCGGTTTTATCAATTAATCGCTACACTCGAACCGCGTACTGCACAAAAACCGCTCATTTTTTCCAATTGTTAAATCGTTATCAGTATTTTTACACGACCAATGCACGTCTACGTGATCGCTCATTTCATAATATTCGATCGTTTACTGGTGGATTCTATGTTCACGCGAGTATGTACAACAACAGCGAACAAGGGTTCGATGATGAATGACGAGATTCCCCGATTGCAATACTTTCCAATGCAATCATAACGTCAAATACTGTTTGATACACTTTTTGTGTTCGTAACACTATAATTAAGGCTCACTATAACCAATATGCATCGTTGTTCAACCCAAATTACTCGTACCAAATACTTAACAATTAAATTATCTGTTCTGTAATATGTCGTATTCTAATAGTTAACGGTGAAAGTCCAAGCGTTTTCAACATTTATGAGATAAGTTATTGAATTATAGATCCTAATCGCTCTCGCTGTTATAAAAACACAGATCACGGTCAAACGGGAATGTGTATTTTCGTGTTAAAAATGTATCACACTGAATCTAATTGTTTCTCATCTGCCCGTCTCGGATTATCATAAATGCAACTGTCGCGTTTCGTTCGGTGTTCTCATTAGAAAATTTCTCTATACCAAAAGTAATTTCAAACCGCAATCGTCATCTATACCTATAATGTATTGGAATTGAATTCGAAAATTGCTTACATATAACTTCCATTCGGCCACCATCTTGTGCGGAAGCGAACGATGGTGCTTCGGCAGAAACTTCACATCGATAGTTAGCCGTGGATTTCAGCGTAATATCTCTCAAAGTCAACTGTCTACTGTTGGAGTGTACGTGCTACGATAAAAACAAAAAAAAAAAAAAAAACATTATTTTTTCTTTCTACTTTTCACGATCGCTCAGCGCTCGTGGTATCAAAATGTAAAAAAATCAGAAAAAAAATAAAAACGTCCACAATACTCACGTCGACTTTGATCCCGTCTACGATGTACGAAGTTTTCTGAGGGTCTGACTTGGGTACGTACCGATAGAACTCCTCGTTCTCCCGGTACCATTTGACCGCGTATAGCAACGCGCCTTCCAACTCGAAATCACAACGGAGCACGGCCGTCTCGCCGCGAACCTTATATCGAGGCACCACTGCTTTCACCATCAACCCATCACCTGTGTAACGCATGGATAGATCAATATTTTTAGTAAACATTCGCCGAATGATAGACCACTATATTAATAACGACATTCGGTTTTCGTGTGCTTTTTCATCCCGGGGCTCAGAAAGTTAAAACGAGGGTCGATTTTCCGAACGCTATTTCAACATTGCATTCCGATTCATGATCGTGTACACACGCCTTTAACGATTCACTCTGGCTATCGGAAACCGGAGACTTATATATATATACGAGTATATTTACTAAAACTGCTGCAATAATCATTATATATGAAAAGTTAAAGTGAATCAATATTATACATGAACAATTGAACAACTGTCAAAAAAATTATTTATATCATCGATTTTAACACGAATAATAGTTAAACATATTTTTTTTGAAACATTGTGTTGATATATCAATGCTTTTAAAACACTACAAAACAAAATCGATAACGATTTGTCGAAAATACCCCTTAAATTAAATATCTATAATCTATATGTGTTCCTATATATTTTTAAATAATCCAATTCAAATATAATAATAATATATGTATACTATTTTTTTTTTTTTGTGATATGCACAACTATAATAATATTAAATATAAACATACGTATTTATCAATATAGAGTATTTGCATTATATGTTTGTATATGTTTATTAAAACAATTTCCAATGACCGAACTTTCGCGTATCCAAAGTAGGTACGCGGTCTCAATTAGTTCAGATAGTCAAGATTCAACTGTAATTTTAATTCAAACTTGATAAAAACAGGTTTTCAAGTTTTCAATAACGGTAAACTATTTCCATGTTCTCATTACTTATATTCTGTCATCGAAAACATGCTTTTATCCGAGTCGAATACAAACGATTACAGCGACGTCTAGTGTCTACGCCCATAAGTATCACCAATTGCACGGATATAATGGCGTATCCGAGAATATTATTACAAAACAAATGGTAATAGGTGTAATATCGTGCAGCCAAACGCAATTTCCGGGCGCTACCGCACGGCCAACTTCACGTTATCAACTAAGCCGTCGCACATCTTTCCAGTCCACTCGTTTATTATTAATGCGACTATAACTACTGAACTAGTAGCGGTTTTAGTCGTAGAATTTTTTCTAAACAATACGATTATAAAGCTGAAATAAATAAGACGATGGTGGATATAACTATGCTTTACATTTAAGACCAAGCTGCCACGCTATACGCTTCGAATAATAGAGCGGAACAATGTCGCAGCGATAGGATGATAGCATGTAATTGAAATGCTTAAACAGTTTTGTTTACGGGAGCGCGATGAAGGAGAAAAACAGGAGACTGATGAAATACGACGTGGATTCGTAGAAAAACCTAAATAGTAATAAATATATTAAGAGCAATTTAGACAGGATTAGTACAGGATCCAAAGCTACTACCACACACGTCGTGGTTTTGTTGAAACATAGCACATATTTAACGGTGAAAACCCACAGTTGTAATCCAAAATGCAGAATGAATGTATATAATATTATGAAATTACATAGATTTATTATAAACGACATAATATTCCAATTGAAAATAACGATTTTGTTGGTAGATTCCAAATTGACCACTGCCCAACTTCACTTCTACGAGGACTATGGCTTTCAGCAATCATTACGGATTTCTAGCTGGGCTCACCAATAACAATATTTTACCATGGTGTATATTTGACCGCGTTAAACATAATATTTCATACATAGGCATGTGCAGCGAATATTTTTACTTGTCCATTTTTTTTTCACATAACGGCGTGACTGGTATACTGTATAAGCTTGTAGTGACTATTTTTTTTTTTGTAACTTATAACCTATTTATACACAGTAAATATTACCTTGGTAATTTAATACACATTTCGGATAACTAACTTATTTTTTATTGAATATTGCACTACAATTAGCTTGAACTTTTTGGCCCTAAAAAATCTATTTATACCATCCCGGAGCATGCTTATGATCTCATTGGTATAGTGTAACTTTATCGAAAAAACGCCAATGAAAATCTAAGTATTCCAAAAAACTGCTCTGTATAACCATTGGACAGGATAAAACGGTTGTTTTCAACACTTCTTGAGTTGGACACATTTTTTATTGGTGTAATTTCGAACAACTTACCCGGTAGTTTATAAATATGGATAAAACCAATATAGTGATTTTTACTAATTAAGAGAATTTTTATTAAGAACCATAAGCGAAGAAGCTTCATATTGACATTAGAAGGGTGTTGTAACTTTTAACATGTATTTTAATTATTTACAAAAGTGTAAACCGTAATACCCAACGTAAGATACGTCATCAACGTCGTCCTACGCTGTTTATTTCACTTTTTATATAAATGTCAAATGAAAATTGCATGATTAATTCAAAAACGAATTTGAATATGAATCAACGGCCCGAGTGAGCCACGATAATGTAATAAAATAATCGTTTAAATGTCAATCTTTTGAAAGTTGAGAAATCAATACCTCATATTTATGCGCATATGCAAATAAATTATATACAGACGTGGGAGCGTGTATGTATACATATGCACGCAAGTGTGGGCGAGTGTATGTGTGTATGTGTTTATTTGTATACTGCATGTACGTGAGTCATTGAGGGTATGAAGTATCTGTACTCGTGGTTTAATATACTCAATCGGACGTAATATTGTACACAAACTCGCATTTCACTGTAGTGCATATACACACTGAAACACGTCCTCTCGCCGCTCTTTTATCACAATGGATTAATGGAACATAAAATAATAACTTAATATTCGCACGCACCATATAAAATATACAAACACGACGCGGCGAGTTTAATATCCATTTCGTGCGTTTTGTCACAATATCATACCCGACCGAATGCGAAACACCGTATAACCCACAACTCGAAATCACCGGATTTCGGGAATTCTGACTGGCGAACAGCGCCAGACTACCACGCGTGAACCGCGGTATGCAAATCGGCCGTATCATATTATTACGCGGACGACACCGGGTATTGTTAGCGCGTTAGACATTACTCAAATTAACGGTAACCCAAGTTCGTATACATTAACATTATCGTTGTTACGTATCGTTAAAGCGAATTTACACGAGACGTGAGCCACGATCTTGGCTCACGAAAGCGTAGCTTACGGTATGTGTAAACAATCAATTCGTATTTCACGATTGTCATTCACGAACCTGTAACGACTTGCATTCGTGCAATATCAAACCATGTTGGATATTTCAGTCGTGAAAGCTCAGTATGGTATACAATAGAATGCTTCCACCACTATCAATTCCGTATCACCGAAGGATAATAGCGTTCACGTGTAAGCACTTTCACGAATCGTGTGATGATTTTTGAAATCACGCTCGTAAGTCACAACTCACAAGATCGTAAAATACGAACGTGCCTCACGTGTAAGCCCGCCTTTAGGTGTTCGTTCGCCACGCGTGCGTTTCGTGAATGATCGGAAAACCGATGCGGTGCAGTGGTAAATCGGTTTCACGAAAAACAAGTTTGACGCCGTGACTGGACCGCAGCGTTTAGCATTTCGACGATTGCAGCGTTTATTTTGCAGTAACCTCAGTGCCTCATTAACCGTGTGTACTGCATGTAACAATAATATTTTAAAAATATTTAGAAAGCAAGTAAATAAAACCGTAATTATTAATTGAGATTGAGCAATAGTTAATCGATTTTGTTTTGTGCACATCAACGTTGCTTTTTTTTTGCGCGACCAGTACATCATAATTCAAAATAGTTTGGTTACGATTGATTGAAGGTACGTTTTTACTGCAGCGGGAGGGGTTTGATATTCATTTTATTTACCCGCGGGCCCAAATTAGTACAGTTGCGGCACTGAGTAACATACAAACACGCCATGGTATTATTAAAAAATATTAAAAAAAAGTGGCACGCAGCCACTGGACGTCGCTGTAATCGTTTGCATTCGACTCAATGAAAACAGATAGTTCCCAGCAAGGAAAACGACAACGATAAAAAACAATTTGTTATCGTTGAGAACTTGGTGTTTCCGATCAAGTTAAATGCAAATAACGACGTATGGTGGCTGCATCCACGTAGACGCTACCAGTTTTAACAACACGATAACGTATCTGTACGCATTGTCAAATCAATGTTCATGGGGATAAGGAACATGTTCAAGAGATGTGTTCGATAGCATCAAGATGAAAGTATGCGTATCGCATTTTCTGTTCAACAGTTACACAACAGTTTTGCCATTACTTTTGCAAGTACCTTTGTATTTGATTTTTCCCGAAGTTACAGGTCTTCCATCACGTTCCGGAGGTCTTAAACCGTGAAAACGAAAACAAGTCACTGATCAGACAAGTATAGTGTCCAGCGTGACATATTTTCGGTGTACTAGTATTTTTCGACTCGTGCTGAATTAATTATTGTTGATTACATACGTAGATTTGATGAGGGGAGGGCGTTTACGCGTACCTTTTTCTCTTTCGAAAATTTGTTACGAAAAAAATAATAAGAGGTGTAACTGTGCACGCGACCCTATCGAATTAAAAGATACCGTAGCCATTTCTTTGGAAACAAAGTTCAACACACGAGCAGTACAATCATGTAACCATATGTAGGATTAAAATAAAAATCACTCACAATTTAATTTAATTAAAATAGACACTATATTATATAAATATGTATGTACAAATATTGATACGCGTTACAATTGCGGAGGAATTGCCGAATATATCGCGGAGTGTAATTCACGGTGTATCGCGGATTGTACTCACGGACTGAATGAATGAGCGTCTGACCAGCAGGTATATATATATCAGCGTCGATTGTCTAGAACATTCTCGAAATTACCTTAACGAGATAATCATCGCATATTCTAGAAAATGGGATTTCTCCTTATCCACTGACAATATTGTAAACAACTTGGACGATTCGTGGTGTGTTGTTTACGTCACCACATCACTCCCCTACCAGTGACGGAGTCAAGCATAACCTACTTGGAGACGGTCTGGAAAACGAACTCTTCTTCCGGAACGTGTCCTTAGATCCTCCTTTGTAATGGTATTCGGTGTAGATGTCTGAATTTCTCTCGAAATATCTTCCTTAGAATGGTCATCTACTATGATGTAGGCCGGTTTAAATCTATCAATAGTTATTCTAACTTTTTTCTTCTTTATATCAATGACAAAAGTTTTTTTATTTCAACTTATGACTCTATAGGGACCATCATAGGGCATTTGTATTCCATTTTTGGGTCCGACATGTCGAATGAATACGTACTCTGTGGTTGCAAGGTCCTTGAAAACAAAGTTTTTCTCCTCGCCATGTCGTGTACCATTGACAGGTCGGATCTGCTAAATGTGATGTCGAATATAATTAATAAACTCAGCTGCGTCATCGAACTTGGCAGCATTATCTTTTGACGTTAGGAATTCACCAGGAGTCTAAGTGACTTTCCATAGACTAATTCTGCAGAGGTGGATTTAAGATCGTCGCGCCAAGCTGCTCGGATGCCCATTAAGACTGTCGGAAGAGTTTCTGTCCATCGATTATTTTGATGACATTTAAAGGCGGCTTTAAGCTGCCTATGGCTTCGTTCTATCATGCCATTTGCTGACGGATGATAGGCCGTGGTTCTAAGATGGTTCGTGCCAGTCAAGTTATTAAGTTGCTTGAAAAGGAATGACTCAAATTGTCTTCCCTGATCTGTTGTGATACGAAGAGGGGTACCGAATCTTGCGTTCCAATGAGTATAGAAAGCTCATGCTACGGTTGCTGCTTCTTGATCTTCCAATGGAATTACCTCAGGCCATCGAGTAAATCTATCGATATCACGTGAGGCAATAGCGAAATCCTTCAGAATAAGGCATAATGATTAGATCTAAATGAACATGTTCAAATCTTTGAGAAGGTAAAGAAAATGAACCAAGAGGTGCTGTGACATGGCTCGTTGACATTCTACACATGCCCTCGCCCAATGTCTGCAATCTGCGTCAATTTCTGGCCACACGAATCGCTGTTTAACAAGCTTCGTCGTGACCTTGACACCTGGATGTGCAAGGCGATGTATATTATTGAAAACTTTACGTTGGAATGGCTTTATGACAAAAGGCCTGGCGGTTGAAGTTGATACGTCACAGAACACTAAGACATTTGTATCTGGTAATTGAACTTGCTTGATTTGTAGTCCAGTGTTTTCTTTTTAGTATTTTTTTAATTTATCGTTTCCCTGTTGTGATATCGCTAATGCAGTGTAGTCTATTGTCTCTGACAAGGCGTCAACGCGAGATGAGGTATCAGCTACGATATTCTGCTTACCTGGAGCATACCTAATATCCGTGGTAAAATTGTGAGATAAAGTCTAGGTGGCTGAATTGTCGTGGTGTGCATTTATCCGATTTCTGCTGAAATGCACAAGTGATAGGTCTGTGATCAGTGAATATAACCAAATCGCGTCCTTCCAAAATATATACTGAAAATGCTTGATCGCGAGGTAGATCGCGAGAAGTTCTCGATCGTACGCTCCGTATTTTGTCTCGGCCGCTGTGAGCTTCTTGGAAAAGAAGGCAAGAGATTGTCACTCATTATTGATGAACTGTTGGAGAGTTGCGCCAACTGTGGTGTTTGAAGCATCACTTACAATAGCCAGTCGAGCGTTGTCGCATGGATGTGCGAGAAGCGTGGCTTTGGCGAGTTTCTCCTTGCATTTTTCAAAAGCCGAAATGGCCTCTGGTGTCCAGTTAATAGGTGAATTACCTTTTAAATTGGGTACCAAAAATCACTTAGTGGTGCTTGTGCGTCTGAAGCTCCAGGTATAAGACGACGATAGAAGTTTATCATACCCAAGAACTGTCGTAGACCCTTAACGGACGATGGCATCTTGTAGCTCAAAATGTCAGTGACTCTGTCGGGTAGAGGACGTGTTTCTTCTCTAAAAATCATGTAGCCTAAAAACTTTACTTCTGACTGTCCAAAAACGCATTTTTTTGGATTGATAACCAGAGAGCATTCGCGTAGACGCTCAAAAATGATCTGTAAATGTTTGATGTGCTCTTCCTCAAGAAACAGATGCCACCAATATGTCGTCAATGTAGCTGTAACAGAAATCAAGTCCAAAAAGTACTTCGTCAATAAATCGTTGAAAAGATTTTGCTGCATTTCGAAGCCCAAAAGACATAAAGACGAATTCGTAAAGTCCAAATAGTGTCACGATTGCGGTTTTAGGAATATCTTCTTCAGCTTCTGGAATTTGATTATATGCTCGGACTAGGTCGATTGTTGAAAAAATCGTTTTACCGTGGAGAAATTGTGCAAAGTCCTGAATATGACGAACCTGGTACCGATCTGGAATAGTCCGAGCATTTAGAGCACGGTAATCCCCACAAGGACGCCAGGCGTCCATTGTGTTCTTTGATACCAAGTGTAATGGTGATGCCCAAGGTCCCTGGGACGGTCGAATAATGCCTAATTGGATCATAGCTTCAAATTCCTTTTTTGCTGCATTGAGCTTATCAGGTGCTAAGCGTCGTGGTTTACAAGCTACTTGGGGTCCTGGTGTCGTTTGAATATAGTGTTTGGTGCTGTGTCTAATGTCTTTAGGCGCTCCATATGGGCGAGTGATCTCGGGAAATTTCCGTAGTAAACAGTCGTATTTCGTTTCTCCCACGACAATATTTATGGATGGTATGGAGGATTCAGCAGCGTGACCATGAGCGGTGATTCGTGTAACACCGTCTAAAAGACATTGATTACGCACGTTTACCAATAGATTGTAATGAATCAAGAATTCCACGCCAATGATGGGTTTGGATACTTCCGCGATCACAAATCTCCAAGTGAAATCTCGACGAAGTCCGAAGTTGAGGCTGAGCGCGATAGTACCGTAGGTGTTAATAGGCGTGCCATTGGCTGCTGATAGGACGTAATCGGATTTTACTCGTCGGTCTGGAACAGCACTACGTGGATAAACACATAGGTCGGCACCCGTGTCGATGAGAAATTGAGTTTAAGAAGTTCGATCAGTAATGAATAGACGGCGCGGGGACGGACTGGTCTCACTGGCCGTCATCAGTGATGACCCGTCACGTTTCCCGAATTATAGGTACAAGGTTCCTTGCATTTTTGCGATTGTGATCCATAACGCCAATGATACCAGTATAATCCATTTGCACCATGGAGAGTACGGCTCCGAGATCGAGATCTTGAGCGGTAAGTACTTGATCTTGAGTCCGGATTACGCGAGGGACGAGTATTGATCGCTGCCACTTCACTTCTCAACGTCGCAATTTCCTGATTTATACTCAAGGTAAGCTGAGAAATTTTAAGATTCAACATGGCTTCAAGAGTGTCACTTCTCGATGTCTCTGCTATTTGAGGTAGCAAAGGACCAGATGCATCCGCGATGTTGTCTGCATGGACAGCGAGTTCTTCAAGCTTACTATCTTTAACTATTGCTAACGCCACTTGTATACTTTTTGGTAGGTGGCCCATCCAAAGTGTCTTTAATTATGTTTCCGGAACGGAAGAGTCAGCCAGGTTTTGGAGGTGGCGTAAAAATAGTGACGGTTTACGGTCACCAATCTCAATGCGCTCCAGAAATTGACGTGTTTTTTCCTCTTGGGAGGCACTAAGACGTTTTATTAATTCATCTTTAATTTTGACATACTTACTGTCCGAGGGCGGCGACATAAATATGTCTTTGACTTCAACTGCATATTTCGGTGGTAATGCTCCAACCACATACCCGAATTTCGTGCTGTCAGCTGTGACTCCCGTGCTGGCGAAACTACCTTCGACCATAGCAAACCAAAGTTCGGGATCTGACGAACTGAAATCCGGTATTTTGACGGCCACTCGAGCAATCGTTGGGTCTTTCTCTGCCATAACGTCGAGGTCACCAATTTGTGGGATTTAAGTAATAAAAAATCACTCACAATTTAATTTAATTAAAATAGACACTATATTATATAAATATGTATGTACAAATATCGATACGCGTTACAATTGCGGAGGAATTGCCGAATATATCGCGGAGTGTAATTCACGGTGTGTCGCGGATTGTACTTACGGATTAACTGAATGAGCGTCTGACCAGTCGGTATATATATATCAGCGTCGATTGTCTAGAACATTCTCGAAATTACCTTAACGAGATAATCATCGCATATTCTAGAAAATGGGATTTCTCCTTATCCACTGACAATATTGTAAACAACTTGGACGATTCGCGGTGCGTTGTGTACGTCACCACACATATAACCGCGGTCCTACACGTTTTACTGTTTACGCGCATTGTGAACGACTGATTCGATTGGAAATGGCAAATCGAATTATAAACCTACTACAATAATATTTGAAATCTTTTTTTATTTATTTTTTTATTTATTTTTTTTGTACCTACAATAATATTACCGATAATATTTAGAAGTTTTCTACCGTGGTTATTTTTTTGTCTAGTATTATGTGCAGGCGCTTCCCCGATTTTAAAATACATCGATTTTGCTTACGCTTGATTCAAAATTGACTTTCGGTTTACCTTTACAATGGCGTCAATGCGAAAATTTAAAATAGTATTTTGGGTAGATAGGTTACCTATGATAACTAGATATGTTTTTGGTTTAACGGTTAAACTCCGTAAACCGTTACGCGGATATACCTCCAGACTACCCTGAACTATACTAGGCATTATGGTAATAACAATAATAATATATTCGTACCGCGATATAACATAAATTTGAAGAAATAGTCTTACGACCAAAATATGTAATGAATAAACATAACACTCGTATGCGCAGCTAAGTGTAAATATAACTGAACTCTCGACATCCCCAACAATTAATGTGATTAATATTATAAATAACTAATGTATTATGTTTCCAATATCGAAAACGTTTTATCATATATCTAATAAAGTAATTTTGATGTATTCAATCATATCTTTGAGTAGATTAACATATAATTTATTATATATTTCTTTTTATCATTTCATCTGGTATGTTTGAATATTAGAACGAAACACAGCGAAACTAAACAAATGAAATAGGTCGATTAAATCAGTCTATGTTTCTAAATATGGTTATGTAGTGTAAGAACCAAACGAAATCAATAGATTTTGTCAACATTTCATTTTATAATGTTTGTAAATCATTGTTGTAAAGAAAATCTTATGATTTTTTTTTTTTAATAAGATCATTTTTTTTTTTATATAAATCATTAATGCACTTCTAAAATGAGAAAATGTATGTTCAGTTTTTAATTTTCAATTTTTTTTTCAACCAAAATTATTTTATCAACATTTTCAAAAAGAGTTATGGAAACATAAATATTAAAATTTTCTTTAAAAAGAAAAAAAAGTTATCAAAAAATGATACTATCTATAGCAAAAAATGATATAAGTATTCAATGAAAATATCATGTATACAATTATTATTTTTTGAGTCATGATGAAAACAAAAATTCAATATTGTCAAAAACTGGAACGTCATAAATGTTGCCGTAATTTTATAACTTTCGGGACAAAATTTTCTATTAGAAATTTCTTAAGATTTTGATGACTTAAGCAAAACTTCTAGAAGAAAAAGTTAACACAGAAAAAAAATAGTAATGCGTTACAAAATAATATGTAATTAATAGTAGGATGGTTCGATTCTCAATTAAAATTGTTAATTGTTCTGCAATTTTCTCTCCGTTTTTCTTAATTATCGGGAAAACTGTTGAGAAATAAAAATAATGACTCTTCCAAAGTATCAACTAGAATCCATTTTCTAACTTTTAAAATTTTTATTTGGTGATGATCGAAGTAACCCATAAATCATATAATCGAAAAAAATAAAAATCACTTTTTGGTAAAATCCATATATTTCTAGTTTCACTCATTATTTCAAATTAAAATGTAAGAGAACCAACACGAAACCAGTAAACTGCTCCTGCATCCTAACGTTGAGTACTTTATAGTATTAATATTCAAGATCTCGCATCAACTTTTGTAACCGCCTAATGTGTTTACAAACCTATAGACACACAGTAAATCTAAATTGGATTTCTCGGACCAAAGAGGGTGTGAAACGTGCACGGAAATTCATAAATGGAGCAAATCTATTACAATATAAATAAATCCTTGCTGACTTCTCAAGAGACCTAAATGTTTTTATTCATTTTCGAAAAATAAAAGTAAAATAAAAACATGCTTGAAATACTAATTTATTATTTCCTCCGAGTATTTAAGCTTATTATTGTAAAGTTATATGAGAGTATGGATATAATTAAGTATGATTCATAGGGGAATAAAATATTATATCAGCTTATCATATTGTTCCGGCACTCACAAATGTCCTCTTTTGAAGATATTTATTTTTATTATTTTTAATTTTATTTCCAAAATGAGTTATTGAGTATTTTCTCCCTTAAAAATATATTATTTTAAGAAAACTTATGGAGGGGTTCAATAATGTTTTGTTAAATAAAACATATTATTTGTGTAAGAATTGTGTAGTGATTTTATTTTAAGTAGATTTTTTACAATATTACCGTTCCTTGCTACTTTAATGTTTACATAAAATGTATAATTATTTTATTACTGTTATTTCATTTTTTTTTTTTTTTTTTTTACGAATATATTCTTTATCCTTTAGCTCGTTTTATTTGAATTTGTGTTTTAATGATGCTATCTGTAACTGCGATAAGCTATTTCAACAATATAATTATACAGCATATCGACTACATATAAATTTCATGAACCGTAAGAGCCTGGGTCGTTAGAAAAAACAGATTTGTAATTTATGAAGCGCTTTACCTTAGCCAGAAATCCAGGAAATTTACCTTAAAATACCTAAATAGTGTTTGTTGCTAAACCATCTTGTAGAAATTGATCGACCTATTTTACTGTAATTGTATATTATATTCCAACTTATAAATGTATTTCCGCCAGTTTAAACCATAATAATATGTGTTATAATAGATATACGTTGAACCTAACTGGAAAAACTCGAACGCAGTTTATACGTCACAGGTATTTTATAAATTAATCCATTGGCCTGTGTACAAACTAAGTACCGAAAATCTTGAATTCGTTTCGTACCCTTGTCACTGTTCAATGTTTTATACTTAGGTACACAACATTATTATCCAATGAACAGAAATTGACACGTTAAAAGTTCGAACTGAATTACGTTTTTCTCGCTTAATTTACTCTTCGTGAACATTAAAACCATTATTAAGCTCGTTCAAATCATTAAATATAAGGTCTACTTTTTTTTTATTTTTTTTTTATTTATCACTATCACCTTTTAGAATATTATACTGCTGATGTAGCATGAAAGGATAATACAACGTAGTAGTGTTATTAAATTATTCATGTAATACTTACGGTCTACGGTCAATATATTATTATATTATACATACCTTTTCATCAAGACATTTTTTACTGAACTATATTAAAGTGCTTTTATTTTGCGAACACGCAAACATTGATCTTACTCGTAATTGCATACATTAGTAAAATATGAAAACTAAATAAATTTGTTTGGATTTTTTTTTTCGCCATAGAGCTAACGTAAATTACGATGAAGTGAACCTCGTTGTTTTTTGTTTTTTTTTTTTCATATTATACGTCATAAAAGTTAAGTGAATTTTTCAGTTAAAATAAATACAAACACAATTTTATCTACGGAAGATATCTTATTTGAATTTACACAAAGATTTGCGTGTAGAAACGGGAGGTAAAGTTTTTCTTTTTAACCCTGCAACCGTATTGTACAATTCATAAACACAATTATTTTAATTGCAACTGGAATACTAATATGTACGTGTTGTTCGTTATTTTATAAGTTTACATCTACTCCTATTATAACTTAGCGAGTCGAAAACACTCTACGGTTTATACATTAAATACTATGTATGCATCATAAACGAAAAGTTGTATGTGAGAAACCAAGAGTTCATAACGAATTTACAAATACGATATTTCAATTATAATAATACTGTTACATAGTAATTTGTGATTACAAAAATATACACCGAGCTCAAAGACAATTTATTATTTTTATGAATTAAAAAATGACGCTAAAAATGGCGTTTATGTAGGGTATACAGCAAAACATTTTTGTTTATGTGCACTCGCTGTGTATGTACATAGGATACAAATTATTTGTTCTTAAAAAAGTTAATATTAATTTTAATAATTAATTACACCTAAGCCGCTGAACAATTAATTTAAAACTTTTATCGGAATCATTCTATTTATGAACGTGTTAATTTTTAATTTTTAGCGGTTCCCGTAATCTCGTAACATATTTATTATGCCCACCAGCAGCAACAGCAACATAATGCACATAGTGCTCAATATTTACGCGCCGAACATGAATGGGGTTCTTTAATTATGTATTATCTATACCACTGTAGTAATAACGGGTATTGTACTATATAATTCCATTGCAGTTCTAAAAACCGTTTCGACACATTCGGCGTTCGCATTCGACTTTGTTTTCTTTTTATACCGCGTGTGTTTGACGAACGTTTATTTTTATTTTTAATTATAATGTTTTATGTCCCATCTAAACGAATCGTTCGCGACCGTAGCTGGAAACTTCAAAGTTTCACTAACAAAACACGACAAGATTTACATACTCTACTTTTGAGAGACGTATTCGAGACCAAGGCTAACGCAGACACGCTGTCGGATTCAAAACGTATACATGGTAGCTGAATCAACTTCAAAAAACTTACCCCTCCGTGATTGTATTAGCTCAGCAGAGATGTTCGGCCTTTCTCAGTGTCGTTATTAGTAGTACACATAATAATGTACACAAAAACTAATGACTTTGTTTGCATTCATTCTGCAGAACATTAGCTATATGCGTACACGTGTACAGGCTGACATCCGCGGGGGCGCGCAATAGTTTTCCGACGCAAGTATGTGGATTTATTTATAGCCGTTCGTTTTAACTGTTTACCGAATATATTTTCAATCGACGACCGTCTGGAAATCATTCAAAAACCGTTCAGATCCAATTACAATAACAGTGTTATCTTTACTCCCGCGAATATAGAGACCGTTCGCGGTGAGCACGCAGAGCCCGTTTGGCGGAAGAAAATCTCGTCTTTAACAAACAAACCGAAATATTATGAAAACTCTGTAACAACCAATACTTGACGACAGTTCCGCGTGGTAGTCGATGCGAGTTCAGATAATCAGTTTTATAAACTTTCTTTTGCCTCGCAACCAAACGATTGTACGCGTACCAATAGCAGAAACCGATAGAACCGTTTTAAAATAACAGTGCGGATGGAAAAATAATTATTTTTAAATATTAAATAAAATAATATATTATTATAATAATATTTAAACTTTAAAATCGCAACGGATCGTTGGTGTATCGGTACCGATAAAATCAACTCAAACGCCCACAAAATGTGCATGAGTGCTTCCGAAACGAAATCAAACATCGCGCACACATGGTGGGCACATTACGATCCAGCCATGAATCGTGTACATTATTCGCGTATATAATACGAGTATAACAGTAACGGTTTTGCACGAGTTAAGTTTCCCGGGCAACAGATAATTGCTGGAAATAAATGGATCCAAGTTATTAGCGAAAGTAGCTGTGCGATGTATACCTGGTAATTTGTATAATATAATTTAAGTTATGTCGCAGTGAAATTGTACATTCCATATGTACCGCAGTTTAGAGTGCACACCAATCATTCGCCACGGAAACCGATTAGACGTCACTTAGGGTATGTTTACCAGAGCCTAAGCCGAATTCCATGGTGTTTTATGTTTGTTCGAACCCGTGATGTTCGTTTTAATTAATTTCTATTGTAAAAATTACATACACAATTATAATAAAACATCACGAGAAAAGGCATAACAGTTCGAGGCGCATCTAGACGCACTTTACGTGAAAAATAACGTTGTAATTCATAGCGTCTGACATTTTTCTCCCCGTAGAAAATATGCCGATTTGTATTAAGATTTAATGCGGTGTTTTGAATACGATTTTATTGGCGAGTTTCTTGCGTCCATATATTATAATATAAGTATTTGGATACGCGCGTGCACGCTTCGACTGAGATATTTATTTTCCTCCGACGGAACCGGCTGTTATTACACATTAAATAGCGTCTGGTCGTATATATATATATGTATATAAATATAAATAAACAATATATTAATGTATATTATTATTACTATCGTATGCGGTGCAGATGGTATCGCGGCTTTATAACGCTATGATTTATTTTCCATCAACTTTTCTAATACATTTATGTCAAAAAATAAAAACCGACTCGATCGTTTCGGACCGTCGAAAATATTATTGCCAATAGCGACGGGAGTTTAGGAATAGGAACGCTATACTTGATGTATCGATTAGACATTGCTCGCGTGTGTCTTCACGAAACCAATCACAGTATAATACTTGAAATAATACAATTTTCGCTCAAATAGTTAATAAATATATATATATATATATATAAATTATATATGGATTGTACATGATATGCATGTGTTATACGGGTTCGACCGGAAAAAGTGGGAGTGATTTTTTTTTTTTTTTTAAGGAATAGGATCGTATTTTTGTACAACTTGCCATTTGTCACGATGAAGTTTTCACCGTTTTTATTTTTCGTTTACGTCGATCCACCGCGACAAGATGAACCGAAGCCGAAACGTGTGGGCGATTGTCTCGCGTATCATCGTGGTCACACGAATGATGGAAAAATCGATTCGTCCATAAATCACCCTGGCATTGCTCACGGTGTCGGAAGAAAATAATCGGCGCTCCGGGAGGAGGATTCTGTACCGAGAAAACGCGGAAAAACGATTCAATCGCACACTCCGCGTTTAGGATTAATCCTGAATCACCGCGCTGACGGGAATGGAAATGTGTTGTACGCGAATGCATTTTCGGTGGGTACACAACGCGGTGTTTACAACCAAATTAAATCCGATTACTTATCAGTTCGCGCGACGGCGGACGAAACAATGAATTTCGGTCGAACCTAAGCTGCTGCATGTCGTCGTCGTTGTTGTTTGTTGTCGAACGGCGAAAGTCTGTCGAAAACGTACATCGTACAGGCGCTGTTATTTTTCTGGAAACGCAGGATCTCGTGAATTTACGAGTACAGTTTTTATTGAAAAAAAGGTCAAGTGCGTATACATATAACACGCGGGCCTCGCGCGTTGTACGAACAGTGTCCGGCATTGTTATACCTTCGGGCTCTGTAATAATTATCGGTTCGATCCCGGGAATCTGAAAATTAGTATAATGAAAACGAACTGAACATAAAACAGATACCGAACAAATACAAAGTCTATTTGAATTTTTTCAAACTTTTTTTTTTCTCCGTATAATTCGCTTGTATGGAAACGTTTATGCGCTCGCAGGATGTGCAAACAGTTTAATTTAACCGTAAGATTATAATACCTACGTTTTTAATTATTCCGGCTACTAGCACGAAAACAAAATTAACTGTTGCAAATAATAATGTAATCGTTTATTTATGCGCGTGTAATGTTTTTAATTAAAAACCAATCGAAATAATGTCTACTAATTTGACTGCCAAAAACGTTATCGTATTTTACAAACACTAATAAAATCTCTATTGTAAATCAAAACATAAGTGGCACTTGGCTCTTATTGTTGTTGTTGTGTCTGGAGGGAGGGAGAAATTAATCATAATTTACTGACCAATTTAATAATCTACTCACATTCAACTTATGTATATATTATACATTTTTATTTATGATAACTGATAAGACGATAAGTATGTCATGTATATTATCATTGTATTGTATTTAATCAATGTACATTATACATTAATGTATTAGTTTATATTAATTTATAGTAATATTGAAAAAATTGATAATATTGATTTGACTCAACAAATATTTTTAATTGTTACATCTTATGAATACATCATCCGTTTGATTTAGAACACTTTTTTCTTAAAATCGTTACTAGGAATACTACGTGTTTTTTAATAATATTCTATAGACAATATCACGTAATCATATCCCCGTCACGTTGGTCGTTAGTCGTTATACTAGAAATAGCTGATATTCACCCCATTTAGACGTAATCCTATTATTGTTTGCAATTGAAACATAGACATTGTACAAACGAATTAATTTATGTTTATCGACACATTTGAATATAAATATTAAAATTAAATTTCTCTTATGATTCAGCACAAAGTGCACGGATATTAATCCCAAAATTAAAACCAAATATTCATGAAACATTTATTTTCTAACCCATTATAACATTAGACTTAAATTTAAATACAAATAGAATTTGTTGGTATAATATTCAAAGCCCTAAAATGTAATAACTGTTAGTATTTCGTAACAATACTTATTGGATTTAATCAAAATATCAAGAGGTAACTTAAGCTTTTACAGATGAACTTCAAACCAATAAAAAAGTGTTTTAAATATGAGTCAATTATTACAATAAGAGAGTCGTGCGTATAATGTTTTAGCAGTTTATTTGTTTTTTACACCATAAAGATATCAATAGATCTACGATGAGCATTGCAACTGATTCCTTTTTTAGTCCTACAGGGTTTGATGATTTTTGTTTTTATCAAATAGGACTGCTTTTTACTACATTAAATTGTTTACATTCTTTGTTAGTTTAATCTAATATGCGTGCATATATTCACGTTATTAGGTCTAAAAAAATCGAATAATAGATAAAAGTTTTATACACACATAGATATAACGGTCTATCAACAGAGTCCAAGACAAAAAAAGTTTAAAACCTGACGTTTTAAGTTCTGGAATAGCAAAAGTATTATGTATATAATATACACGATAATATATTAAAAAAAAACCTTTGAACCCTACCAGACAACTTATTTTTTAATAACTGTTTACAGTTTCTAAATCGATCGAAGTAAATATATATAAACATGTTATATTTCATAAAAGTAAAAAAGTCAGTTGCTATTATTTGCAAAAAATGTTGATAAAAGAATGTATATTAATATTGAAATTAGAAAGTAGCTGTAAAATATTGTTACTATTATTTTTCAAAAAAAAAAAAAAAAACAGAGTTGTTGATAAATTCGTATATATTTTATGATTTAAAATTATTTAGGGATAAATTAAATTATATCATGTATGTAATCTTTGGAAAAAATTACAGCTACTTGAAATATGCGTAATGATAAATCGATTTTTTTTTTTTATTTAAAATACTTTCAGAATCGGTGCTGGTATTCGAGCATTTAAGAGGTGAAAATCTACCCGAGTCCAAAGTTAGAAGAACTAATAAAAAATGGCTTTACGAGCGCCGACACATCAACCCTAATACTTATCAATATATTACACACAAAGTAATGTATTAAAGTTTATTAATTTGTCTATTCAGCGAGTACAATAGAATGTATTGGTATAACTTTTTGAATTCGGTTTGGTAAAAATGGTTTCAATAGTTTTTATCTTGTAAACTACTCTGGACACTTCACTGTCTGACGTCGTGAAATTGTATAAATAACACATATGATTCGATAGATCATATTATTCCGTTGAAACAACGTGTCCTGCGCCCGCGTACTCTTCAGTTTATCCGGAGTTCATTTCCGATGGTAAGAGTTTTAAAAAAAAAAATCAACACAGATTTTCAATTAAAACGTTCAAAAAACCAGAAACGGTGCGACCGTTGCTAATCGAATGAACGCACCAAGACGTTCCTGTATGATGCAATTGTTGTATGTACACATATACAGTGTGTTCAACGATAAAAGTAACACGAAATATTTCGAACGCATGACCTTGTATGCAATTCGGGTTTTTAGTAATGCATAAAGGACATAAAATTACATTTATTTTCCCTAAATCTTAATTTTTTAAAAAAAAAAAAAAAAAATTCTGTGCATGCGCAACAAAATATTTTTTTTTTTAAATAGCACCCTCCATTTTTGAGTTTTAATTTAAATTATATGCATTTTTCAAGCAATTTTGACCTTAAAGTTTTACTCTATCTTCAAAATTGACTGATTGAGAATGAGTTAAATTTTAGATTTATAACATTTGTATTTATCGTATTTTTCAATAGTCTACTTAGAGTTATACAAATTTATAAGTAATTTCGTATGCATTTTTCTTAAAAATGAAGTATACCATCATAAGTACAAGTAATTTACATTACTTTTACAGACATTTTAACTCACCTGCGCATAATGCATTAATTGTTCGTGAATATTTAAAGAAAACTTTTAATCATAGATAGATGGACACTCGTGGGCCAGTACAATGGCCGCCAAGATCACCAGATTTGACACCTTTGGATTTTTTTTTTTATGAGGTCATCTGAAGACGGTTGTCTATTCTAATCCACCAAATGATTTTCAAGATTTTAAAAATAAAATAATTATTGCGTGTGCATAGTTACCGTGAAACAAATACTTTCTGCGACACACAGAGAAGTATTGCGACGGTGTGAATCATGCATTGCAAATAATGGTAATGAATTCGAACAATTTATACGAGGAATTATAAAATTTAATCAATACTCACCTGTACATAATTTAATTGTTCAATAAAATCAAAATTTTGTTTTAAAACGGAATTAAAATAATAGAATATGTGTTAGTTTGTTTAGTTTGTTCGTTAATGTGTTGGTTTTAATTAACCAAAATTATACCATTTACAAGAAATTTGAGTTAAAATTTCTGTAGAAGTAATGTAAATTACTTTTACTTATGAGAGTACACTTAATTTTTATGTATATAGTATATATGTATTTACAATTGGAAGGAGAAAAGTAAAAATCCTAGCTCGGAAAAGCAACCGCGACGGTACATTCATACGTAATATCTATTGAGTGTATTTTAGCTAAGTTTTACATCAGCGTTAATTTTTTGATTATAGGTGACTATAATTTACATCATTTACACATGTTTTTTTTCAAATAGCGATGATTTGTAATTCGAAAGCAAACACTTATAAGATGCTGACTAACTGTATTAGTTTAATTGGTAAATTTAATTCACTATTTAACACATATTACTCTTTACTTGTTTTAATTTTCTATATTATGCTAAATATCTTTTTCTCTCCTATCAAAAGCGATAACTTAGTCCAAGCTGATAATTACTATCCTCCATCACTAACCAGTTTCAAGTACAGTAAAATTAATATTAATTGCTCTAACTCGGTTGTAGTTTATTATGAGTTTAGGAAAGCAAATTATTCAACAACCATATGCACAGTAAATGCAACTTTCTCTACAAATCTAATAATTTAGGTACAGCTAGTTATGAATTCTATGAAATAATTTTAGATGTTATGAAGGAATTTGTATCAATGAAATTAAATGTTCACTTTAAATGTTATCATTAATGCAGTCATGAACCAAAAAAATGGCTACTTAGTAAGCAGATTACACATAGAGCATTTAAACATTCATCTAAAAAAGGACTATCCTGTCCAAAATTCGAAATAAGATAAACTTCAAAATTTCAACTTTCGAATGAAGAAATAATAAGTATAATAAATATAAATAAATATTCATCCTTTTTTTAGCATGGCAATAGTCAGCGATTATAATTAAATGTAGTCCAGAATATCGCCTTTTAGATACTTGCACCAAGATACATAACTTAGATTTTTCTTTTTATTGATCACTAATATTAAAAAAATATTGTAACGAATAAAGGTATCTACATGTATTTATCAATATTATAAATTTCTAATTTTTTATTCTTTATAACTAGATATAACTATACTTTTAACCCTTTTTGGATGTTTAAATTTTAAGTAAACAAATAAATAATAAGTTATACGACCCTTTATCTGCAGTTGTGGAGTGCACATTGAATGTAAAATTCCACGTTACGAGTCTTTCCCTGAGCTTTATAAGTACAAAGGCGATCGAACGGAGGAAACGTTCGGATATTTCACATTTTATAGTTTTTTTTTTTTCATATACTTATAACTTCATACAATTGCTTCGTATTGCATTAATAAAGTATTTTGATATATTGAGATTGTATTGTCGAGGATCACTCGTTGAAACAT
Organism: Sipha flava; assembly: GCF_003268045.1. Taxonomy (NCBI): domain Eukaryota; kingdom Metazoa; phylum Arthropoda; class Insecta; order Hemiptera; family Aphididae; genus Sipha; species Sipha flava. Next base: position 604,138 of record NW_020272853.1, on the reverse strand, counting down.
CCAGTTATATATGAAATTTTCAATAGCTTAAGTAACGTCCGTATACTGCTACTGTTTCATGAACATACGGTGATAAAAATCTAAACCATGCATAGGTTATATCCTAATATTTATCCTAATGCATAATATCCTAATATTATAGGACATCCAGTGGGCATTTAGAATACATACGTAACGAGGCGAAATTATTTTACTACCCCCCCCCCCCCATTCCAAGTTGTCGCTACTCAAAGTAACCTCAGACCTTCTCTTTCCACCCGAAATTAATAACAAAAATATGCCACTTACGTGTACTAAATGACATATTATTATGTATAATGAGTATACAATTTCAAAATCTTTTGTTCAACTAAAAAATTATATCAAATAATGATATGGATACATTTTATTAATGAGTTTAATTACAGTTTTTTTTCTTATCTATGCAAGTAGATAGGTACCACGAAAAACCACAAAAAATGAGGACATATATACGTTACACCTCACACAACAGATTATTTACGTAATGATATTTCTTAAACTCAGGTAGCAATAATTCATTTTATATGTTATTAGTCGCATTCATATCACATTAAACTCAAAATACCATTTATAAGAAAACTATTGATAATTCAAAAAATGTTATGTAATACACGTTAATCAATGTTTACATTTCGTGATAAAAAAAAAAATAATAATAAAAATAATACACTCAATAAAACTACCGTCTCTATAGAGTCTTATAAGTAGGGCTAGGATTTATATGCAATAAAAAATGATTAAATATGCATTTGGCTTATTGAAAATATGCAAAAATATGCAATAAAAATATGCTTAAATAAACCAAATAAATATTATTTAAAAAACACGTTTTCTATAAATTTTTTGTAAATACCAAATAATAAAAATAAATATATTAAACATTTAAATATAAAAACATTTAAAAAATTCTAAAACCTTAAAATCTCTAAAATATTGATGTAAAATTGATAAAGCTACTCGAGTGAATTACATTTAAAACCACATTTTCTATACATTTTTTTTAAATACCAATTAATAAAAATAAATATGTTAAACACTTAATTATAAAAACATTTAAAAAATTCTAAAATCTTAAGATCTCTAAAATATTAATTGATACAAAATTGATAAAGCTACTCGAATTAATTACATGAAACAATTACATGATGTTTTAAATTTTCAAAAATGAACGATCTTCTGTTTGACCTTAGTATGTTTTTATATTTGCTAAAATTCCGTTCGACATCACACGACGTTATTTTTGCATATCTAAATTTTGTAATTTCCCCAGGAGATAGATTTGGAAAATCTTCATTTACATTGTTGCCATTTAAAATATTACGTATCGTAGACAAAGCTTTTAGCCCGATATTTTTTTCTGACACTTTTTTATATTTTTTGTCGATTTTTTCAGCGATCGGTCCTTTGTTTTGGCCAAGTTTAGATTTGGTGTTTTCAACGATTTCCAAATTCTCATCGAGTAAAAGTGATGCATTTTCTAATTTCAAAATAGATTGAGCGATAAAGCCAAAGTTACTTTTTATATAAGCGAAATCATTTTGTATAGTTCTATTTTCAAATAAAGCTATAGCATTCTTTATGGATTTTGCAGTATTTTCGTCTAAAGATAAAAGCACCGATTTTATGAAATTAAAATTATCAGCATAATATGATGTGGCTTCTAGCCAAGTTCCCCATCGGGTAAGTATTGACTGTGGAGGTAAAGGTAATTCTGGAAATAATTCTCGAAATTTTAAGATAAAATTACGTTTGGGTATTTTTGTACTGCGATAAAATGAATTGTAATGAAATATACTATAAAACATGCATTTTTTGTGTTTTTACAGTCGAAATGTATAAAAATATTCATTTTGTTCAAAATATGCAAAAATATGTATTTTGTCCAAATATGCAAAATTATGACAAATAAAAATACCACCATTTACCCCAGCTAGAGCTAATTTGTGGACATTACTTACAAAATAAGTAATCAGAAGTTGCAAAAAAAATATACAAATGCATATAAATCCTAGCCCTACTTATAAGACTGTTAAAATTTTGCCACAGGGTGCATTTGCCCTCTTCACCCACCCCTTAAATGCGCGTAACCGAGGACATCGTATTATTGTATTCGATTTTAAAGAATTACACGATATGCAAACACACGTTTTCCCTTTACCACAGATGGTACTGGTACTGACACGAAAGGTACAATATCATTACCAACGTATTGGTTTTTGTTTTCAAAAATCAAGCTAGTAAGACTTACCACGGGGGAAGAGGATTTAAATAGGGTGGATAAAACATGCACAATCTACCCGTTTACCATTCGCGCGAACACACGTCAGTACACAATTTTATACCCGTAAACTGACGACTCGTTTGCGTACAACGAAAAAGGTGAAAACCCGCTAATACAAATTTTTACCTATAAAATGACAATTCGTTTGCGGATAACTATTAAACATCATTCTCAATTTAAATGAATATTGTAACTTAGTACCTAATACATGATAGTAATACAATTTATTTTAAATATTTCGATAAAATACACGAACTAATTGAGTCGAGTAAATATAATCGAGTTACAATTTTAGTCTGTGATAATTCGGCTACGTTTTGAGTTAAAAAAAAAATATTTATGTTCACAGAAAAAACACCATAGAAAAATTAAATTCTTTCAGATAAATTTTTTAAACAATTGAGTAAAAAATCCATAAATCGATTGGAATATTGGAATACAAACAAAATGAATAAACTTATAATTAAATTATAACATATAAAATGTATATTCAATTAAATCAACAAAACAAGAAATTTTTAATCACGACTGTTGATTTTATACAGGAAAAATATTAGGAAATCCTAAGCCTGTAAAATTGAGAAGGAAAACGGTTTTTAAATTTTGATTAACTTCTGCAGTTTTGCAATGGTTTATGTTCACTAGGGGTCTCAAACGATATATTTTTAAATATCGATATCAAATTGATACAAGCAATATTTTATCATGGCATCGAAATATCGACATAATAAAAAAAAATCGATATATCGATAAATCAAAAAACCGATTTGTTTCTAATTAGTATTTAGTATTTTCTAATATTTATACATAGTACATATCTAGGTTAGGTTAGGTGAGCGTGCGCATGCGAGTGAAAGAGTACCTAATCCCCAATGCATTTTACACTCACTTATGAATAACGATAATTATTAATTTACTACTAAGTTCTAATACTAACACACTGCATAATGCGTTGAATCATGAAATTACCTACACACAAATCTTTAAGAAATGCCCTATTCCTCGTTAAGTGATATTTTCTATATACCTATATTACGATATTTATTTTCAATATCGATATATTGATTTTAATTTCGATATCGGTATTAAATACGTCATGATATTTATACTTGATATTAATATCGAAAATAGTTAAAAAAAATCTAATGATATAGATATCATATCAAAATATGGATATCGTTTGAGACCCCTTATGTTCATAAATGAGTTCTACGTTTAGATCATTTATCGCAGGTATTAAATTCTCATGTGTGTCGAATTTGCAAACGAGTCGCAAAAAAATATCAATGTACGCAAACGGGTAACACCCCGAATATGTCTGACGCATGGTTACGGTTTTCGGTCGGACGAATTCACAAAAACGGCATCCGCCCGTACACCGTGACCGAACAACACGCACAGGTAAATGTGTACCGATCGACCCTATGCGAATACGCACTTACGACGCTAACGTTACAGCGGACCGCGTGTGTGTACAGCAGACGAACGTCTGCCGGTCGTCGCGGTCCAATCTGAAGTGCACCATAACCACGGTCATAATGATGTTTTTTTTCTACGGGAACGAGTCAAGTGTTCCGTATGGTTCTCCGCGTTTTTCCAAACTTGATTTGAATTTGATTACAGCTTGATGACGGACGACAGAGAAATTCGAACGACTCCCTGTCCCGAAAGCCAACTGGTAGTTTCCAACTTCCGTCGGAGTTCAACACTACGTACGTGCAGTTAGAAGAAGTAAAATGATTTGTTGAACACGTCACTTACCGTTTACTTTGCATCGGTACAGTCTTCTAATGGAGTACCTGAAAGAGTGCGACGCATCGATCGTGTCCGCGTGGTGTGTGCGAGCTGCAGTCAAAATATCTGAACGACTTAACAGCATTACGTTCTCGTGAAAACAACAACAGTATATCGATGTATCGATATATAGAAATTTTAAACATCGATAGTGTCGATGTATCAGATTTTTAAAAAAAACATCGATATTTTTTCGATGTTTTTTTTTATAATTTCCTGATTAAATAATGAATTTAAAAGTTAAAATACTATTGTTAAATATTATTTTTTTACTCGGGCATTACCTTCGTTATATACAATATTTACACAAATTGATATGACATAAAATACTTTAGTTTTAAATCTTAAAATACAGTTAAAACAATTATAATTAATTATGATATAATAATAACCAACGTAAAACTGTGAACCACGATTAAAGATATCTTTAATCGTGGTCGCGACTGAACGAATCAAAATGAACACACTGCTAAGGACATTGATTACACTTACGAATTACAACATATTTACACATATTTTAACATGTATTACGTATTTTAAATTTTAATGCCCATTGCGAAACATGATAGTCGAGTCGTTTGATGGAACACTTAACCCAGAAAACCTCGTGAAAAACTGAAAACTGTGAACTGACAAATTAATAACACAATAAAAAAAAAGACATCGATGTTTTCTTCGATGTATCATCGATAAAAAAACATCAAAACAACATCGATGTTTTTTGCCCATCCATACTACATATTCGTTCCTCGATTTCCTGATTAATATTCCGTTATCGCGCTTCCCACTCGGTTATCGTTTTCCTATTTCGTGTACATTTATACGTTTGATTAATTGTAATTATAGTTGGATGAGTGACGTTTTTTTTTTTTTTTTTTTTTAATTGACTATGAATTTGTCTACGTGACATTGCGAAAACGATGAAAACGATGATAATAATAATAACAATAATAATAATTTTAATAATAACAATAACGATATTTCGCAGTCCTCGAAACGACGAAATCGGTATTCGTGTATACGCGCCGTTATCGAAAATCATAATCATATTCAAACAGATATAGAACGGATCAAAGTATAGTCGTGACGCTCCAATTTATTGCCATTATACGTGTACTCGTCAATCAAAATCTAGCACGCGTGTGAACCCCGCAGTCTACACACCCACACACTTAATAATAAATATTATACAGGGTGACTTCTCATTGATCGTTTTATTCAGATTAACGGTAAATGTTTGATTTCTGAAAACATTTGTCCGTTTAAAATTATTATAATTATATATTGACTTGGGGAACTGAAATTTTACTAATCCAACAATACATTTTATTTCGACTATTATTATCTTTTTTCTTTTTCTTTTATCAACAGTACTTAAATTTTTAATTTCAGACTCTATAGCAAAATATCATATAAAATACGTCGATACGCTGTAGTAAAATATTAAATTTGTATTTAATTATTTATCAGTATTTAAAGTAGGTCAATAATTGGTCATATTGGTTATTGGTTTTAGGATTTTTAAAATCAAACATTTCAAAAAAGTATTCCGTTTTACATAAAATATGTTTGTACAATGTATCATAATGATGAAATTTCAATCATTTATGTAGGCATTTTTCGATTGCAGAAATTAATAGTTCGACTGAAAAAATGTAATTATACCAGCTTAGAACAGGTAAACGATAAAAGTCGTTAAGAATATGTATAATTTTTTCCTTACAGTTTATGTGTTTTATATTGTAATTACACCGTTTTCATGTTCTAAAGACTTCTGATAAGTTATAATAATTATTTGCAAATTCAGTGATTCATATAGCAATACGGAAACACCGAATTGTTGTAGCTAAAACAAAGCACTATACTAATTTGACATTATATCATCTCGTAAAACCAATATTCTTGTTTTTTCCCGAGACTTTGAAATTATCGGTGAGTTATAATGCTTTTTCGTTCTATAACCATAGCAATAGCACACAGGTGTAGCATATTCAACATGTGCTGTACACATACACCAAGTAAACAGATATTTGATTGTGTTATTAATAATACAAAAATCGAAGCATTAACGTAATTGGAACCATAAGTGCATTTCACACATATTTTATAAGTGCTATATATACAATACTTATCACGTGTAGTGCTCATGTGCGCCCCTAAAAGCACACACACACACACACCCCGAATATTTTCAGAAATGTTCCGATAATATTTTATACAACATCGAAAAATGAAACCAAAACGATAATATATAATTAAAATTTATATTAGGTATGATGAAAACGCTTAAAACAACAGACACTAAGATTGTTGATATTATTATTATTTTATTGTTTTTAATTTTACGAAGATTGTTAATAACAAATAGTAAACGGTTTTTTGAAATAATAACCGTATGTAAGTCAAAATATCTTTCGTTGAAAGCTAAATTAAAAATATGTACAACGTGCTGGAGAGGCCGTCAATAGAAATTATAATATGCGTAGATTTGGGATATTTGGTTCCATACATGTCATAATCACAAAAATTGTCACAATCATTATTTAAATTAAAAGTGAAAAAAGTTATAATTTATAAATCATATGTCTATGCTTAGTAATTTCATCCATTTCATAGTTTTGGGGGTGATGTTGTGGATACCAGTCAGGCATTGATGGAAAAGTATATTTGGACACACCGTCTAAATGTGATTTATTGTTTACTTGGACTCCCCACATTCACACGACGGGTTATATCTATAATGTATTATTTTTTTTTAGATTTGTTTTAAAAATTTTAATATTTTACTACTCAGATATGTTGATCAATTTACCTACTCTGAGAAGTGATTATTTTTATTTTTTCGCGTCCAAATAACCCTATTCTCAAACGATTACATTTAACCGGTCAAATCCAAATTTCTTCATTGAAATATGTACGTGGTGCGTGGGCTTCAACAAAAATTGATGAAAAAAAACGTAGCAACGTTCAAATGGAGGATCTTTAGATGGATATTTGGACCGAAAATATACATTCTGAATGAGGCCAGGATTAGAAGAACCGTACGGAGAAACAAAAAAGGTATGAGTCTTTAGAAGTACTAGGCTAAGTTTACGGATTTGTTCGGCCGTAGGATGAAAACCGAACACAAAACGGAAATGTTATGAAAGGGTGTAAAAGTTGGAGGTGACAATTAACGAACGGGAAGGAGAGATGTCTTCAGATTACTGTGGTAATGGACACGGGCAACACGTAGAAAGCCGAAAAAAAGAAAAATTATGACACAGCAATAACAGTATAACAACACACGTGCGGTTGTTGTTTACTCGTCGTAAAAAATGTAATTGTTTTTCATCGCGCGGACTGCGGCAGGAGAATATTTATGTTGACAGTAACCCTTAACATCGCCCTTGCGCGTTACGTCTGCTGTCGGTTGTAAAACGTTAGAAACTATAAACACGTGTGTACCGCACAAGCCTGAACGCGTTTCGAGCGATAAAATGATTTTGCGAAAAATTGTTAAAAGCATACGGCCAACAAATAGCGGCTGGTTCGCACGTGGTACGCGTATAATAAATCCGTAACCGTTAATCCGGTTACATGCTACGCGTTTTAAAAACGCGGTATTCCAAACGCTTGCGTTAGGTTAGTTAGTTATACACTACGCGTTTTAAACTTTAGCGTACGCGTGTTAACAACTTGTTTTTGAAACAAATATTATCGGGAACGTACACGCGGGACACGGTGTAACCTAACCTCGTTATCCAAAATACTGTCATTTGGTATTTAAACGTACACATCGTACAACGCTTTTATTACTTTTGTTATTTAATTTATTTTAAGAAGAGTGGTTGTGCGGCGGTTACCCTGTGGTTACCATGTGACTCAAAATTGAACCTGCGCGTTTCGAAGCGTTCGGACGCGTTTGGACATGTGGTTTTTTCCTTGGTATGAACATGACCATATTATGTTGATGCCTTTTTGGTTTTGGCGTTCGAATGCCGCGTCTAAAACGCTCTAAAACGCTTCGTCGAAATCGCGTTGTGTGTAACCAGCTTTACAGTGACCACCATGAACGCAAGTGCGACAACTCACACCGAACGTTCGAACCGATACATCAAACGCGCGTACCCGGATAACACTGTCGCGAGCACCTCTGGGGTACTAACTGCGGTGACCGGAGTGCGCAATGATCACCCATGGCGCGCGCTTGCCCGTCGGTCCAACGCGAGGCCGGCGTTACTTTTTTGCTAGGCCCTGAGCGAAACTTATTTTACCCGTAACAATAGGCTGTAGGCCGCCATTAAAGGCGATGACGTGTAATCAGACTCGGTGACAGCTGAACGTGATATCGGTTGATTGAATTTAAGATATGCGGTAAAATAAATTTCCTATGTTTCCATACTGTGCGGCGTGCCGTACAGGTCGTCGTTGGTGAGTACATGACGTTTTAAATATAATATTGTTGTTTTTTCAATTGGTTTTCATTACACGCCAACGGATTTATCAAGAAATTGCACTCGCCAGGCGATCCACACGTTTCACGTTTTATTTTATGATATTTCCGTGCAAAATATTTTCTATTGAAAATTTTAAGCGCGAGGCCCAGGACTAATGCTCCGTTTTGCCTCTTCCTAACGCCGGACCTGGACCAACGCGCTAGACAGGGCGACCGAAGACGAATCGCGTTTATCGGGTAAACTAACTACGGCTACGACGCGTCTTGATTCTTGCACCGCCGCAATGACTGCAGGACGTTTGTCTCGTGAAAGGATCCGCGCGTTACGGTTTGAACCGAAGCACCGAAGTCCTCGGATCAGGCTCGGCGCGCGCTTTCGAATCGGTCATCGGAAAACGTTTCAAAGATCGGTTTCGCCTGTCGCACTAAGTCCCGGGGCAAAATAAATACATGAGTCGTGGCACGGGGATGAACGCGTACGGGTGTCACTCGGTGGTGTATTTGCCGTGCGAGAGAGGGAGCTATGACGAGATGGTTTTCGCCCCCAGCGTTGTTTTGTTTTTTTCGATCGTAACATTTCTTTCGATGGTAACAACACAAAATCCTTAGCAGTGTAATTGACATAACGTTTTATTACTTTTTTTTTTATTCATCTTGGTTGGACAACGTTATAACTGACCCTAATTATATGTAAATTTGGTTTGCAGATCAATTAGATATAAATCCACTAGGAAAAATCTTACTAAATCCTACTTACATATCTCTAGCCCGTGCAATACATATTGGTTTTCAAAGCGCAACGGTATAAGGAGCCGAGAACCGTGCACGAACACATTGGCCTATAACTGATAGTACGTTATGCAAATAAGCATTTTATCTGTTTTCGCTTAAACGTTTTCGAACTGCATCTTCTCGCCAAGGACCTAGTCTGCGGCGAGGTCAATTGTAAATGTCTCAAAACGGCAAAATACGATAACGCGTGATTAATAGTTGTTTTTCTAAATCAAAACTCAAAATGCCTACCCGTATACAATTATCACATGTGATTCTGGGTATCGTTAAAAGAATCGAAGAACTCTTCCTAATCCGGTAAGCTACGGAAGCATTCATTTCCTCGGTAATTACCAGCCAGGTGCTGCACCTACTGCTGTTCGGGAAAGTCAAAAACGCAACTTCGATCCGGATGGTGTGTTATACGTACCGTGATATTATTATACGAATGATGCAGCTTATATGATTCACATCGATATAAGGTTCAGCCGTTTATAAGATTAAAAATCGACCGGAACAGTTCGGAAGTAACCAAATACCAAAAAAAAAAAAAAACAATGATAGGACTGACTAATTTGATTATAAGATTCAAATTTTGATCAAACACTCTTCTGATTTACCAAGTATTAGATAAAAAGTAAATATTTTTAGGCATTCATTTTCATAATCGAAAATAACATTTTTTTTTTTTTTAATAAATCACAAATAATATCTATAATCCGTAAAAAATGTAAAATTACAATAGCGAAATGAGATTAATGATTAATTTAAAATGTTTTTTCGCTCTATCCTTTCCTCATTCACCTAAAATATTTATTCGGTTAAAGAATACTCACTTAGTGCTGATAAGTGTTACGAGTACCATCCATCGTATAATTTAACCAAGGAACGCGAACCACACTTTTGTTTTATTGTGTCCGTCAAAAACATAGTTAGGTCACATTTATGTAATGACTAAATTTCATAACGCTAAATACACACATGTACAATACTGCTCATAATATTATCCACTTAAACCAAAGGATCCGAAAATAGTTTTGACCGAATACCTTGTGCGTTACATTAATGGAAATAATCCCGTTCCGCGTACCTTTATTCCACCACTTTGGTACCCTCATCGCTCTATCATTAGTCGGTCGCAAAGTGCGTGAGGGACTCGGGTTTCTTTTTCAACCCTGCCGAGCACGTCACAAGGGATGATTCACAAAGTCAACATCCATTTTGCACATTATGCATTATGTGCCGTGAAAAAACCACAGCAGTTATAGAGTGCAAATGCCTCGGCACGCATTATTTGTACCTTGATAGTAACTTTTAATGGGTTTCTCACAGACACGTTACGGGCTTTTTCCGTCGCCGTCGTCGTCCAAATCGAGTTACGGTTTCCTGCCGTCTTGGAGTATACGTACAAACACACACACGCAAACCTGTGCAATATTAGTCAGTTATATACACAAAACCGAAATCTTCACTATGATGGATGATACACGATTCGATATTGAAGAAAGAAACTTTAGTTTTTATTTTTTTTTTTTAAATTATAACTTCTACTTTTATTTTTCACACGTCAATTTATGGCATGGAAAATTATTTGACTGACGATCGCCGCGACAGGATATAATATGAAAGATACTTTTTAGTTTTACCTATGACCTTTTAATGGCCCTGATTTTAGAAGAGATCACGCGTGTTCAACCTGGATAAAAAATAGAAACGTTAAAACACTGGTGCACACGACTGTAACACCGGATTATCTGTACACCTTTTAGCCCACGTACACGTATAAGCAACGCGTTAACGTATATACTGAGTAGAAAATCTTGAAAAAAATTTAATATAGAGCGATGGTAAAAACTTCTTGTGGCATCGTGATAGCACATACGTACACACACGGTGTTTTAATGGCATTTTTTCTCGAACCATATAATATACGTTGGCAAAAAAAATTACTATCGGAGGGGAAAAACACCGGTCGACACACCGGTGATCGGGAGTGTACTGCCGGAAATCCGTTCGAACGGCTTTTGTCGGACTTTGAAATAAACTGCGGAAGACATATATCGTGCTTTTGTTCGTTCGACAATATTATAAGCCGAAGACAACCACGATTAAACATCGCGCGGTCGTTTTTGTTCCACTGCGCTATCTTCGATTTTAAAATAACATTCATGACGTTTTGTCTTCATCGTCGGACGGGACGCGCAATAAACATTATTGTTATTATTATTATTATTATTACTATTATTATTAACACTATTATTCGTACTAATGTTTTATTTAACAAACAGTAAGCAAAACGGTTGAACGAACACATTTTTTCCAACAAGAAACGCGTGCACAATACATGTTTTGCCTACAAAAATCCGTTTCTTTTTAAATTACTTTAATTTCCAATGTACGTGGAATGAAAACGAATGTTTTCCGTCGGTCTCACTAATTGTCGTGCTATGCGCAACATGACATCTCCTCGCCCTCCAGCAGTAACTGATACACTAGACGTATCGTAAGAAACGTACAGTACTCAGTAGTAGTTCTCTCTATTCGATGCCTATTAGATATATATATTTATTTGTCTCGTTCCGGATGGCCCGTCGTAAAAAAGAAGAAAACGAAAAAAATATATACATATTACTACGTTTAAAACGACTATTGAAAACGAGGAATTTTTGATTTCGTAGCAACCCCGATCCCGGACGAACACGTTAAAAAATGTACGCCTATTGTATAAGATCTGTTCGTAAGCGGGATAGACAGGTGAAACGATAAAATATTATATTAACGCTGTTAATATAATGTACCCATAACCGGTGAAAAAAGTTTGGGTAATGTGTATGTTTCCTTCGCGTTGAAAATTGGATGTGAAGTCAGAATATTTTTATTTTACTTACCGGTAATAAAATCGAATTGAAAAATATTTTCATAAAACCTTAATCCACCCCGTAAAATATATATGTATTTATCATCTAATAAAACATGTGATACTTTATTTCTATATCACGCGTAATAACGCGTATTATTTTAACAATTTAATATATATACAAGATATGTTTTATTCGAAAGAATACGCCACTTACAACCATGTGTTTGTACACATACTTCGTTTTCTTCGCTGACAAAAATATAAGAAACGGAATATATATGTACTACAACTATATTTGTATTACATGTAGAGGAAAAACGACGAAATCCATTGGATTTCTGAAAACACAGAGCGGCGACCCTCAAGTGTATTGCAGGTAATATTTTTGTCAAACAGTTGCCGGGACACGGTCGGTAAAAATCCTTCACTCCTTCAAGAATCTCAACTAAATTGTCTCAGGAAACACAACAAGCCAGTGGTGATTCGGCGCGCCATGCCCATTCGTTACGATTTGTGAGCTTTCCCTGCACTACTACTAAACAATACATACCTTTAGAAAAAATCATGTAGTCTTTTTCCAATTGGCCATCTTTGTTTTACCGTTATTTCGATGCACACACACACACAAACATACCTACTCGTAAATATTGTATTCGAAGCTTACACTTCATTTGTTTCGAGAACAATAACTTATATTGATCTCACCACTGAAGCCCAGGCTACCTTCACTGCACGCAACAACGTATTTCGGTGATCAATGGCGACGTCGTTTTTACCACACGGGAGTTATGCTCTATAAAATTCTAAAATATGAACTTTAAACCTTATTACGGTGTTATTTTCGTGCCGCGTGTGATGGTATGCCATATACTACTATCATGTTGCTGAAACCGATTTAAACCGAAAATTGTACTTCAGACGTTATTGCAGCACTGTAGGCAGGTATCCGGTAAAATCATCCAATCCAATATCATCAAATGCTTCTACATTGTACACGAGTTTTATCTCACATCGGAGTAACATTTGTTTCGTCAATAAAATACATCATTTCGGAAATGTTCGCACGCCGTTAAAAAGCATACGTTTTATAAACGTACCGATGTACCGAGTTGCCCACCGTGATATACCGATGAAAATATCTGTCGATATTATAATTTTTTTTTACATTTTAGCACCTGAGATAAAATGTTAAATACATAAAGTCAAATTTGTATTTTTGTCCATTAACCGACTGGGAAAAATTACTTTTGAATATTTTATTTCTATACAATTACAATGGAAACAAGTTGTAGTACAATTTAATATGAAATTTTCAATAAATGTCGTAACGAAAATCGAAATTTCGACTTGCTAATTAATGAATATACAATTTAATACTAGAGAGTAAGCGTACCCGGAATATAACTGGCTAGTTAATAAATCAGTATAAATTAGGTTTGTAACAAATGTATAGACCATCTTATACTGAGAAATTTATATGGCTACACTATTTGCATGTTATTTATTTGAATATTTATACAATTACAGTTAACGGTGTTATATTATCGTACTAATGAGTATTTTTGTCGTAAATTTATTATTTAATTTAATTTATTAAATTGGTCAATATTATTAGCGGGTGTATACGTAACCTTTCTTATAAACTTAAACTTACTGTAATCATGAAGCCAATAACTGGATTTTTGATTGCGATTTATAGAAATATAATAACTCTTATAGCACAGCTTGTAAATAATATAATTTTATAGAAATAAAAAACTCGAAAGTAATTTTTCCGAGTTAGTTAATTGATGAAAATAAAAATTTGACACTAAGTCTTAAACGTGACCCCTCTTATTAAAAAATGAACTAAGACAAAAAAAAATTGTAATAAAAATTAATATCCCAATGGAATGGATATCAGAGATACCATTCCATCGGGGTATTACAGTGGACCTTCCTTCATAAGTTTTATGATATCAGAACTATAGGTATAAAGAATTCTAAAGATATTTTAAATTAGATAAACCCCGTTTTAGGGGTTGCTATTGAAAACCATTGTAGTGAGAAAAAACTGATCGCAATTCGCAATAAAATGCAATTATTTACACACGCGTTAATTTGGACAAGGTTTTCGAGAAAACAAAAAATATTAACTTGTATTATCACACCTATTATGTAGGTATTATTTCAGTGGTCTAGTTAAAACAAATATTATATTTTGTTTTAATAAAATATCATACACAAATATTTTATTCCATTATTCATATGATTTATAATAGGTACGTGCAGTATAATAATATTATTATGTTTGAATAATTCAGCAGCAATATTTTTAGATTATTATAGTACTCGTTATTTATCAGAGTCTTGCATACATAACTTACGAGTAGTGACAAAATGAATTATATCATTGCAGCGTTTATGTTTGTTCATGGGGTAAATGTGGTTTAGTATCAGAAATGTTTTGGAATATTTGTAGTTCGATGTACGTACAGTCCATATGAGTCAATTAAGGCGACGGGTTAAATAATTGCTTCGAGGGACACATTATTATGTCTATGAAATAGGAGAAATATGTTGAAACTTTAATTATGAAATGAGAAGTTTCGACTAAGTGCAAATTCATTATGTGTAAACTACATCGACCTGGACCTAGCTTAATGACAGAGTTGAAATGTATACAAAAATTACACGAAAGCTATGTATTATATATACTAGGTAAATTATCCATCTCTGCCGGGTACAAAAACTTAATAAGTAAGTAAATTTAATAATATTTGCAAATTCAAGTTTGACTAAGTAATACTGATAATTAGAATATAATACTATGGCTGGATTCAAATAAGCTCATATTTTAATAATAAATAGATTTAATTTAATATAGCATTAAACATTTTTTATAGAATTACATTAATACGAAGAATTAATTCATCTTCTATCATTTTCAATAATAATAAGTATCCAAAAATAATTTTTGCAAAAAATAAAAAGCATTTTTGAAATTTGGGTAACCTTGAAGAAGTGACAATCACTATAATATTTCGTCTTATTGATAATGTTTATATTATAAATAATATAGTTTACATAATATAAACTTTATATTCACCATATTTTCCTTAAATTTAACATTTGATTTGAAACTTTTGGCATAGACTTATATTTAAATATCTAGTTTCACCTGTGAAATATTATTAGAAAAAATACTAATATTATAGTGTTATATTAAATAATTGATATTTGATTAAATAATTAACATTCTAAATACATGATTTTAGTAAATAAAGAACCACTAAGAAAAAATATGAAAGTCAATATTCCTAAACAATTTAGTATTGTAGTTTTAAAGTTTCAGAACTCAAAAACTTAAGAGATAAAGTAAAAAAGAATTCAAAAAAATTAATTGTGATAATACAACTAATTGCTGATAAAATTAATAAAATAAAAATATATATATATATGTATAACACATGATATACATGTATGTGATGTATATATATGTGATATATTATGTATATATATATATATATATATTTAAAAAATAAAAAGGTAAGATGATATAAATTTCAGATTTTTTTTCTTTTTTGGCTATTATCATCTTTCCTCGTAACCATTCAAATATATTATTTTTGGTTTTCAAAATATAAATAAAATCATTAGACTGAATGAAAAATAACAAAGTATTTTGATAGAACAAATTCTTTGCATGTTTTTTATATTTTTACCTAACATGTAGGTTGTTAAAGTTACTTTTCTTATAAATGTTCTATTAATTGTGTTATTATGTGCTAATACTAGTACATTAATAATTTGTTTTTACTTAATTAAATGTTATTTTCCAATAATCTTGATTTATTGTTTTTTTGTTTTTGTTTTTTTTTTTTTTTTTTTTAATTTAATTTATATTATCTATGAATATCATATTTTTTAATATGATTAAAAAAAAATTAATTTTTCAAGTCAAATTACCAGAATACACAGTTTACTTTAGATTAAACTAAATTCATCCTGACATCACAGATCAATCGCATTATACAGTTCTGAATATTTATTCTGGTTAAAGATTTGAGTATTTGTATTCTTTCAACTGACTGGTCAAAAAATAATCAATCAAATCATTGATCCCAAGCAATATACTTTTGATATTAGGCAGTTATATCTAAAAATGTGTTTCCTGAATACGGCCATGATGTCTATTTTTTGAGCGTGAATAGTTATTAATTTATTAACCAGAAAATAATTTTTAATTTTTATTTACTTCATTTTAATCCAAGACAATATTTTAGTGATATCTGAATAATTATTATTATAAATATTAAATTCAAAACTTCCATTCCCTTAACTCTATTTTATTCAATTGATATAATTATATATAAATATTTTAAAGACATAAATGTAAGACCTTGTCATTTTTTTATTTTTTTTTTTTCATTTAAGAAACTAAACCAACATATACACAATAAATAATTTATTATAAAATAAATAATTTAATATCTGGTGCTAATATCAAACGCAAATATATTTTAAATATTTCTCACTTATAATAATTACAAGACAATTATTTATAATATGTACAAATATTATTACTTACATGACCAAGTGTAAAATGATGTTATTAAAAACAGGTCAAACCACATGTTTTATTGCAATCTGAATTATCCAAGATTGATTGTAGTGTTTCGACGGTTTATATTCAACGGATATCCTGAAAAATAAAACACAATCAATTATAGATTTCTTCAGTAATCTTTGATTTTTTTTTTTTTTTTTACATAGTTTCGAGAAAATATACCAATAGATAAAAAGCAATCTTATTTGTATTACAATTTTTTTAGCTGCTGAATACTGGAGCAGATCGACAAAATTTTTTAAATATCATGTGGTGCTACCCGCATGATTATTCAAAATGTGATCGTAAAATTCGATCGAGCATATAAAAATATACTACTTATTTCAAACGTTATTCCGTTTCCAAGTCCCATTTATTTATTTATATGAATTTGAAATCAATAGAGCTATGCAACGGTGTAAGTTGGAAAATGAATATTGAATATCTCCATATGGTATTAAATATTTGAGAAAATGGTCAGTAAAGGAGTATTTCAAACCTTTTTATAAATAATATAAAAAGAGAGAAAACATTTCTTGGCAAGACCATTGAAATTTCAATACTAGGAATTAGAAGCTTATATCTTCGAAATACAAAACGCTTTATACTGGTTTTACCCAAATAAATATAAACGATTTCTGTACAAAATTTAACATTGTTTAATAGTTGAATTGTTTATATTTTTAAGTTTTTTTTTTTTTAAATCCGATAAAAAACTATGAAACTTTTATTGTGGGTATACTAATTAAAGAAGTCCAAAAACTATAATAATAATAATAATAATTTATAATTATCCATATGTATAAGTAAAATCAATTTTATCTTATTAATGAAAATATAAAACTCAATAAAAAATAGAAATCGATTTCTTAATACCGCAAGTAAAATATTTGCAATGAATGAAGTACAAATGAGATTTTAAAAATACATATTAATGTACTTAATAAAAAATTATTAATTTCATCGAAGAAATGTAATGTACACGATATCGCGGAACTAAATTCCGATCTGGTTAGAATTTCCCATTAATTCTTTTTTTCCATGCACTCAAAACAGTTCTTGAAAAAATCAAGAATGGCTTTAAGTTCTATATTAAAAATTCATAACATTTTTGCTGCATTTCGACAACTCGAAAAGTCGTTCACAGAGAGAAAAAAACATAATAGTAAAAACTTGCAACATGGTTTCATCGCTTTGCTCGAAATCAATTATTATCAATTATTTCCGGTAAATCTAATTTCATTATTCCACACTCGTTTCATGTATATATATCATAATAATTTCAAACTAAAGATAGTTCACGATGAAACAAAATGCGTATTAAGCGTACCAACTCGCGCTCAATACTGGTCTCGGTACGAATTTTGTTGAGCGTAATATACGTATTTCAAACAGTTCGATCCACATAACCGATTTTTCATCATCGTTCACACGTCGCAGTGCTCACCGATGCGGTAAAATAAACCTGCATATTATTACGTATTGACGCTATAGGGAATGCGTTTTTATTAACCAACGAACCAGACGACTAAACCAACAGTAATCAACCTTTTTTTTCCACAGAGGGTCGTAAGAAAAAAACATTCCTTGGTGAGCCAAGAACTTAAACATTTTTCTTCGAGTTAATAAAATATTAAATATAGGTTTTTTAAACATATTCAACAACAATTTTTAATGTATATTTCGATGGATAGCACATAAATCTAATGATCCGTTAAATTTTGATTAGTGTAAATAAAATAAATTGTACTGAGCCTAAAAAATATTTCTGTGTGTAATAATTTTTTTTTCCAATTACTATACAAGTACATTAATGTCAGTTTTGACGAGGATGTTGTTCACAGGGAACATTGAATTCAAAATTTTCCCATCTAAAATTCATCCAAAAAATGACTTGAATATTTTCGTTTATATTTTTGATTTTGCATTCTTTTGATTTTAGATGTTTTTTTTTTTAATTTTTTACTCATGGATAGACATTTATACTTATATTTTCATATAATAATCTTCTAATTAAATCTCAAAACTATTTAAATTCCAAACCGTTTCGGCTTGAGGAGGGATATTTTAAACTCAGCGATATGTTGAGGTATTCCTGTAAACCCAACCCCCACCATTCCCTCGGTCCCGCAATAGGAACGTTACACCGTATCAACAAACTGTTTGTCAATTATGCATGTATCAACATATCTCCGTGCTACTTGTTGAGCGTACACGACCCCGTATTTTCGCGTCCCGTGCCATAAGACAACTACAACGATGACGACGTAGATCGATGGACAACTCCGAATGAACCCAAGCGTAGCTGTTTAAACACGAATATACGCGCACACATTTATATGTATATACTTATGTATAATAGGTGTACTTAGGATGGGTAATGTTTAAGTTGCGTTTCACGCGTTTAACTCGCCTTAAGTGATCATTAAATGCGATTATAAACCTGTACGACTGGGCGGTGATAGCGTGTTTGGAAATATCGACTTGGCTTTTTCAAAACTTCCGACGAGTGACCTTGATTTAACAAATTAGAAAAATCCACTCTTCGAGCTTCTTAAATTTCCGGTTATCAAAGAATGCGCATATCAAAGAATAAACCGTAATTCCGTATACGATTCAAAAATAATATGATCATTTGTATATCATTATATTAAGTGTAGAATCCTAAATAAATTAAACGTCTTAATCATCTATAAATAAA
This sequence comes from Sipha flava, assembly GCF_003268045.1. Taxonomy (NCBI): domain Eukaryota; kingdom Metazoa; phylum Arthropoda; class Insecta; order Hemiptera; family Aphididae; genus Sipha; species Sipha flava. Next base: position 584,684 of record NW_020272853.1, on the reverse strand, counting down.
AGGTAAACATTTTAGTACTTATTTTAATAATATTAGCTAGTATGAGTGCACATTAGAAATATTAATTTTTGATTTTTACTTGCACTGAATAATATCAATTTACTTTAAATTTATCAAATGTAGTTATTCATTATGGAAAGATTAATTATTTATTCGGTATATCCTAATTTCATCAATCAACAACCTAATTGAACTATATACTGGTAACTAACGGATGATCACATTACGACGATTGGATGTCTAGTTTTCTTAACTTATTTTTAAATAGCCAAAAATTATAGTCAAAATTAGTGAAGAAAATAACACTGAAGATCAAACGAACGAACAGAGTGTTTGGATATGATGTAAAATAATTTAAAATGTGTTTAAAACTGTGTTTGAGCAGACGGATTTTTACGAAAAAATTGTCCAAATTTCCAACCATCAACCGCGATGATATATATCGAAGCTTTATCTATTTTCTCTTTTATTGACTAAAATGTCCGTCACCTTGAGTTAAAAGCTATAATATTTTAAGACAAGGAATTTCATCGTCAAATTATTATATTTGACTAAAAGGCTTTTAACGTTCAACGCGTTTATGATGCCTTTAAATCATTTCCTCTTAAGTACAGTTTTTTTATTACGTCGTAGGAATAAATATATATAAAACACGCCAATCAATTTATTTTTGAGCTCAAAATGCTTCCCTTATAATTTGTTTATTATATATACATTCCCCGCAAGGGGACTCTTAGTATTTACGGGCATTATGACTCCGCGGTTACCTTAGTTATGGTGGATTCTCCATTAATGAGGTTTATCATACGGCTAACCACCCTTCATGGAAAAAAAAAACTGGTTACGAATCGACCAAATATGCCGCAGATGAAAGTGTAGCTAAAAGATTTTTTAATTGGAATATGGAACGAGCGATCATTATATAGGACTGGACACTTGACGACAGTGATATCGGAGCTTGAACGATACCGGCTGGATATAGTAGCGATGCAAGGAACAAGGTGAACAGAAAATGAAAATTTAAGGACTGGAGATTAGACCCTTTTCCATAGTGGCGTAACAGAATACCATAACGTAGTTGGATTTATTGAAAAATGACCGGATACTGCTAAAAGAAGTTAAAAAATTTGAGTCAATTAATGATAGGATATGTTGTATGGAAATATAATCCAAATGGGCCCATATAGTCATTGTTAAGTGCTACGCATCAACTAAAGATAAGGACTATGAGGTAAATAATATATTCTATGATAGATTAGATACAGTGTTTGACCTTATATCAATAAAGTAAAATTCCTAGTAAAGGATTTCAATGCAAAAGTAGAACAAGAACTAATATACAGGCCAACGGTTGCAGAATATAGTCTGCATGAAAAGACAAGTGATAATGGTACTAGGCTAATTAAATTAATTTTGCTTTGACAAAGAACATGATAATGAACAGGAAAACATTCCCATATAAAAACATACACAAACGTGGATGTCATCATCTGGGCAGACAAGAAATTAAATAGACCATGTTACAATGGAAAAAAAAACTATGAGATGGATCACAGACGTTCGGAGATTGAGAGGAAGTAATGCAATATCGGACCATTTTCTCATTTTCATTTATCAAAATCAGACTTTCAGTGGATAGAAAAAACAAACAGCACTGCCCAAAATATTGAACACAGAAGCCCTAAAAAACCATTCAATGAAAGGATAGTACAAAAAAAGATTAACAAAAGCATTACAATTGATATAAAAAACAGGGAAGTTAAATGAAATTTGGTATAGTACACAAAGTATAGCACACATAATAGAGAATAAATGCTATTTATCCATGGTACCACTGTTCAAGTCAAAATTACTTTCAAGAAAAACAAAAATTAGACTATACAAAACTCTAGTCAAATCTATTGTGTTATATGCACGTGGGGCATGGGTTTCAGCAAAGACAGACGAGAAAAAGCTAATGATTTTTGAGAGAATCTTCAGTCCTAAAAATAATACGGAAAACAATGAATACGAAAGAATAACGAACGCAGAATTAAAAGAACTGTATGACGAAACCGACATAGTAGGTATTCTAAAAAGCCAAAGACTAAGCTGAGCAGGACAAATATGGAAAGCAAAGGATAGACCAAATCGAAAAAGACTAATAGGACAACCAAGACACGGTGGAATGGCCATGTCAAAGAAGATTTGAAACTCCTAGGATTTAAGAATGGAGAAACAAGAGCAGTGGATAGAGAAGCACAACGAGATATAGTAATATAGGTTAGCATGGCCTAGAATAAGCCAAAAAAAAAAATATATATATAGTTATTAATATTAATTTGTACCGACACGATATTTTATAATATTATCATTATGAAATCCAAAATCCCGAACGAATTTTAAGTTTCAGACCATTGGCTGACATAAAAATGAATTACATTTCCTATCATTTTTTATTATCAATTATGTTTGTAGTCTATGCAGAGCGATATTAGATAGGTACTAAAACACTGTTGATCTGTTATAATAATTTAAAGTAGCTTGATGCAAAATCATGAAGAATAATTTATAGTCATTGCATAGTTTTAATAGAAAATCATTCGTACACTTGTATACGAACGGTAATTAAACTGAAATAGTTTGTAAATACAATAAAATAATACATCTTCGTGCAAGGAAAAAATCAAGTATGGCATGTATAGTATGGTATACGAATCGTAAAGTATAACAAAATAAAAAATATGTTTTTGATTAAAGCACATAATATGAACGAGTGATTAAAAAAAATATATAAATGAATCTTAGTTGTCAGTATATAATTATGTATCGTAGTCATGGTAATTTGCTATTAAAATCAAAGTATCACCGTAGATAAATTTTAATTAAAAAGTACTTCATTTTTCATTGATAATATTGTACGTTTGCATAACAGTATAATAGTTGTGCATCACGTTTTCGAGTGTCCACGTCCATATTATTCGTAACGATCGCTTTAATATTTCAAAAACGTAATGTGCAAAATGTTATAATCTATAATTTATTTTATTATTATTTTAAATTCGGTTTCGATTTCATTGTAATCGGCTATACAATACAGTATAATCATATTTACCAATGACCATAATACGTGCGTGCGCATGATTTTCGTCACTGTTCATACATTTTTAATAATACTATATTAATTTCAAAAAAAAAAAAAGGTCATTGCATCTACTATAAAGTTATTTTGAACGGTTAGTGAAGTATTCTGAAGTAAGATTATTATAATATAATCAATTAAATAAAAAGTATGATCCATTTTATGAGTAAACTTTTATTATAAAAATATTTCCTTATAATATTTACTTATAGCGTTCACTTTTTTTATAATAACATCCCATCGTATCGTAATGTTATTAATTTTACTGTAATTTCTGTGCATAATACAGATCCGATTCAATTTCTACATACCTTTATCGGGAAATATTATATTTATTTGTCAGGAGGCACACAAACCAGATTAAGAAAAATAAATATTGGAGTTTACAAAACGTGTATATGAAATAAAAATCGTGGAAATAATAATAGTTGCTCGTTATGAGCCACGGATTCGACACCAATCTAAATTCAATCAATAAAATTATTAAAACTTTCGAAGAACACCGAAAACCATCGAAAAGCTTACCATGTAGGGTAGCAACAGAAATGTTTGAAAACGTACATCACGTATAACCGTGTATATTACATACATCGTACGTTAAATCGAAATCTAAATCTATTACGTTTTGTTTTGTGTTTTATTATTAAACACTCTGTATAACCCCTGCAAAAATTCGGAATCATTGTTTATGTTCATAAAAATGACGTCATCGCGAGGGGGTGTAATCCAAGGGTAATTTACCGGCGAATGATCAGTCACACAGAACACGGCTCCGTTGATTTTTATCTCTATTTGTTTTCCTATTGGATTTTCACTTATTGGAATTAATTTTTACTGTCAATCGAGTGTTTTTGTTTTTCATTAAAAAGAAATACCCATAAGACATATTAAGTATACGTAATTTTAAGTATACGCACAATGATTCCGATAATGTCAATTTAATGAAGCGAGATACGCAATGTACACCCTTTAATATACCAATATCCTGCTCAAACGTTAAATAAATGACGACTAATAAATAACTGTTGGTCTGATGTTATCGATGTACCTGCATTGTGTATATCAGTTGGTTTGGGAAAGTCATCCGTCTTAGGATAAACAATTACAGCTTTACGATTTGCCGTTTGAAACAATAGAGCCGGTGCTAGTTTTTACATTAGCAACTGGCGCAAAAATACATTATCGGAAAGTAAAGTATGAAACAATTAATTTTAGAATAATATGCCGATTCATCATCCTCTAGTAAAACTTGATAGCACCTACATGGATGCAGCCACTAGACTTCGCTGTAATCGTTCGCATGCAATTCGATAGAAACAGGCGTTTACGATAGTAAAAAAAAAAAAAAAATTAGTTATGTTGTTTCTAATAAAAATTTATAGTTGAAAAAGAACATTTACTGGCTGCACGCGTAACGTTGAGAGTGAATTCGTGTTCAACAAAATATAATACATAGGTTTGAGAATTAATTCCCCAAAGCATTCCTACCGTAGGAATAAACTTTTGTACATATCCGAGATCGCTATGTTGTAGTGAAGTTTAAAAATCAGACTTGCGATTTTTTAATGTTTATTCTGCAGGCTCGTTTTTATGAATTTGTTAAAGCACTATTTGGATAAATCATTATTCTACCGATCCCGAGTTGCGGAAAATGTTAATGGTCCATGGACATATTTCTTCTATTCTATCAGCTCATTACCTGTTAAAAACACTGAAAGGATTCTCGATCAATTAGCGTTTTTATTTTTTTTGTTTTCATTTATGCGATTCGCGTTATTTTTATTCTGTTTATTTTTCGTTATTTGGTTTTTTTTCTCTCGTCATATAGGGTCTATTTTCTTTTGTTCGGTATATAGCTCTGTGCTGCCGTTACGAACATTCACATTTCACATTGACCAGAATTACATACGCGCGCGTGCACACACACACATGGCCTTTATTAAACTTTTTTCTACGAATCGCTGTGAGTATGTATAAAAACTACAATATATTTCCGTAATAAAAAACACTTTAAACAAATCCCTTTACAAAATAATTCTGTTTATAAACACTGACCATATTTAAGGGCGATAAATAATGGAACGATACTGTTTTCGAAGTATTCCACTATTGTTTATGCACACTATATTATGGACTTGGAGAAACATAAATACTACAGTGTTCAACATTATTATGGTCTGTACAAATTTATCAAAATTTTAATTTTTAACTTATATGAACAACAGATTCGTTTGCTTTATTCTAGTACGCATTCATTGAATATTTTTTTCATCATTCCCATTCGAGGTGTACACTTTTTTTTCCTTAAAGCTATAATTTTCATCAGTTCAAATATTTATTGATACATGCAAATACACATGTTTTTTGTTCCTTACTTCATTCCTTGTAAATACGTCTTAGTAATTGTCACTTTAATATGAGGATAAAATATATAAACCGACCGTAAAAAATACTAGATAAAATTTAACTATATTTAAAATAAATATAAACCTACTGTTTTATACCATTACGTAGCGAAAATACTTTCAACATTAATGGTGGAGTGTTTACTGCATAACAATTTACTTCGCTGATACTAACTAATACTTTATTTTGCATGAATTATATTAGCAATCTTTTATTTTTATTTTTTTATTGCATTTAAAACAATGATTTATCAAATGTTCTTCAAATATCGAGTGATTAAAATGAAACAAATAACTTTCGATAAAATTTTATTCGATTTTACGTAATTACTACCACGTATCAATTTTACATTTTAATTGCTCACGTATATGCGTAAAAATAAACAGAGAAATTATTTTAATTACATTATAAAAAGTTATAGCCCTTCCTGATGTCATATGTCCATCCATACCGATGTAGGTGATCAGTCAATTGCAAATATTATTTAATACTTTTGTTAACTCATATTTCAACATTTATATTTATACTAATAACGTTCATATTAACTGTTTCAAATGTTATACCATAAAATAATATACTTATATGGGTATAATACGCTTATCATGAAATAACGAACGGCTTATTAGTTTTGAAACATCCACATTTTATTATAGGATGTTATTTATTTATTTTATTCAACTTAATAACTATGACAATAATACTTGACAAACTTAATTTTGAAACATCAAATCACCAAATTATATGTTTTCTGAGATATTTGAAGTTTTCCACATAATGTAAATTATGAATACTATATTATACAAGATACCATTTTACATATTCAAATAAATTTGATTATCACGGAATTGAGTGAACCAAATCTGTTAAGGAGTGAAATAATTATATATTAAACACTCAATTTTAGGAAATTCTGGACAAAATAATGTAATTATTATTTTTAAATGTATCTTGGTCATTATGAAATCCAATAAACTGTTTCGAAAACAATTATAAGTTTCGATCAAATATTGTTCAGTAATTTTTGTTTTTTAAAAAATTTTACTGAAGACATTTTTATCATTGCAAATTATTAAAAAAAGAAATGTGAATTCGTATTATAAATTTCTATTTCAATGCAACTTTTTACTATTTGATAAGAAGTAAATTTAATATAAAAATAATAACACGTATTTTATTCTTAATTATTTTAAGATTATCACAGTAATGAAATACGAGAGAAAATCTTTTAAAAAAATGTATAGATGTTGAAAACCATCTATTATTATTTTTATAATTATTAAATATCATGACGATGAAGAATCAGTAAGTAACTTTCGTAATTTTTAATCAACTCATTCAATTTTAATTAAAAGCGACGATATGGATTTTTGACGTTAAAATATTCATCAATAAAATAAATAAAATTAATATATTGATGCACTTATAAACAATTTAATGCATTGTTATCACTATGAAATATATAACATGTGTTACATTTCTGGCAAAATACTTTCATGGAAAACATAACTGTTAACAACGGTCAAACGATGCATAATGTTTATGGATAATTGCAATGGTATAGGATATGAGAGCTGATGAGTTTAAAATGTCCGATTTGAATAAAAAAAGTTACGCGTTCCCCGTAAAATTCACAAAATGTTCTCGCTCGATGCCATTATCAAAGGCACAAAACCTTCTCAGAACCGTTACAACAATACTGCTTATTTTGTGATGCAATATCAGTGGTGTGCATAAACCACTTCGCTTTGGTGAAAGTGATTATTAATGAATTGTTATTCGTAAACCGATTCGTTGAAAATACCCAAATGCACGTGAAACGCAATAATGTACGCGAAGAGTGCAGTATCGGATTTAAAAAAAAAAGTGAAGTGAATCCCAAACGAAGTTGTAGTATTCGGAACACACAGGATCCGAAAATTATTAAATAATATAATATCCAAAGGGAATACCGTCAATTGACTGTGTTTTTATTGATATTATGTTAGAATCAGATTGAACATAATCGAGTTGCTCCGCTGGAAAAACTATGATAAGTTTTTACTTATTAAAATAAGTTTTTAGAAGCTCGGCGTTTTAACAATGGTTACCAAGATTCAGGGATTCCCGGAGCAAAAGTATTCTGAACGAGCAGCGCGGAGCAAAGGATTATTGCAGAAAAAAAAAACAAACGAAGAAGAATAAAATGGATTTCCGTTTAAATCGAATCATAATATTATACTAATACAATATACATGTATCGAGTATCACGGTGATGGTGAGACGTTATCTCCCGTTACATTATATACGAATGCGGAACGACGTCCGTTTCCACGCCGTTTGCTCTCGTATGGAAATCGATCCTGGTGCACGGTTACTAAACAAATATATACATCTCGGGGTGTCAATCGCGTTCGAGATCGCCGGAGCACTCGAAAAGTCGTACCCGACAAGATTTACGGGTTCTCGGTCGAACGGTCTACCCGCGAGACTTCGTTGCTGGCACACCGATGCACCGGATCGATTTATCGTGATACAAGTACACCGGGCTTTTTCACCACGAACCGAGCGAAAAGTGATCGGAGAGATATACGATAGAATCGTGTCGCAGAAACGCCATCCTTTTCTCGAGGACGGGGTCTAAGTTGTCGACAACAGACGTAGAAGTACTACGAGCTTTGGTTTTTATTCCGAACGCCTAATCGTACGTAATAATGAAAATAATCGTAATAAAATCGTCGTCTCGGACGTCTCGAAAATGTTCCGAAAACACAGTAACGTCACTTGCGTGTTTCAATGGCTCTAAACTTCAGTTGTCGTCCTTTGTTCGTTAAAAAAAATATATATACCGTACCCGCGGGTAGGCACATTGTATCGCCGACGAGATTCGCAGAGTAAAAAATCGCACGCAAACGTTATTCTTCCGCAGTGCACCTAATCTCGAAAATCACTTCCGGGCCATTTACTCGTGGTTGCACGTATACGCACGAGTTACGGTCAAGAGCATCTGTGCACCGTTCGGATTCGCGCTCAAACTTTTTAACGTTCGATATTTTTTGATTATCTCACCCATCACTTTTTTCGGTAAAAGCCATTTGGACGGATGATTCAAAAATCGGATAAAACGTTAAAATCCACCGATGCACGGGGCTTTTAAACGATTTCGTTCGTTTGTTTGAAATTGATGAACAAAAGTCTAATTCAATCGTTTCATCGGACGACATAGATGTTGTGTATCTATATTTTTCTCCTGCACTACGTGACGACATCAAGATAGGAGCTTTGTTTGCGTTTCCGAAAGCTGCGTTTATTACTTAAAAATAAATTATACTGCGATGTTCTTACTTTTCGTGTTACAAGCACGTGCAATATTAAATGACCACGGTATTCGTTCCTACAATATTCCCCCGGCACCCGGTTCTGTCCCTCCCTTTCCACCGACCCAAGAGAACATATCCTCATCTCCAAACAAACCTCGTGCGATGCGTCCATCGAATGTACCGCAGTGTTCGTCGCCCGGGTACACACCAGGAAAACCGGAAACGGAACGACACCGACAAAAAAAATAAAATAAACGAATAAAAAAAGAAAAAAAAAAGGATACCGACAACGTTTACGATTGCTTCCGCGAACGCGACAACCGACCCACTCTCGCCACGACCGTTACGTTAAGACTGGCGAACGGGCGGACTTGCGGAGTGCGAGCACATGGTCCCGTCGAACGGGCGCGCGAGCATGCGCGACTGGCGCCCGGCCCTAGTACAGCGGAGTGTATCCGAGTGTATTTGCTCGTCCCTACGCATTCCTCTGTGCGTGTGCGTGCGCGTTCCCGCCTCGTGTTAAGGGTAAAAACAAAGAAAAATGCAAAGGAAAAAACTGCCGTAATAACAATTTGAGACCGACGAGCAAATGGATGGACACCGTCTTGCGCACCAGATCGGGGAAATGTAATAACAATAATGTCGCGCGTATGAAAAATTCAAATGCGAAATTTCCCGCGCGCCCCCGAACCCGGGAGTAAGACGGCCGGTCGAGCGTTCGCGTATTTCGCTATTTATATCTTTACGAACGAGACAACAACGAGTGGTCTGTGTCGAACGACGACAATGAAAGATGGAAATCGGGTTTTGAAAAGAATCTGATGTACTTACGTACACCGTTTACTTTACCGAACCATTATCGAACCCGGTTGTCTCATGGAGGAACGTTACCTGAAAGTCACGCGTGTTATCAACAACGTTGTTGCGTGCAAGTTTTCTTCGGGAAACAATAAAACTCCATAGTAACACCCGACCACCCGGCTACAATAAGGCTTACGTGGATCGCTTGTGAGCGTTGACGAATATTGTACACATCCGTTAAAAAAACCTGTCCAGTCGCTGACTGACAGTCAGTAATGAGGTATTTGCGCGGTCAAGCCCGGATTAAGGGTCAATTGGACCCGACCCCAGGACACCATACACTTAGTAAGCCCCCTTTTAACTTGAACTTAATAATAATTATCTCATTACATATTAATTCTACATATTCTACATATTTCAATTTTAATATTCTACATATTGATCCTTGGTTATCCAAGGAGCTAAAACAAATATTATTTTTAAAAAAGAAAGCACACCTTAAATTTAAAGCGTCTTCTAATGTTTGTGACTATAGAACATTTTTTCTACTTCGTGCAAAATTTAAATACGAGTCAAAAAAATGTTTGCCTAGCTATACTAAAAGCGCAAAACAATTATTAAAAAAGAATCCCTGTAATTACTGGAAGTTCATTAATTCTAATTGCTCTGATAATGATATTCCTAAACAGTTATCCTTCAATGGATCTGTCTCATCGGATAAACAGGGAGCTGCTGATCTATTAGCCTCTTACTTCTCATCTGTGTACTTAAATGATCAGTCTGTACTTAATCTCGATGACTTAAATATTCCAACATTCGATCTACCTAATAATATTTCCATCAGTGTTGATGATGCCTATCTGCATTTCATAGCTTACCGTCCGTTGGTCCTGATGGCCCCCGGTGAGTTTTTGTTCCAGTTGAAATTTATTATCTCTTATACTCTATGGCTTATCCTTAAATATATCTAAATGTAAAATTTCAACTTACACACGTAGTCGTTCACCAATAATTAATTCCTATAATATTTTAGGTTCTGAAATTTTGCGTGCTAATGAATCTGTTATTGATTTTGGTTTCAAACTTACCAGCTCACTTGATCCACGACCACATATTGACATGGTATGTTGTAAGGCATTGAAAATTCTTGGATTTATCAACAGGCTGGCTAGGGATTTTAAACTAGATTCGTCATTTAAACTACTTAGTTGTACTTAAATACAACCTATATTAGAATACGGCGTAGTTGTTTGGAGTCCTTTTACTGCTAATGACTCTCTCCAACTTGAAAGAGTTCAGCGCCGGTTTCTTTGTTTTGCTGGTTTCTTATTAGGCATTGAACACCCTCCACATGATTATTCAGTTGTCGCTGCTAAATTAGATCTTGTTTCATTAGCTGGACGCAGGTGAATGCTTTTCGTAAAATTTCTAAAAGGACTGTTGTTTGGTCAAGTCGATTCATCTGATTTATTATCCTTACTCAATTTCAAGATCCCTCCCCGTCAAAACCGTTCTAGTATTCCTTTTTATGTCTCTTTATATTCGAGCAACTATATGAAAAATGAGCCTATTAGGCGTTGACAGCCAATGAGGACCCCTCTATAGATCTTTAATTTTAAAATTTGTTAATCTTTTTTTTTTTTTAATATTAATCTACTTTAATAACTTAAATTTAATTAACCTTATTTGTCATTATTTGTAAATTAAATTTTGTACTCTGTTATGAATGTTATTGTAATTATGTAATTTGTATAAATTTTAAAAAGGGTTTCAAACCCGTTTATTATTATAAAATAAATATTAAGGACTGTATATTATTATTTATTATATAAGCTTATACTATAAAAAAATATATATATACAAAACAGATAAATGTATGTAATAATTTAGGTATTATACATAATATATAAAAATAACACACTTTATAGATTAATAGAACTATAAGTTAAATTTATTTTTGAAAACTGCTTTGAACACGTTAAAAAATATATTTTGGGGATAAAGATAGGCCCCGAAACCGTGCCTCCCTTGTCACCCCTTAATCTGGGCTTTTGGGCGGTTCGACCCCAAGAAACTTATTCGGTGAACGGCATACGCGCACGGTCAATGCGTTCCCGGTGAAACGACGCGTGGTCGATAATGTTGTTTTTAAAATCTCGCAAAACTCCGAATCCACTGGTCACTAAATATTAAACAGCTTGGACCGGTGTTGGCGTCAGCACATACACGTATGTATAACGGTTCAGGCGCACTTCAGCGAACCAAACGTCTTTTAGCGATTACATTTCTTCCACGGTACCTATTGCGTCGTGGGATGCTTTGACCTAAAATTCCAATCCCAGCGATTAAAATAATATTGTTTCACGCAGAAACGAGCAGTTCTGTATGTACCGAAGTTACCGGGATCATAACGACCCATATTAGTGTAGGTTGTGTGTAAATACGATCCACTATATACGTAAGACACACATAATACACACATATATATATATATATATACCATAAATATGTAACATTAACTTAATGCATGGTACGAACGGTATAAACCAACAAAACCGATTGCAACTACACTTGCAAATACGAATCCAACGAATTTATTAAACTCTGTAGTCTTAAGTTAACTACAGTTTTAATTTGATATAAGTCAACTGTCGTAAACACTCTATCCGAATTGTTGTTAAAGGTTAATGAAGGAGTTAACTTTGCAGTCTTCGGTATAAAAAAAAATTTAATATAATACTTCGTTCGCGGCTGTTGATCTATTAATCGCTATATATAAGTATCATTGAATTATAATTTGAGTTGTTTAGTTTATTAAACGAGTTATAAGTGTTAAACAAAGATAATCGACTACCTATTTGAAATGTCAGTGTTAATTAGTTTACTTTGAGACGAAGTTGTTTAAGTTCTCAACTACAAATTAAATGATACCAGCACTCCTGTACATTTACCATATTGTTAATATAAAACTGATCCGTATCATTACCAGTATTAAGATCAGATAAATATAAAGATAATATGATGACAATTTATCTAGATAAAGATTGAGGATAAATACATTATTATCTAGGTAAAAAAAAATAAATTTGTGTTGTACTTTGAAGTTTAACTTTTTGAGAGTACACCTCAGATACTAGTATACTATATAGTATTTCAATATTATTTAAACGCCGTTTATATTTTTAAATTAATGTCGGTATTAGACATTATTATTAATCAGTACACAACAAGTGTAAATTAAATAACATTTTAAAAATGAAGTGTAAATATTAAAAAAAAATATATTAAACATGTTACATGTCACGTTAATTTATGATTTTTGTAAACTTTCATAACAGTTTCAGAACGTATTTAAATTTATATTAGTAAACACTCAATTGGTATTTGGTAAGATACTTGTAATACTATGTGCATTATCATAGGCGTGTGCAGGATTTTGTGTCTGGTGCAGCGTACATTTTTAACCAGCTCTAAAAAACAATAAGAAGCCCTCTTATTTCCTTTATATAGCCTCTCCACCCCAATCAACGCCTACGAATTACATATAGGTAGATACAACTTTATAAAATGAAATTACTTACCTGCTATTAATTCTTTTATTTCAGATTTTTTTTTTCAAATCAAAAAAAAAAAAATTTTATCTTGTGGCACTTTTTACTAGTATTCAATAGTAAAAATCTTTGTTTTGCACGAACTTTTTCCTGACCACCGATTCGTTTACTTGACATGGCTATAACTAACAGAACATTAAAACGAGTTCCGATTTGAAATTTGAATAAAACTGCAGACTGCAATGACAGTGAAATATCGATGATAAATTAAAAATATAATAGTCGATTAGGTTATGTGATAACTGATTACTAACTATCCGTTCTTGTATAACCGTTTTTGAATAGTTAATGTCCTATTGTCATTATGATTGTATCTATATCTATAAACTGTAATCTAGTGTGTACGTCGAATTTCTCCAATAATGCCCATCTATTTTAAACTTGTATTGATAAAATTTTATTATTATTTTTCATTTGAATAACATTGAGCATTTAGATTTTAATTTAATTATAAACTTAATATGTTTAAAATGATTTAATCTATGTATATATTTCAAATAAATATCTACCAGCCCACTAAATCCAAAATAAATTGTCAAGTCCAGCGAAAGCAGCCATTCGCTGCACCCGTGCTTACGCATATGTGTATTATTATAAATACAGCAAGTAAAAGAACATTTTATTTTATGTTAAAAATAATAATATGACCCGATTAAATAACATAGCTCTGACTGGGTAGCTCACCAGTAATTATTACTAATAAATAATTATAGTCAAATTTCCATTAGTTTACCAGCTAACCGCCCACCAACATAACTTAACAATATTTACTTATAGTTTAATAATATAAAATATTATTTTTTAATTTATGTTACGTGGATCATTTGACAATTCCATTTTTAAGTATCAATTATCAATAAAATAAATTGAAAAGGCAAATTTGTTTTTTTTTTTTTTGTGTACAGTTGAATTTATCTAGATCAATTTTGCATCCAAGATAATTATTTATATAACATGCAACTATTTATCTAGAAAAGTCCAAAAAAAAAGTTGCCCGCGCACCATAGCCATATATTTCATAGCCATACGAATTTCAAAATTTGTATGGATCGAGTACAAAAAACCACGAGATCGAAATAGCCGTCAACTGCCGCGGCACGTCGAATCGGGTTTGAAAATCACGATCCGATATCGGTGAGAGATCGTGGCTTTCGGGAAACGGGCACGGACGGCAATAACTAAACGTCGAACGAAATTTATTTTTAATTTTTTTCATCTCCTAACGCGGGGGTTTTCAGGGAAATCTATCAAAGTCCACGAGAAGGCAACAGTGTTGACGTGTTGCCGACATCAACGATCCGATACCCCAACTTCGGTTACGATCGTCGGCTACGTTACTATTTGTGCAAATCGTGTCTCCGTGCAGATCCGCCGCTGCTCGAAGCCGCGCAAGATTAGTCCTTAGAACTCGAGACTACCGCGGCCGCGGATAAACGATATCCGTCCATATCGGATGCGAGACAATAGTAACGGACTCAACGTTGGTAGGTGATGACATATGCAGGGGCAGAACTAGAGGGTAGAAGACGAGAATTCGTCTCCGAGCGTGAAATTTTAGATAGTGTAATTTTTGTAATTATTAACAACTAATTTGATATTTTTAACTTTGTTAAATACTGATATTAGGTTAAAAATCAATAAGTATGATTGTATATTAATTATTAGAAAAAAATTTTCTAGAAGAGTATTTGATTATTGGTCTATGATAGGGCCCTATTTCAACATTTTCTCCAGGCATAAAAATTCCTAGTTCCACCTCTATACATATGTACGTGTCTCGAACGTTCCGAGCACGGCAGTAGCACCTGCTACGGTCGACGATTCGTGCCGTGCGTACACAGGCGGGCTTTCCTCGGTCGATGCCGATCATAAATTACAACTTTTCACGTTTACCGCTAGTATGAGTTTTTTGTGCCTTATCGAACATTAACAAAACGATTTTCGACGGACTCACTGTCTAAGCTCCGTCATGGTTTAACCGAATGAAAGTTGCTAACACGCCACGTGACCTACAACAGTCTCTCGGCCTTGGGTCCCTCGTAAACAAGGTTTAGACTTGATTCCAAAAGTAGATTTCTGGCAATAGAATATCATATTGATTAACATAAGTCGAAAGTAGAAAAAAATTAAAATAAATAAAATTATAATCAATTGCGAAAAGACAATTTTACCGAAATCCAATTGCCATTTTTGACGTGTGTGATCGTACGACTGTCATAACGTCCTGTTTTTGCATCTTCGTCCCATTGTTTCCAGGAACATTTTTAGAATATACAAGTAGTAAAATATAACGATAGTCAATTTTAATTTAAATTGATTGTTTCTATTATATTTAACTGTTATGTGCGCGTGTAACGTATATACTGCATGGTTGACGTTGAACGGAATCGGAACTGTATGACTTATCGGAATATAACTATACTAATAATTATAAAATACCTATTGTGACAAACAATGTAACAATATGGATGTGTCAACCTAATGTAGGTATTTTATAACAGCGCGTCCAGCGCTAACAAAAAATTATTTTCATAATTCATTACTTTGTGGTATTACAGTAATTGTCAACCGTTTTCTTTACGTGAACGCTTCTTTTTTTTATATATATATATAGGTATATATATATTTAAAAAAAAAAAAAGTTGTTTTTAATGTAATATAATTTTTTGTATCTTAAAATCATAATAGCACATAGTTTTGTTAATAATTATTAAATTTAAAAAAATTATTTTTAATCAAAATTATTTTCTTTTTGTGTTCTGGTTTGCCTAGAAAAATATAAGGTCACCTTACGTATGACCGGTGAAATTCACGAAACCATAATTACAAAATTATTTTGAGTAACGTTTTAATTTTAAAGCTACCGCGACAACGGAAATAATCGCTCGTCCGAACAACAAAATCACTGCCGGTCCGGGTCGTCCGGCGTAAAATCACCTCTCGCACGCCCCCAATCGGCCGAAACGTGTAAAAGCAAGATTAATGTCTGACATTATAATCTGTATAAAACCGACCAAGAGTGCAGTTACTACGTACCAATGACAGTTTTTAGTTCGCATAACTCTTTCACTCGGTGTCAAAACAAAAAAAAGAAACAAAAACAAAATGACAAACACGACGCTAATTTATTCTTGTTACACTTCGGGTTAGTAAATGCAAAGTACTCTAAATTTCCTACAAACACTTTGAGAAAAAAAAAACCTCAGACCTCACAATTCAAGGATATTATTTATAAAGTAGCTCAATTCGCTGTACTGTTTATTTGTTTTTAGATTTTTTAAAAAAAAAAAAAAAAACAACTCTAAAACCAACCGCTAGGTCTTCACACGTCACATACGCTACGTTCGACACGGGTTGGGCGAAATATTTTAATAGTGACGTACGACCACCGTCTAGACGCGGAGAGTATTATAGAAATTAATTAACATCCGCCTAAGTTCTGTCGATATTCAGTTATTTCATTCGTAAATAATTCGATAATTCACCGACTTTTCTTTAACATCAGCTGTGCACGCTACTACTATTTGTAGGCGGAAGCTGACGCTGGTGTCGGTAATTAATTCTACCGACTTGTAATTCCTCTTTAGTATAGTTTTTTTTTAATTTTGTTTTTTTTTTTTCATCAGAGAGATGCATTTTTAGAGGACTTTTGGAAAAACCGATTAAAAATACATATACCCCCACACCGGAAAGTATATAATATATAAAATATATCGATGGGGTGAGAGCACTGCGACCGCCGCCTTTGTAATTCGTTTTGCATTTTACTACGTGTGATGCGGAATAATGACTTGCCCCGTCTTTTTTCCGTCTGGGATGATAACAATAAATTTAAATAATGGTTGTGAGTTTTATGATATTTTTCCCCCTCTCGTTACCATCTGCGTGGAAAATTATTTTTTCTTTTATAAATATACTCCAAATTTGCATGATATTATGCGGGGCTTTTTTCCCGCTTAGTCTTATATGCCAATTTCGCGCATATTGTGCTTGGTGAAAGGGTTACATTGAAAATAAAAACTAACCGAAACAATCAAATTACGTTTAATATCCAACGATTCCGTTTAAAAATCAATTATACATGGCACGCAGTAACAAAATCGAAAAAAATTAAGTTATACTTGTATTTTACAAGAATTCCAACGTTGATTTATAAAATAAACGTATTATATAATTATTATATAATTTATATAATAATTTATATTTATAATATAAATTTACGCAGTAAATTTAGGCACAATTATTTGGTCGTTTTGAATCGTCTGTTTACAAGGAGTGAAACGGTATACTAACGTTGTACAATACTAGCCGTATTTATGCGTACATAAAATGTAGTCCAAATATTACTATATCATGTTTGTACATAATAATAATAATAATAATAATTTATTTTCGTTGATATACGAAGCCGATAAAAACTCCGTGAATCGAATAAAGCTTAAAACCGCGCACGAGTTAGTTCCGTAACAAAACAACAGATATTTTATGATTGTGATTCTCACATTTCGGAAAATATTACAATAAACACATTGAATTCATCATATTATTTCACAGTACAGTTATATTTATATATATATGTTGATTGTTTTAAATCAAGAGCACGTTTTGCTTTCCAGAAACGACTCGAAAAACACTAGCGCGATCATCTTACTTGAATCACATTGCATATTGCGAAACGTGTTTACCGACAATTCAACGGAAAATCCCTCGCAACAATAATTGTTCTTTATTTGTAGATGTCAACAAAACAACGCGTACACTGTAAACAAATCGAATTAAACCTTTATTTATTTATCGTACGTTACTTAAAAAAAAAAAAAAAGAAAAAAGAAAAAAAACAGCAAGATATGTCAACACGTTGCACTAAATATATATTTTTACGGCGAAAACAGTTTCTGAAAAAAACAATAAAATCCTAAAACGATTCGGGCTGTTGTTGTTTTTACATTGTCGCGGTAACTCAATAATATTCCGTGATGATGAACTACATTCAACAGACGTACTGGACCGAGTTCAGATAGGATAGGCGGCTGTAACGGACTCATACCTACGTCTTACCATGTAGAAGTATTATTATTGTTTTTCTTTTTAATTTATGGATAATTACTGTTTCAAATTTAACTCAATATATTTCTTTTTCAGAGAAAATGCATTTATACACGATACGTGACGATTACAACAATATGTTTTTACGCGAAACATCTTTACGCTAATACTTTTTAATCAGCGACGATCAAGACACGATTTGAATAATATAATTTTCATTGAACATCGAGTTGCTTTCTGAAACATACGTTTTCCTCGTTGTAGCTCAGCTCCACGATGGTACTACGCATGCAGATACTTTTGCAAATTGTTTATGCGCAGTCAATTTAGTCATTATTTCCCGTTTTTTTTTCGTCGTGTTCTCGCGAAATCACCCCAGCGGGCCACTTCCACGGCGGATTTGAATTCCAGGGTTCACGTATAGAGATCCCGTCGACCCACCCACGGAGCCACGGCTACCCGACAAACAGTTTACAATGTTTTTATTTTCCCCCTGCTTTCCTTCCTACTTCCCCTACAAAATACAAATAGGAATTTCATATGCGGATCCTGTACTGTTATGGTGTGTTGCTGTACCTGGTATTATAATCACTAACTACGTTCAAAGCGATTGAAACGGAACGTTGCAAATGTTTCCGAAGCCCATGTGCCACCGGATCAGCCAGAATACCAGGACACGGTGCACAAGACGGACGCGTTGAATTTTTCAACGTTTGGGTGCAACTGAAACGACAATACACCCATCATGAAAAATGCATTAAAAAATCAGGGTTTGCTGCATGGACACTGAAAATCGGGTACGAACCAGCTACAAACATAATACAAAAAAAAGACTCCTAATTCGATTTTTAATATTCCAATGCGGTGGGGTGCCAAAGAAATGTACGTATTGCACGTGTCGTGGTGTTCGGGTAAACGACGTTGCTTCAAGTGGTTTATTTTTTAGCGTACGGTTTTTTTTTCACCCGTACTCCGAAAAAACTATCAAAGACGCTGCCCAGATCTTTCAACGCACTCACGCCAAATTAGTCGATTCATGAACCCCCGACGAATTTCGACGTAATATGGTCGCAAAATATCCGCGTCACGCGTGTACGCAAAACGGTTTCAACGGTAATCGGATTCACATATAGCCATACCGGCACCAATTGTTTGTCAAAAACGGTTATAATCAAAACGCGAAACGCATTTGTTTTTCGTTCGATCACACCTGAAACTGTGAGTACGGTGTAAAAAAATTGCAGAACACGTACCATCACGTCGATTATTTTTCCCGAAGAAATACGAACGTCCGGTTTACTGTTTCTTTTGGAAGGAACAAAAAGTATTATTATTGATTTCGATCAATGGATGTAGAGCTCGAATACTGCGGTTTTCGACGGACTTGAACTACATTGCGTCGTTAGTGTGACTTGTATAGTAACAAACCATTCAAGCAAACTCAAACTATATTGAATTGAAAATTTTAAAATTACCCATGAAATACAATAAAAGCGTTAAATTGTATAACTCGCCTAGAGACGTGTTAAAAAAAAAATGTTTTTAGAAGTGCTAGAGAATTTCCTCTTAACAACATTTCACAATTCACCCGATCAAAAACAAAAATCAAAATTTTAGTAAACAATTTTTATTTTTATTGGATAACTATAGCTCTTTTTTACAAAACTATTGAAATTATTAATAGGTTTACTACATAACATGAACAATTTGAAACTAATAATTCATAAAACAATGATAGTATGAGCTTTTGCAATTTATATTTTATAGGGTTAGCAGGGTTAAAGACTTGGCATTTTTTCTGAAATCACGGGGGTGGAGGGCTATGGTCCCCATAAATATGCCCATGAACTCACCGTTCTTCACCAACGACGACCGTTCGGAAAATGATGGATATGGACAAACCGAAACTCGCCGTTCGAAAAGGTTTTTAAACGATAGTTGCAACACGTTCCATAGCGTTTAAATATTTAAATATTAAACTACTCGAAGCGTTGGGCGATTTTACCGATACGTAGTAAACGGAATTATAATGTGGAATAATCAGACAAGAGAATGTTTCAGTAATCGTAGTTCGTGTGTAACGAGCGAATACGCATTGGCACTGTAACCAATTGAGTCTAAAACTCTCGCCAATGATGATGTATGTAGCGGCGCGATAACGCAATTACGCACCATTGTAGTACATACTTCAGGAGTTTGACGTACAGTATTTTCCCGATTTCTTCGTAATTAATTTCGAATAAGAACTCATCTTATTAGATATCGCATTCGATTTACCTTCCGTACTACATTGTGTTCGGGTCTTCGTAGTTTCGAATTTTTTAAAAGAATAATTAAAAACTTTTTTTTTTTCGCACTTCAAAACCGTATAGATGAAACTAAAACAATTTGTTCTCAGATCGTTACGCGTCGGCGAATCATAATAACAAGCAACTGTACACCTACGTACGTATATATAATTATCGAGACGCAAACTATATCTTAAAAGTGATCAGATTCGTTCGGGCAAACAAAAGTGTTTTATGGTATAAACATGTGTACAATTAATCATTCGTACCGTTTTCAGTTTTTTTTTTTTTTTTAACAATAAGCGTTAAAAATACACCGAGCGTTGTTTAAAAACGGTAATTTTCTTTGTTCGTGTTGCAGACGCGACGCAAAATGCAACCGCATCGATAAACGCACGTCGCGGTACTTGATACCGTCACCGCCGGCTGCTACCACCACTTGTAAGTGAATCATAACACTATCATATTCTGCGCACCTACGTATTTTTAACATTATTACCGTTTTCAACGTAATTTAAATGCACGGTTTTAACAGTTGGTCATATTCTTAAATTATCGTTTTACTTGATTATATGCGATATTTTACATTGTACGCAAATTGTAGACCAACTTCGAGTAAAGTTTTAGATTTATTTATTAAGTTTCGTGGGGGTTAAACGATTTTGTAGTTTGGTTCAGTGCCGTTACAAGGAAAAATTGTACAGCATAACATTCACTTTGTTTGCGTTATTGTACGCCTATCGTTTGACTACTTGAATATTATGAATAGTAGTGCGAGTGGCGCGGAAATTATACCGTAATATCGTACGGTACGCTGAAATTGCATTCAGTTGTACCGAATATCGCGTAATGCGAATAACAGCAAAACGAACGTTGTGCGTATTATTATTTCGTAAATCGTGTAATACGAAAACTGGTATACGACCGCGGAACAAATAATAGTTATTGCGCTGCTCGTACAAATCTTACTAGTATTGTCACTGTATTAGATTTCCTTTGCACTACCGTTTTGAATATTTATAATGACGGTGTAGTAATAAAAACGACAGTGCACACGAAACCGATTTATGGCGAAAGATTAGATTGTAATTACGTGTTCCATGCACACAACGACGACGATGACTTTCCGATAAACGTAACATATCTGAAACGTATGTAATTGACCGCGTGTTGCGCGGCGCATCTTAAAATTAGAAAAGATAACGTGGATTATGAAAAACTCAATCTATCTTATAGATTAAATCAACAGCTGGACGACAACTTATTACGTTTTTTAATTGCAATATTTTAATCGAAATATAATAATAAAACGTACATAATAAATATTATTTATAGATGTCATAAAACGTTGTGTGCGAGACACTAAAACTTGTTTGTAATAAAACCACCCATAAAACTAATTATATTTTTAGCCTTTTATTTGCGATTAAATAACGTTACAGTCGCGAATAACGTATGGCGTGTACTACGAAAACTTATTTTATCCAGCTTACAAGACCAAATACGTAGTAAACATGTTTAGATCCATTAAAACGCCGCTAAGTCCTGTTGTACACTCCTCGGTTTATGATAATTTTAATTCGAAACAGAAGTTGAATTATATATTCGTGAGTTATGATATACATAAATGTAATTCGAAATAATTGAGGTAGCCGAGTTTTATTTCCACTGAATTAATGAAATGTAAATTCAGCGATCAAGACGCTTGAAGGAATTTTTGATTTGGAATGAAATAATTAATAACGTTTTGCGGACAATATTTATTTACTGATTCTATAATCCTATGATATTATTTGTAGAAATAAGATGGTCGAAAATTACTACCATCGTTGCATTTCGATTGCATTTTTTTCAACAACATTGATTTCCATATCCGAAGCAGATTACAAAGTAGTTGACCAATTGTTCAATCAAAAAAAAATAAAACATGTTACATCCCGATGAATTGACATAATCCGTTGATCGTTTACTGTCAAAATGTAATCGGTACTCAAATCGGTGAGTCTGTCAACGCAGGATTTTAGACAATATTACACCGGACAAGCTGGCTCAAGTGCCCACGTAAGTTTGACCACTGGTCAACGACCGTACCACAATCTTCTTTGACTAGACGTATAATATTATACCGAACGGCTAAAATACATTCGTTGGTCGCAACCGCTTTTAACGTTGTGCTTTGGTTCCAATTGCATTTATACGACGAACTCTAAACAGCGCACGTGCGACATCGGTCACGATCTGTACTAACCTAAATATACCAGCACTATCGAGTATCGACACGGTGGCGTCGACCCTCGCGCTTTCGAAACGAACTAGTGTCATCTATATAGGAACACGTACAACTTAGAGCATACAATTTGCATTTTTTGAACACATATCTTTTTTTCAAATCGTATTATTGATTCGACGCCATAAAAATTTTTCGACCAACCATTCTGCTCCCTTCGCAGAAATCAACAAACTATCCTTAGATCTTATTTATCTTTGGCACCTTATAGCAATTAAAAATCAAGATATTTATTATATATCCTATGATCAGTTTTATACCCGTTCACGAATTTGACCAATTTCTTCCACTTAGATGTTAATCATCATCACGGCGATTGTTGCAGAACGAGACCCAGTACATCACGATCAAAACCATTCAGAATCATTTCGACATGTCAATCATAGCTCATAAGGTTATTGTTCGGAATATTTATCGAATACGAACGAAAAATCAGTGAAGGTCACCTATACCTGATAATAGTACAGTTAATTCTCGATAATCTATAGTCCGGTATATCCAGTAATCCGGCTGTATTTCTTCTTAAAATATCGTCTTAAAGCATTATTCAAAACATGAAAATAAAAACAAATTGATAACCGTTTTGAAACTATACCATCAAGGGATTAATTCACAGTGTATGTACAATAAATTAGCGTGTATATGAAGTTTTTATATAAATTAACTATGCATTTTGTACTAATCGTATATTTAATACATTTATGAATATATGACTGGCCGTAGTACGCAACGCAATATCGAAACGAAAACAGATTAGTGACTAAAATACAATTACGAATTACAGCAGTCGCTTGGATCGGCCGTGACGCATGTTGCGATAGTAAAAACATTGAAATATATATCACAATTTACTCGTAGGTATGTTTTATTTGTATGTTTTAGTAAAATTAATGAAGGATCTTAAATAAGAAAAAATGAAGTTTTATGTAAAACTCCATTTATCCGGAGTTTTCATTAATTCGACGGTTCTCTGGTATAAATCTGTCGAATTATTTAGAGTCTACTGAATATATCTGTGGTGGGCAACATGAATATATTCGATAGCCAAAGAGATAAAATTATATCAAGTGCCAAAATGTTTAAATTTTATCATTTTTCCAATTCGATCTAAGTAACAAAGATTACTCACAGCCGATAAACATACCAAATTACATATTAGTTCAGTGTATTTTATTTTGATTATATTACAGAAGTACAAACTATCCAATGAATCTTAACAAATTATGTTGCAGTTAAAATAGTCTGTAGTGAAATGTGCTGTTTTAATTACCCTAATTTTTATAAAAATATATATAATATTTTGAGATTGTATCATTACGATATCAAATCCTAAACGAACGGCAAAACATAAATATAAAGAAGAAAAAATTGAATTAAAATTAAAATGGAAAAAAGTAAAAATAATTGAGTCTAAATATCGTTCAAATTTAACTCATGATAATTTCACAGAATTACCCAGAACTACTTTTACATCGATGGAATCAAATCTTAAGGAGCCCATGCAAATAATACGAGTAGACACAAAAAAAAATAACATGCAAATGAATTTAGCTTATAACTTCTGTAATATTTTACTATTGTTTTATAATTATTTATTTTATGTTTTTGTTTTTTTATACGTATTCTTTAAAATAAAATATTTTTTAAATATTCAAAAATATTTAAATTTATAATAATAATAATTAGTAAATTTTGATTTTTGTTATGAGCTACAATTGATTGACGAGATACGTGAGTTGGCCACTCCTGGTATATATAGATATAAACGGATAGAACTGTTCCGTTACCTCGTATTACAAAAAACTAAATCCTTTTCTACTTATTGAAGTAGTAGTTTTCATTTCAAGAATTCGATACCATGATCTCAAGGAAAAATTAAGGTATAGAGAAAAGTTATGAAAAATTTAATTCAGATGCATATAAGACTAAAACGATTACTCATATAAACAACAATATAGGTAAAACAAAAATAAATAATGGTAATACATTGGACTTTTATGAAAATGTATGATACTTGCTTTTACTGGTTCATAAGTTCATTAGTGTCCCACCACCACACTGCACAAAATTTATCACTCGGCCATTATTTTACCGAATTTTAATTCGGATATCGAGAGTGAGAGAAGGAAATATTTTGTCAATAATAAACGTTTCTCATATTCTACGTCTACATGCATTGAGTCATTATTTTTTTTAATTTTTTTTTTTTATTTTTATACTGGTTTGTAAAGAGCTTATACAGTTTGTTCACTCTTACTTTTACAAAAAGTAGCGAAAGTTTTTAAAAAAAATAATCTTCGTAATATTTTATAATTAATTATTAATTATAAACATTATCACGAGCACTAAATCATAAAGAGACGTTTGAGACATTAATATGGTGTTGAACCAAGTTGATTTAATTCCAGTTTTTGGAATAACGGCAAATAACAATTTCTACATTAATATGGTGTAATATCAACTTAGAATTATATAGAATAATACACATCCATACAATTACACACTTTTTGTAGTATTCTGTAATAAGTACATTTATATATTTTGTACGATCTGTGTTCACGAGTAATATATTAAATATAATTATTAGAATTTAATCCGCTTATTATAAAGTAATATTGGATTTTAGTCACTTCTAGAAATTAATTAATTTTCAGTATAGAACGTTAAAAATTAATTGTTCATAAACAATATAAATTTAACTTTATTTTTAAATTATTAGAAACTAAGATGTGCATTTCCCAAATGTATTTTTAATTCCGTATTAAAATTTTAGTCGTTAAATAATTAATAAATTTAAAAACCAAACACATACAATTAAAGTACCTAGTTGTAGTTATAAAAATTAAAGCTCTTAAAATTAAGTTTTTTTATGATAAAATTGATGGTATTTATTTGAGTTTTTACAAATATAATTTGTCATTAAATTTTGTTTTTGAAAAAAAAACTCTTTTTAAATTAAATGACTACGTATTATCAAAACAAACTTGACATAACTAAAAAAATAATTTTTGACTAATTTTATTTATTTCATACTTATAAACTTTTTTATCATCTGAGTGATGCGTTTTGGGTTTTTAATATTATAGTACATCTGCACATCAGTACTTTTGTTTGAGAACGAATCCCGAGTGTAAATTCCTAACCTGCTTTCAGCCTTCAGATTTGACATTTTATTTTATTATTTTTATTTTTTATTTTTTCTTATGTACTTTATACCTCGGCTGACGAATTCCTGACATTCACACTTACACGGATTTTCATCGTATTGTCGAATAACGTAAGAAGCTATAGCTATTTTATATGGCCGAAAAAAAAGAAAAAAAAACGTAAAGTAACGAGTGCTTAACGAGATTCGTAATCTGCTTGCCATTTCATCTTCCATAATACGAGTAGGATCTCTTTCATCATCGCCATATTACAGTCCTACGAATTAGGGATATCCTACGGGACCGGCCACAGACCTTCTGAAATGAGTATCCATTGAATTTAAATGTTGTTATAAATAATGATGCCCTTTGTTCACATGCTGATGTACATCAGCATATTCTGTTCTAAGAAACATCCCCGACTTTGCACGTTATAACTGGCAGTGAGTTTCTCTTGAGAATCATTTGCGTGGTAACGTGGAATCGTTATTTAGTCCTTTTAAATATTGTTTTATTTATTTGGCTTCTTGGTGACGTGCGTTTTGACTAATTTATACGGCTTGATTCCGAGAAAACCAGTTAACAAAATAATTACACCAACAATTACGAACATTTGAAATTATGTTAACTCTATAGTCATACCATCTATGGTTTTTAACAATTCATATTCGGTTGATGTTTCTTTTCTTACTTTGTTTGTGTTCGCTGTTTGCAAGTAAACTTCACACGAACCGTTTTTACGTAATTTTCTTTAAATTATTGTTTTGGTAACATTTATAAGAGATATTATTATTTAGGTTTAAATTAAATTTTTCTGAATTAAAATTAAAAATTAAAAATCAACTTTCCTCTTGCAAGTACTGCAAAATATACAAATCCTGTAACAATATGTGCTCTACGTGTAAGCCATATCACCGTCATCAACAGATTTTAATATTAATTGTTGTATTTCCGCAAACTTTATAATAAAAACTAAATCTTATGAAAATATCTAAAAAAACGAACTAATTATTAATAGTAAATCAATAAAATAAATTATTATTAATCAAAAATATTTATATGATCGTGAATGATGAAAAAAAGAAAGTAAAAAATGTTGACAAAAAACATTTTATAAGTAAATTATATTTTTTCATTTTAGAAATGTGTTTCAAATATAAGGATTGACTTTTTTAATACAAGACTCTTGTAAATAATGTATTTACATTGGAAAGTAAAATTATATAATATACAGTATTATACTGTATTTACAGTCAGGATTGGATACTTTTCAATTACAGTACCTAATTAAATTACTTAAATAATTTGTAATTCTTATTTATAGATATATAATATTTATCTATATTGTAGTAATTCATATTTTGTAATTAATTACTTAAAATTTGTGAAATTAGTAATTAAAAATTACTGAAATTACTTTTTCTTTAAATAAAATTAAATAAGCAGAAACTCCGAAATTTCACTAGTTATATAATATAAGTACAGAACAAATATATTATATTATGATTATCTTAATTATCTAAATGCTATAATTTTGGTAACATTCGAGCAAACTAAAATGTTCGGACTCATATTAAGGTCATATGATAGACATCACATAATGGATATAGTTTTATGTGTATAAAACAATATCCATTATGTGATGTATTTCAGGGTTAAAAAAAATATTTCAATAGCGTTTTTTTTAGTAAATACTTAAGTTTCCGTAAATTTTTGAGTTGTTTTCGAACTACTTAATATAATATATTATCTTTAATATATAATTCAAAAACATTACATGCTGACTGATTTTTCAGTGATAAATGAGTATTATAAATAAATAAAAATGTATATCATTAGAATATATGACGATTGTGCGTTTTTTTCAATTTAAAATATTTTCGCGTCGAAATGTATTAACAATTTTTTGAATCCGAAAACGCAAATATTCATCCCGGGCATGGTTGAGTAATTCAGCTACTATTATATTTAAACTCAGTTGGGAAATTAACATATTCCACGGGATTTTATTGCAAATACTTTATGCACACTTATTTAATACCCGCCAACTATAACAGTTTTATGTACATTAAAATACATATACTTACTGGCAAGACATTTGCCCATCGGATAAACGAGCTGGTGCCATTGTAGCACCATCGAACACGGAAGCAATTATACCATAACAAATTACAAATTCGAAGACATTTTAGCAGAACTGTTTCAAGTCAAGGTAAATTGGGCTCGCGATAGTTTGTGTACCTTTTAATATCGGTAAATTGAATACCGGGAAAAAAAATATAGTTGGTATGTTGGGTCCTGGGTATCAACCCACTCACTTATTGCAGTATATTAAAATGCTTAGTGTGATGTAACGTTTTTTCTGTGTATCTGTGTATCGTATTTAAATCGGAGATTAAGGCTAGAATCACACCACATCGGTTACCGATTCCAGTCTAGTCCCATCATTACAGTCAGAAACGCAATTAAAATTACGAAGTACATAACGAACAAAGGATAATAGGACGCTCGATAAAGAATAATATTTAAGAGAGAAGATAACCAAATACTCTAATTATACGATGCCCCGATTTGAGTTTGTTGTTAAATCTGTACCATTTAAGTTTTTACCAAAAATGCAATGTTATAAAAAACAGATATAATTTGATTTCATTCAAATTAATTTAATTTTAATAATAAAAATAAAATTGATGACGACCATAATTATAATATTAGATTTCCAATAAAGATTATTAGATGTTTAATAAATAACACAATATATTGTTTAATTTGTTTTTTACTAAGACTCTATATACCTCAGTACAACTTTTTTCTCGAGACCCCATTTACCAAAAAAAAGTCATTTGGGATCCAATTACCATCCGCGATTCGCTGGTTCGAACAATAACGTCTTTATTATTTTTAGATAGATATAATATGAACATTAAATTATTGTGCACTGTTATTTTCAGCATTTATTTAAGTGAAGTATACATTTACATTTTCCCGTAAGAAGTCTTGTGTTCAATTTTGAAAAAAAAAACACGTATAATGACTTATGTCTGATTAAATATGTCAACATCTGAAAATGTAATAACTTTTATTGGTTGAACGTCTGTGGGTATAAAATAATACGAGTTGAGAGAGCTTAAAATTTACGAGGAATATTATAAACAGGTATAAAATGTACAGGATTTGTTTTTTGAGATTCTGTACAAATGTATAACGATTATAATATTATAATGTACCCACGTCATATCGTGACATGTTTCATCTTGATTGATTGCCGATACATTTAAAACCAAAAGATTTGCATTCATACACTGACAGTCCATTCGAGTGTCAGTTTTTAGCCGTTCTTCAGCAGTGCGCAGAATCCCGTAGCAATAAAAAAAAAATTCATTTGAGCGTATCGAGTCGTACTAAGTAGTGACATATCTGGAGGAGGAGGAAACAATTCATGCGTTTGCCACGGTTTGGAGTTCAGCTATTCCAAAGTTGGCACATCATCAAAATATAAATACATCTTTTATAATAACATTAACGTATTGTAAATTAGAAAAATGTGTATTATATATGGGTACTTAAGTACAATGTACAAATTATCATATTTTCGGACGGGTTTTGACGTCCACCTTTCCCCAAGTTAATCGGAACTGTTGTCAAATGAGCAGCTGAGTCAACAATCTAATAAGAGCATTCCGACTGTCCTAATCTAGAAAAAATTAAAATAATGCCACTGGTTGTACTAAATGACATTTTTATGATAAAAGTGATTTTTATCAGTATTATACGTTGACGGTAATTTTTGACTTTGCCGGCGTGTCTGAAATCAAACAGATTTCCCGCGGATACTATCATCATGGAATCTATTCGCGTGTACCGTAGTGACAAATCAATAATGCATTATTGTCATTACAATATATATGAGTTGAAAAACCAGTCAAAACGTATAGTGAAATCGAATGAAATTACCAACACGTAAACTCTAAATTACATTTCAGTGAGATAAGAAAATTTCGAAGTTCATAACTATTATTTTATCCCGTAACAAATTCTTCGACAGTTATCCGCATTTTCACAGCACATAATTCCGGAATTCACGTAATTATTAATTGTAAAAATGTATCATTATTTCTTCATTGTTTTGAATTTTTAATGTACAAATAATGAACTTTTTTTTTATATATAATCAATATATAATATATACAAACTACAAAAAGGTCTTCGCTTATCGCCGTCTTGTGGATTTCCGAATTTCAGCGAATATTGAAGTCTTGCTTTCACTATTTCTACTGTTTAGAAAACTACAGCGGCTAGAAGTTTTTATTATTATAATGTTTATTTATTTTTTTTTTTTTTAATTGCTACATAAATATTAAAGCAAGTTTTTTTCTTTCAAAAGCATTTAAAAACTCGTGCCCTTCAAACGACACTGGGCAGTGACTCTATAGAATTTTCAACTCTAAGAGACATTTTATCATTAAGGACATCGTTAATACTTGTAGCGAATACCTGTACGCGTATACATATATATGTGTGTGTGTATGTGTATGTGCGCGTGTGTGAATAGTGCACTGTAATAATTTTTATTACGGTGTAATAATAACGGTTCATGCTAAGAACAAAATGTCCGTACGTCTATCAACGTGTGAGATTTACGGTACCTATAGGTACAATATATACTCATATCCTCGGTACTCCAAAGGTGATACGTTATCGCACACGTTAACCATACAAAATAGTATGTAAGACGTACATCGTAGGTACGTCATGCATAGTGGTGGATTAAAGTGTATCGATAAATCGGCAATTTTCATTCGACCTTTCTGTGGACCATTTTTAACATCTTATACTTGCGACAAATCTCGACTTTTTATTCTTGAAAAAATAAAAAAAACGTCATCGTGGTGTGCTTTGATTAATATTTTTCCAATATCGCCAATCCATCCCAAATCACACCACTTCGGAAACAGAACAGTCGACCCGAACTTTAATAGCAATAAGTTCAAACGGACCGATTGTATATTATTTGAAAATAACGCTGAAAAATAATTTTAATTTAACTGTATCCTCTTTTGCATAATCTCAACTATTATTTACCTAAATCCTTTGGTTAAAAAAAAAAAAAAAAAGACAGGAAATAAAAATAAACGTGAAAGGAGATATTCTTTTTATTCTACCATTTGTAAACATTTTGCTTAGGAATTAAATTTAAATTTTTTTGTTTATAGAAATTTAGTAATTGTTAAAGGTCAGATTTTTATGATTTTAAATATTTGTTACTAGTCTAGGAAATTAAATGAGAGTGAGATATGTTTTATTATTCATGAAACACAGAATACTTAGAAAAAAATTTATTTTTCATAAAAAAGCATATTTTAGGGGTTAAAGAATATTTGAAAATATTTTATAAACATTTTTTTTTTTTTGTAAAATGTTTTCGAAGAAAATAATTTATCATTATTTTACATATTATTTGTCTGCATATCCATGTACATATTACATATATTGGAATTTTGATAATGTTAGTCAACAATTACAATAATCACAATGCGAGTTATTTTTATATCCTTCTAGGTTGTTATAAGAATTAATCATTAGATATTAGGGATAATTCACGTACGGTTAAAATGGGCATTAAAACCAATTCGTTTCAAAATGTTATTCTAAATTTATTTAATAATAACATTTAATTAATGGTAAATTTAAACCAAGTAATTATAATAATTTTTTTTACAAAATATTAAAAGATTATTTGAATTTTTAGGGACACATAACGTCATGTTTTAAGGGGAGGATTGTGGTAGCCTGCTCGTAGCCCTCTCTGCATGAGATAACATATGCAAAAAACCTTTGTGTATGAAGCAGATAAATAACGCAACTAATACCACCACTAAGGTGCTGATACCCAGTAAACACAGCTGCATGCAGCCTTTAAATGGCCCTTTTCAGGGCCAATTAACGTAGACGTTAGGTGCATGCCTCAGGGTGTGTCATCTAAACATCGAAGGTATTTCAACGGCTAAGAGCGAAGTTTTATCAAAACTAATGAAAGAAAAGAAAGTATATGTCATTGCACTCCAGGAAACGCATACAATAGATGAAGCTGACCTACACAAAAAGGGCCAGTACCTGGGTACACTCTGATTGGAGCTATACATCATAAACAATACAGAGTTGCAACTTCCCTTAGATCAAATTCAGAAGTTAGTGGAATAAATATAGTATATGCGTACAAACCCCCAATCACTTTATGAAATAACCCTCCTTTGTGTGTTCTTAAACATCTAACAATAGATATTGGGGACTTCAATTGTTATAGATTACATTGGGGTTATGATATAGATGACGATAACGGAGAAATATTGTTTGACTGGATATCCACGAATAATATGGAATTGAATGAATACGGCATATTTTCCAAAATTATTCAAGAAGACTAAAATCATAGCGATTCTTAAATCAGGAAAAGAAGGGACCGACGCAACGCAATACCGTCCAGTTTCGCTACTAAGTGCTACGTATAAAGCTCTTGAGAGATTGATACTAAACCGAATTCAATCTGAAATTGAAAAGGTACTACCATTAGAGCAGACAGGTTTCCGGGCAAACCGTAGCTGTGCTGAACAGGTACTAGCGCTAACAACCCTGATCGAAAACTGATTTCAAAATAGCATGAAAACAAATGTAGCATGTATAGACCTTTCAGCTGCATATGACACGGTTTTGAGACATGATTTACAATATAAGCTGACCAACGTAATTCCGTGTATAAACACATTGACACTCATAGACAACATGTTGACAAATCGCAGATTTCAAGTTTTTATGGATGAAAAAGAAAAGCAGATGGAGAAAAATCAGTGATGAATTATTACAAGGTTCAGTGCTAGCCTCTATGCTATTTAATATTTATATATACGACCTACCCGTTACGTCAAGCTTTAAATTCCAATATGCAGATGATATAGCTCTAGCATATCAGAGCAAAGACGTGACAATTGGGGAGAAAGTACTGACTAATGACTTGAAATTAATTAATGACTATTTCTATAAATGGAAACTTATTCTCAATCTGTCTAAAACAGAAGTGTGTACTTTTCACCTCTACAATAGACAAGTGGACCGTGAATTACTAGTTCAGTTTAATAGTGTGCTTGTAAATCACAATTTTTTACCTAAATATCTAAGAGTGACCTAGGATCGTTCTTTGACATTTAAGAAACATTTAGAGAATGTACAAAAGAAGACAAGATCAAGAGTAAACTTAACATAGAAATTAATCGAGACGGAATAGGGATCAGACGCCTATACACTCAAAACTGCCTCTCTAGCACTATTATATTCTACTGCTGAATATTGATCAGCAGTGTGGCTTAACAGACAACATGCTAAAAAAATTGATGTGCAACTAAATAGTATCATACGATTGATAAGTGGAACGCTTAAGTCAACCCCGGTGGAGTAGCTTCCGGTACTGTCTAATATTACCCCTCTTAATCTCAAGAAAAAGGAGGCCCTAGTCAAATTGTTTATAAAACAGGATATATTAAAAAAAACTCTATGCTATCTCAAATGATATGTAATTCCCCACAGATATCATTGAAATCAAGAAAACCACCATGGACTACAGCCCAACACCATATTCAATCAAACTTTAATTCAACTGAAGAATGGCGTACTGAATGGAACGGTCTTACACTTCAGAATGCCAACCTAGTTAGTGATCCCACGCAACTTCTGGTGGATTTAAAGCTACCTCGACAAGTTCACTCTAAACCGGCTCAGAACTTATAATACCGGCTCAGCTGTGGATATCTATCGCACCGGTGGAAACTCAGAGATAGTCCTGAATCTGATTGTGGGTATGAAAATCAGACAATGGACCACATTGTGTCATGCTGCCCAAAAAGAAAATTTCAAGAAGGGATGAAGGACATCATGAAAATTACTGAGGAGGCCCTGGATTGGATAGTTACCATAATAATCATCATATTTTAAGAATTTTAAGAGATTATAAATCTGACCTCTAGTAATTGTATTTAACGTATACTCAAACCGCATACGGTGATTAAACAATTTAGACGTTCGATTTTTCAGTACAACTGGATGTCGAGGACATCGAATCAATGGGCACGTTTCTTAAGGGTGTGATTCAGTCCGATTGAGTTTTGAGTTGAATATGTCAACGAGCCACATCCGTTGCCCGGCGGATTGAAGTGATCACGCATTTGACCGCTTACCAGATGATCCAGATGACTAGATCGAGACAGTATCGAATCGCGACATATATCATAACGATCTACGGTCAATTTGCGATACGATAAGGATCGATCGATCTACGCGCGAAGCCGTAACGAATCAAACACGGTGTAAGCTCGTTGCAAACTTTCACCTTCCTCTTAAATATTTACTGAGGGGAAAAAACTAAAACACATGCACATGTATATACGCGCAGGCGTAGTAATATAATATATACATATATACGCACAACGTGTATTTTACATGTACAAGTGTAACTGCATTAAAGTTTTGCCGTTTTCGCGCAAACCTCCCTGGGGATCATCGGCAGTCTACGGGACAGTACTGCTGCATTGCGTACCAGTTCGTATCCACGACGGCCGTATAATTTATGCTCGTCCTGGTTTGATTCGTCACGATTGTCACGCGTGTGCGACCCTGGTCTTATAGCGGTCGCGGACGACAAATATCCGACGACATTGGAGCGACGGAGAAACGATTGGCGAACAATAACGCGGTTGACGGACGACTCGTAATATCTGATATCGTGTATTTTTTCTTCTTGTTTACGTTGGTACAAAGTTTGTCGGTTTTAGAATTTTTTTTTTCTTATCGAGTCCGCTATGCATTCCGTAAAAATAATATTTCGTGGCTACTGAAAATTGTTTTATTTTCAACACGAAAACATCTATTCCGTTTTCGCGGTGTACCGTTATCCCGATGAAAAATGTCTATCCGTTACCTACGTATTTACGCGCAAATCTCTTGAAATCAGAGCTTTAAATCCACCCACCTATTCTATACGCATTAACCATCCCTTAATCATTGGAACGATAAACCTTCTTCGCGCGAAACGCCGTCTGTTTTTGTGTTGCAGTTTTGTTCGTCTCACGGAAATCGTCGGTAAACAGTCGTCGCTGTCAAAATAAAAAATTCCTCGTGCCATGTGTCTTTGATTTTTATCAATAATAAAATACGAACTCATCGTTATAATTACTAACGAATAACGTTCGATATTACTGTGGGTAGTTTACAAACGATAAATAATACTGTCGAACGGGTTCGAGTACCGGTGTATTCATAATTAATGTCGAGTCGTACTGTTTTTGAGCGTACACGATTGAGATTAAAATACATCAGTTCAATTCGTTTCGTTGCAACAAAACTTGTTACATTTTAATTATGCAAAACTCAATTACGCAAATATAATTCACACAAAATAATAAAAAATAAGTAAACGCATACTATACAAAAACAGAAGCACGTATCGTTTTCATCATACACTCAACGTTATTTCGTGACATAAATCTTTTTTTAACGCAATAAGAATATTGTTGACGCGTAATTCATATTTTATATATTATTTATATTTAGATCTAGTTAAGTGTAGAAATCTTCTTCGGACTCTGGAATAGGCGATACAGCTCCTGAAAAATTTAAAAATTAAAAACCAAATTTGTTTGGAAAATACGATAACAATGTGCTATTCAGCTGGGTTAAATGAAAAATTATAATTTTTAAAAGTACACCAGCTTAGTTTTTCGAATTATTAATATAAATGAGTAAACTAAGTGACAAGATAATATAAGCAAAATGTGTAAGAGTAATGTTAATTGTTTAACATACAATTTAATGCAAAAGAAATAAATAATTTAAAAGTATATTCTATACTAATGGTGTTATTATTTTTTGAAATAACGATAACATGCCCATATTTAAAATCGATACAATGTAATGCACTAAGGAATGAATATATTTATTTAAATTATTTAAATAAAGCGTATGAGTAATGTAATAATAATCATAATAATAATTATGATAAAATGTATGTAAATACACGAGTGTCAACGTACCTCGTGAATTTTCTATTTTCAATTTATTCGGTACTTCATCATTGACAGTCGTTATGCGTTTTATTTCAAAATCAATTAATGTTTTTAAGCTCATAATAAGATGTGCTGGTACATCGTTATGGACGTTCAGCGTAATTTTGTTACCGATCAAATAACTCAACGATTGTAAAACTATATCTTCCCAATTCTGTTCATGCAAAATAACAATATTGTAATATTTATCGTAACTAAATTATATTTATGATTTACGCATACAATAAAATATTATAATGTACGTATGTGTGTCTGTCTGCTATAACATTTCTATGTAAAAAATGTAAAGAAGAATTTATTCTTCTCAAATTTCATAAATCTTATATTCATGTAATATTTTTTTATTATTATAACATCTACATATACACAGCAGAGTTATAATGTGATGAAAATAACACTCATTGAATCATTCAAAAATAAGTATGTATTATTATTATTATTATAATTATAATATTCGTTCTGAAAGATAAATAAGGTATTATTTATAACAAAACGTAAAAAAATAATAAATCGACGAGCTCACGGCTCAAAACCTGAAATTTATTTAATACTACAACTCTGAGTAATAAGACACGTTTTCAATAAAATTTGATCTGTGTACTTATTACTATGTAGTATTATTAAAACGTCGTGCAACGTTTAAACGAATAAATGCTCGCAAATCGTTCAAAGCAAACGCCTGAGTGAATTTTATTTTAAAAGTTGTTACCTCATATTGTAACCATATGCAAATTTTACTAAGGATATTATCATCTTCACTAGCGTACAAATTTATATTTCTCAATCAAAATATCGTAGTTACGATGATTGCAAGTATGACTATAGACTAATAACAATGAACGTTTAAATAGTTTGTGATTTCATTTATCTATTCAACAATTTAAATCCTCACACGAGCCTTCTCAGTGGGGCTTAATATAATTTCGAAGATATAAATAACAGTAATTATAACAATAGTTGGTCACAATAAAATAATAAAAATTAAATAAATATTAAAAATGATTTAATGGTTAAGAATCGTAAATTAATTTATAAATATGATAAATAAACAAACAGTTAATATATATAAAAATAAATAAATAAATCCTTAGACTGAAGTGTTGTTATATTTTTAAACTTCTACTGAGTCGCAATTTAATTCAATTTTTACAAACATGACGATGAATTTTCAATTCGGAACTGGTCTTAAATTACAAATATAATATAATATTCCACAGGCTGAACATTTATTTATTTAGTTTTATTTACAAACTATTTGTTTATTTCTTATATATTAATAATTTTCAAATTAATTTGTATTAATCATCGAAATATTTAAATTTATATCGGTTTTTAAATGTTTTTATTTAGTCAAAAATAAAAAATAAATGTTTATTATTTTTATATTTCAATTTTGTTTACATGCAAATTTTTGTTTTAAAAATAAGTGTAGTAATATAAAAAAAAAAAAATGGATTAAATAGAAACCTTCATAAAATAAACCTAATTATAAAATAATAATTTATCACGAAGAACGTTACAATAATCTTACTTGGTTTTCGGTCGAGTATACAACTGTTTCTTTGAATTCTTCAAGAATTGTATCATTTTTAGAACACAAACTGAGCATATTCACCAATAACCTCGTTACAGACAATAAATCGGAAAATTTAACTTTCAATTCCTAGAAAAATACGATTAGAACGTAAATAAATGTTTACACTTTACACACTCCAGCGCCACCCACCTTTTGGATTAATTTTGTTTCAGAAGTTTTCTCCATTAATGATTCATGCGTATCATCAATCAATATGCTAAGTCCGGATACTGATTGCACAGTGTTTTCTTTAAGTTTGTTAAACAAGCATTTTTGTATAACTCGATATTGTGAACATAATAACGACGTTTCATCCTAAAAAAAAATTTCAATATACAGTGAACTTATCAAATTACAGTTTATATCTATTATTTTTATAGTTACAATATTATGTCTTATTGTTCTACAAAAGTTTTAACACATAATATAGAATATTTTATCAATAATTTAACTATTTTTATAAACCAATGCGCATCACATAATAAATTATTTTTATCCCTTTAGTTACACGAAATTCAATCCGTTGATTAATTTTACTTTTATTAATTTATCGTCGAGGTACAAAGGATGTGGACTAAACTATTGGTCGTTTTTTACGTCAGTCAACAAAGAATAATAACGGCGCTTCGTATAGGCAATTTGGGTACATTCATGACGACAAACGATGTTTACGCCGTAACACAAAATTACTTATTTTATCAAAAGAACAAAATACATATACATACACTTGACTACAATGTTATTCAATATTATTTTCAGTTATTGCTTTATATTAGAACTGTCTCGGAGAACTATTGTATAGAAATGTATAACCTTTTTGAAGTACCGCATATTATTACTATACTTATGAGATATTTTGGAGAATACTTACTGCCCAAAAATGAGTTAACAAAAATAAATAAATAAATAAATAAAAATGTAATTTCCATACATTCTTCTCTTATTCGTGACTTTTCCATTTTATCGACTATCAATCTGGAATAAAAGAATCTTACACGTTCGTGATCACATGACTGAACACCGATAAGCATCTTATTATGTCAGTTGTAGTACAAAAACTCAACTCTGTTGAGTGTGATATGCACCTTGATTATCATAAAACGAGTGTACTTATGAAAATTAAAAATATTTTAATTTACCTCTACGAACTGGAGCTTTTCTTTGAGCACCACATGTTCCTCGATTATCCTGTACAATTCTGCGACGAGAATTTCGTTTTTATCACAGCGCACGGTACATGCTTTACTCTTATAGTATTCCTTATGCCTAAGAGTAAAAATAAATTTTATTTTTTCAAACACGATATTAAGCCATTCTCTAGTAGAATATTTGTATTAGGAGGACGTATTACACTCGTCATTTTCAATCTTAAAAATACTTTTCTGTGAAAAACAAAATCATAACACAGTGTACATTTATAATGGACACACTGTTGTTAATTTGATTTTAATATAAATAAATGAACATTATCGACGATGAAATGTTTTTATTGTTCCGTAAAAATAACTGGATTCTAATGTATCCTATAATATGTTAAAATTTGTTGAGTTTTATGTTTTTTTTATTTAGGGAAAAAAAATATTGAAATAAACTATCGGTAAATCAAACACATTGCATCATAAATAATGTTCTCCTTTTTTTTTAATATCACATCCTCTTAATACGCTGTCACGAGTTTAACACACCTGAACAAAATCTCTTCGAAAACGACATTCGCATACTCGGAACCCGATGACCGTATTTCATAAGAGCGGATTGCAGGTACCGCGGTAACCCAGACGTATTTCGCATTAAAACCCGGAATTGCTCGAAAACACAATTCCGATGGTGATGAATCAACGAACTCTGCGCGAAAAACAATTCAGCAACAAAAATGTATAATGTGATTCATTTGACACCCATAAGTAAATTTTTCTTTTTTAATTATAACTAGCACGCTCGAGTTGTGTGTGCTATGCCATGACACGGAGGAGACGGAGATCTTTCATTTCACAAGTCAAAGAGCACTTTACTCGTTTAATAATAAGTAACTAACGCGAAAATGACGTTGCTCACGTTCTTCTTCGTTTTTATAATATACTTGAGTAGAGAAAAAAAATATTTAATTTTTCATTTAAAATGTAAAATTACGAAAATAACTACTAATAACGGTAATAATACAATCTGATCCCAGTATTCAACACTGACTTATCAACTTTTTGCGTGATAGTTATTATAAAAAAAAATAATTGAAGAAGGAGAAAAACCATTATTCTACTTCTAAATCACATTCAAGATCTAATTAATACATATTATATTCGTTGAATGTCGTAATAGTAAAATCAATTGTAAATATTGATCACATTTTATATTACTCATATTTATCATATTTTGCATGTTTTTCATATCAATAGTATTACATCGTTATCAATTATTAAATTATTACAAAGCTCATTATATTTATAATTTTTACTACTCATAATAAATCACTATTGTAATTATATTTCACCGTATTATAATTTAATACTTAAATGTCGAGAAAACTTGACATATTATGACATAACATGCTACCAAATGACATTCGTGTAGCTTTTAATTTAAGTTAAAGTTAAATTAACTGGTATAATTGTTAATTACACCTAATTAAATCGATTTTTATATAAAATATTTACTTTGTAGTAATATGTTTAAAAAAATTAATATTCTAATTAAAATCCGTTTTATATAAAAAAAACTAAGGTTTTATAATTTGCGTTTTACATTAAACATTCGAATAAATGATGAAAATCTCCGTTTATTTTTTAACAATATACCGAAATATATGAAACAATGTACACATTGTGGCAATGCGTTTTAATAGAACACTATCATCAAATTCGTGAAGGTTAAGAGTAGCGAACGTAATAATGTTTTTGTTATAACTACTGGAATAATATAACTTTTATCGACCGTTCACCGTCAAATCGCCATATTGTTTATTTGTTTTCAGACGCGAATAAAATTCGAATATTATCTGATTCCGACTCAAAAGCCATTGAACCGTATACCAATGACCGAGACTAACCCTGATTTTCGTGTACTAATTAGTTAATTTTTTAAACAAGCGTTCGTGATCTATGATTCACCCTCGGCTTGTCCAAGATAACACTTCAATAAATATAAATATAAACTGCACTATTTTGCAACTAACTAACTTCTCACATAACTAAATCATATAGATGATACCTTTATCCATTATCTGCATACGGTCATGTAACATACCTCTCGCTCTCTTTTCCACATATACACACCACAAATAGTATCTAAAATATCTACTATACAGCAGAAGTCCAGAACAACTACGATTAATATTATTAAAGAAAAAATATATTACGATAATCGTACCTCATAGTGCGACATCGAAATATTTGTTTGGTGTTAACGGAGAGTGGATAAACTAAAAGTGTATAATCAAACAAAAACGTGCTCGGGCCGAGTAAAATGTTATGTAAACACTCTTGGTGTACAGTAAAAAAAAACGTCATTTCATAAATGTTTTTATGGAATTGAAAACCTGATGAAATCAACGGCATGAAACAGAACTTCTATTGAAATTTCAAAGTTGTAGATTATTATGTACCGTTAAAAAGTACCCGTGTTAGTGTTGGAACACTGCGCATGAAAAAATTATTTTCAGTTTTTCTCCCGCATTTCATCCATCCGAAAAGTCTTGTAAAATAATAATAATAATAATAATGTGTTAAAAATTATTTTTTCAATTTGTTGGGCATGCGACGAGCGAG
The DNA here is from genome assembly GCF_003268045.1 of Sipha flava. Classification (NCBI taxonomy): domain Eukaryota; kingdom Metazoa; phylum Arthropoda; class Insecta; order Hemiptera; family Aphididae; genus Sipha; species Sipha flava. The sequence goes on along the minus strand of NW_020272853.1, from coordinate 543,236 downwards.
ATGAAACCAATTCGGTAGGAGTTGTTATGAAAACGAACGTCGAAGGGAAAAGAGGAAGACCAAAAAATAGATGGTTAGATACGATTGAGAACGATACGAGGACTGTCAGTGTAAACGTAGGGGATGTATGAATGAAGATTTCGGACAAGGACGGCCAACCCCAAATAGTTGGGAAATAGGCGAAAAAGAAAAAGAAGTAATAATGTTTTGAAAACGTCTGAAAACCGTCTCGGAACGCGTTGAAAACGACTGCGATTGCGTTGGTCGGACGTGCGCGAGAAGACGCGAAAAGTAAAACAATCATCGGCGTGCGCGTTGTTTGGTCGTGACGTACCGTTGAACAGCGTCCTCAGGGCTACCGGGGTCTCGTCGACCACGATCTTGGCCGACCAACTGAAGTCCGACGGTGGCGTCGGGTGCGATTCGTAGGCCAGCGAAAGGGGTAGCCGCACGATCTGCTGCACCACGCCCAGCTCGTCCGACGCCGTTGAGTAATACGCGTACGTCGTGCACTCCATCGACGAAACCACGGACTCAGAGTCGTCGTCGTCCCTGTGCGCCAACGCTCGGATCGTCATGGTCTCGGCTATAACAACATCGGTGCACGCATTGCGGTTTAACCATACGATCGTGTTTGGTTTCACTTATTATTGTTGTAATACATACGTATATATATATACATATGTGTACGTTTGACAAATTAAAAATTAAAAAAAAAAATGCTTAAGAATGATTTGCAAATATGATGTCTACACGATAAAATTATCTTACGACGTCTATCTCGTCGCTCGTGTACGTGTATCCGTGTATGGGTTTAATATTAATTCTGTTTTTGAACCACGTGTCATCTAATAGCCGACCGAACTTCAAAATCTAAGCACCACGTACTACTACTACTACTACTACCACTACAAATCAAGAGGATTATTGAAACTTCTTAAAACTGAAAAGCTCGAATTGAGCTAACCGCAGTAGAAACGTCGGATGAAAGATACGGGAATTACTTTGGTAAAGGTTTACTTTTACTTCTTTTTTTTACTCGACTAAAAATGTTTGAGAGTTTTTTTTTTTTTATATATATAACATGGCAACAATACAGAGGATTTACAAAAGTTTTGCATGGCTTAAATTGTCGTCACTGGACATTGGAATCGCAATTGGGATTTCTTTTATTTTTTTTTTTATTTTTTTTTAATACAAGTAATCCGTTGCACAAAATGAAAAAATAATCATGATTGATTAATATACATTAAGATACACATGGTGTATAGACAGAAACGGATAGAGCTCACTGCCTTTCGTACTTTTTTATTTTTTTGTATTTTTAATATATGCTTGTAATTTTTTTAGATAACAGAATCTTTATTGTTGAGTAAGACGATAGTTTAAACATTTTTAATATAGTTATTCTAGTAAAGAATTTAAGAACAGAATGAAGAGTGTAGTTGAAAACATACAACTAGAAATTTTGGGTTACATAACCAATCCTTGTACTTAGTAACTAGTGATCCGGTTTATACCGGTATAGTCCGGATTTTACCTGATTATGGTCCAGTTTAGTCAGGTCTTAACGTATAAATATAATTCTCGGATCGGTTAATCACGGCTCATTATTGTGTTCCATCCGATCCACGTTTAAGTTATAACTATTTTAATTAGGTTCGATTTCAGTAAAAAAAAATTTTTATCAGTTCAACAATGAATATAAATTTTTATTTTGGTCCTGGTTGTACGATTCCGGTTATGATCTTTAAAAATCTATTTAACAAAAATTGTATTTATAGAACTAATAATAGGTAAACTATGAAAAAATAATATTTTTAAAATTTACAAAATATCATGTTTAGTGGTCAAAATGATGAGGGTTGTATAAATTAAGAACAATTCCGGATATAGGAGAGGGAAAGTGGGTATTCTTGCTCCAAGACGCTCAGAAGTTTCTGGAAAATTAAAAACTTTTAAATATAAATTTTCTAGATCCGGTACTGGTAGAAAGAGCAAATAATGATTTATGATAGATACACTGATAACAGAATTCAACATGTTACTAAATTCAAATGTTTCACCGATTTAAAAAAATGTAGAGTTTATTTATGAACGATCGAAGCCAATGTTGAATATTTCAATTAAAATATTTTTGTTCCGACCTGTATACCTATTGTGATTGGCCTATACGTAATTTTCTATGTTTTAATTAATTTCTTATTATAAAATATCTTGTTGTCATGCTACACAGGATAGGTTTTTTTTTTTTTAATAAGATTTAATCTTACAAATTCTATGTTAATACAACATATTTTCATACTTACTCAAGTCTTTTAAATGTACAACCTTTGGTAAGATGACAAGTGGAGTGATCGTTTGAAATGTAATTTGCACCGTGGATATGGCTAGAGATGGCGTCACGTCTACTTCGACGTTACACAATTTCCGCGGGCCTTCTGAACGTACGCTCAGAATACGAGTGTTCAATTTCAATAACGGTAGAGTATCGGCCTCTTAAAACGAAAGCAAAAATTATCATTAAAAATATTAAACGTAAAAGTTATTTTTTAATTTTATTTTTTCTTAATTGTTTTCATTGGAACATACGAATGAATGCGATACGGATATAATAATTTATAAATGTTTTCCTATAAAACTATGAATATACTCAGTATGCGTTATAAACATTTTATTTCTGATTTAACATATTCAATTGGTAATGAAAATATATTATTTTACTTTTATTCGGGTAACGTGTGAATATAATGTGCTATCTTTCTATTTTCTTTCATAATTATTACTACAACATATATGAGTAATTAATATGCAATTATCTATATTATTATGATTATTTATGGATAATAATAAACCGAAAAACTAATAGAATAATTTAAAACAACACAATACTGTTCTTATCAGTGACGTAGCCAGGGTGAGGGAGGTTAACGACTTAATATTTCCGAAATATCTCTCTTATTTTTTTATATAGAATCTATTATATAGAATCAATTTTAAAACAAAAGTATAATGTAATATCATGTCAACATTGATCAATTTTCATAGTTTCAATAAACTAAATAATTACAAAATTTATAATTTAACTTATGTTTAATCGACTTATTAAATTAAAATGTCGGTACTTATATTTGAGAAAATTGAAAATTTAGGACCCCCAAAAAAATATTTTTCTGGCTACACTACCGGTTGTTATCATTGATGTTATGAGTTAATCTTTAAACCTTATATGTCAGTGATTAACTGAGATCATTGAAATCACTATTGGAACACAATTAAGCACCATGTTATTAAAATGTTAAAACAATAACTTTTTAAGCTAGAAAAGTATCTGAAAATACTAAAATATCTTTGATTTGAAACAAAGAAACATTTGATTATTTTATTTTGAAGATCTGTTAATATTTCTTTATGGCTATAAAAAAATTGCTCCATCCAAACTCATACAAACTTTTTGCGTACTTTTTTTTTATGTTTTTCATTATAATTTTAAAATTTAACTCACCCGCGAACATAACTTATATTAACACTAACATCAAATTGTTGTAATTCAAATATTACAATTTATCGAAATTCTATAACGGGTTCAATCGTAATCCAAAACATTTTTACCACAAAAAATTATAGTCTTTTCAATGACCTTGTATGCATGAAAAAATTAAAATCAACAACGCAATAAAGTAGAACAATCACCGTCTCGTAATGACATGTTCTGCAGTTCTTTTTTCAACTGAACTAGCTGGTTCTTAGTGTCTTTATAGTCTTCGGGCGGTCTTTCGGGAGCCATAAATATCATGGGTTCGGTGCCCAAATAACAAAACCTCAAATCGCCTGTCTCCGACAACAGTACCAAACAGCCTTGTAACGCCTGCCGTGTAATACAAACAATACGAATTAAGTTTAAACGGGACAGATAGCCCGGCATAGATAATGATTTCCTCCCCCCATGGACGAAAATATCAAATACGTACTTTAAAAGATGCTCTGGCAATGATACACGGACGGTAAAACAGCTTAGCCGACCATCGAAGTTTCGTTTGTTCGTATATTAGAACAGTATCGGTATCAGATACGATCATACACATGGTTTTAACTTCGGAGTGATCGCCTAAATAAAAAAAGAGAAAAAAAACAGAAACTGTATACATTTTTATGTGATATTGTTACGGGTAAACGAAAACAAATATACGAGTATACCGTTAGTTGTGCAATATTACAGTTTTAACTAAATTAAATTGGTAAATAATGTCGTAGACACTTGTGTCATAAATGTGTACAGTAAGAGAGTCTCGCGTCTACCCGAAGAGACAACCTTCAATATAGATGCATTAATTTGATAGTAAACCCGAGTCGATGTAAAATCTCGAAAAAGGAACATTTTAAAGACCAAATTTAATAAAAGTACCCATATATTTGACTTTGTGAAATCGGTGCGATTCAAACACATTCCACTACATGTGAAAAATACTTTGTTCGATACAATTTAATACTTAACAAGTATATGAAACACACAACTACAATACTGTTTATTTTATTTGTATAAAGTAATAATTAATAATTTGTGAAAAATGTAATAGCATTTTTTTTGTTATGATTTCATTTTAAAATAAAACTATTTTTCATCATTTTTCCGTTAAACACCGTTTTCCACATCCAGTCCACGCGAGGTCTGGTCCTGATTGAATTTTTCGAGAATCCCAAATTACACGGTTTGTACATTTTTTCTTCTGCTAAAACTAAGTCAATGAAACGGTGTGTTTGAAATTTTCAGAAGCAAGAAAACAAATATATATATATATATATATACCAAAAAACGGTCCGACCATCGTCGACCAATGCATGGCAATTATTCGTTTAAAATCGGCTAAAACACGATTAAACATACAACGCGCGTGTACCTATGTAACTATACTTACACGTAGTGTAAGACCGTAAACAATGCGCGGTTTAACGAGTACACAAATAAGGTGCGTAATACATTATGTAGACGAATAATATGTACATAAAACCGTTTGGTTTCGGAATAAATACGAGTCTTGAACGATAATAATAATTATTTAAATCGGTGACATATTAAGGGAGGGGGAAGATTCATATTTACAATAAGGAATATCATATTTTTAAGACAATCTAATAGAAGAAATACGTTGATAAGAATTTGACGTTTAAACGCCCGTTATTTTTAACACATTTCACAGGTGAACGCGTACTGAACGTAATTCTAAACAAATCCATTAGGCTAATCCAAATATTTGGGATTGTTCTATTGAACATTACTATTGTGTCACAGTATTTTCACCAAACATTGATTTTTGTATAATACAACTGATTTCAATGTTTATTAACCATAAAACAATATTTGAAGGTATTGAATTATGCAACTTTTTGTGCAAAAAATTTAATTCCATACATAATATTTATATATTTAGGATTTAATTGTATTTTTAAACAAGAATCACTATTGTTAAAAGATCAAAAAAAAATATTAATTTAAAAATCTAGTTGATTCTTATTTGCTTACAATTAATTTCTTTACTAGCATTAATGAATTGAATATGTAACATAAAATAACTACGGCAAACATAATTCTTCTCTCAGGATCGCACATTTTAGACACTTGTGATAGTAAATGTTATCCCAGTATTCTCATGCTTCTCAAAATCTCTAGTGTCTACTAAAACTCCGGAACGACAATTTTCTTTCTTAAAAAAGATTAAGTCGTTCTGAGATAAAGTAAAAAATAAATAAATATTTTATCCTTCTTTAATATTTATCAAAATTGAATTACACTATAGTAATAGATATTTACATTTTGAGATTAGTAGACTAAATAGGTCGGCTTAATTCTCATTCATCGAAGAGTTTCATTGGATAAGGTCATTGATGAGCTACATCGAAAAAGAAGGAAATTAGTATTACATGTATTACAATAAACGTAAAATAAAAATATTTGAAATATAAAACAAAAGTTACAAAATGTGTTTTATAATATAAAAGATTTGGTTACTGATTTTTTATGCTAAATCAGTCGTTACTATTCTTTTGGAAAAATGAGTTTAATCAGTTTATGTATGTAATATTAGTATTAATCGCTTTATTTTTGAGAAATACAAAGATGATAAAGGGTAAGAGTGTGAAATCTTCTTCAGCTAATTAAATATTATCAAATACATACCCCTCCCCCCGTTGAAAAAAATTTAAATACATTACCGATTGAAATAACGTAATTTTCAAATTCTATGAACACGTAAATTTATTGTGATGCGAACTCGAGAACAATATTATAATAAGTAGTTTGTGAAAACCCTATGATTACCTAAAATATAAGGGTGGAAACAGCAAGGAGTGTACTGTAGCCGTTTCGTAAACCATAGCACACCGTTGCCTTGAAAACAATAGTAGTTCCGTTCGCCCAGTACGTGTATTGTAGTCGCAGATGGTGTTATTTCTGCCGTCTGAATATCGCACACCGTTTCTCCCAATGTACACGACCAAACGGGACACTTTTGTTTCTGACTCGGGTCCGCTAGCTCCTGGTACCTAAAGAATGCATGTAGTACATTATATGTATATGTGTGTGCGTGCGTGCGTGTGTGTGTGTGTGTGTGTGTGTGTGTGTGTGTGTGTGTGTGTGTGTGTGTGTGTGTGTGTGTGTGTGTGTGTGTGTGTGTGTGTGTGTGTGTGTATGCGTGCGCGTGTACGAATGCATACTTGACCTTTTTTTAATATTTTATTTCCGTAAAGTTTTAATTGTTCAAAAAAACGTTACACCGGTTGTGCGCTACGAACATCGAAACGTAACTGTGCACACGAGAAAACCGTGTTTTAGAGAGAGAAAGAAACAGAGGAAAACTTCGAGTTTATATGTACTGTCCGTGTTCGATGATCACAGATTTTCGAATTACTGTAAAAAAAAAACCTTTCAGCGTACACTGCAATAGAAAAAAAAGACCCATTAAACCCACTTTCTTGTTAAAACCTGAGGTTTTCCGGGTTGGTTGAGTCTCGGATGTTTTGAAAAAATTCGAAACCAACGATATGGTATGCATACGTACTTCCATGGGAGTTTATTTATTTTTTACTCGGATTACATGGACTATTCATATGTTTTGAAAAAATATTTTATTTTTGACATTTAATTTTATTATAACTCTACACTAAAGTTTTGACGGGAAAAATAATGTCATTAAATTTACTATTTTATCAATGCTTTTTAATTTTTCAAATTAAAGAGTCTAAGAGCCTGTAGTTAATTATTGACACATTTTGATTACTTAAGTTTTGACGAGTGGAGTGTAATGGCTGTATGAGAGGGAATATCTCGGGAATTATCGGTGCGCTACAGCACTTATCTAAACTTTAAATATTTATAAATCGTTTCCTACGAGGCATCGGGTAAAGTTTTAAAAAATTCAGATCTAGATCTTACGTAAGGATAACGATTATCATGTACGCTTACAAAATAGTAAGATAATGGACATATTAGAGTCAATTTTGATCAACTATATAATATACTGTTTAGAATCAAATGACAACCAATAAAATTTATAATTTAATTTTTTTAAATGTAGTGATTTCAATAATATTTAAATGCTACTTCCAAAGACAAATGAACGCACTAAATATTATACTAGTACGATCTATCAAACATTGTAGGAGGCCTGATATAATTTTGATATCCATGTGGAACTGGAATTTTACAGTTTCATCGATAACTTTTGATTGATAGCAAAATTTAAATGTATATCAAATTTAAAACTAAGCTATTTAACTCAAAATATAGTACGAGTATTTATGTGTCAATAAATTGTTTTATACCAATATGTTACATAAAATAAAACTTTTTAAAATATAAAAACTATTTATAAAATACTTATTTTTAATATTTTCGATACATACATCTTATGAAAAGTTATTGATATTTATATAATATATGTTCAGTTATTGAATTTGAAACGTTTCTATCAGAATAATCCGACGGTCTCCGGGTAAAAGGAATTAAGACAAAATTCACAACTTTTTCGAAGAACAATTATACTCAAACACTTTTAATGTTTTAAAATATCACTATATCAAAGAAAAAAAGAAACACTCAAACAAATTTCAACAAAATAATACAATTAAATTCTATATTTTTAAATTTACCAGTATTTTATCTTGTTTTTCCCAAGCTAAAAATAACTTATCCTTTTATAAACAAATTTTAACAGTGGTCAAAAAGGAATAACTACATTTGTTTCATTTCAAAAAATATTTTTGTTCTCTTTTCAAATTACTTTTAAGGCCGGTTTACACGCAACGACTTATTGTACGTTTTATCGAACACGACTAATCGTATCAAGTAAAACGGAGCGTGTTTACAGTAAATCGTACGTTTTATAGAATCGGAATGAAATCCAAGATTGGATCAAAAGACTGATGGGCGCGGATTCATTTTACGCGAAGTTGAACGACATGTCGTCACATGTAAATACAAAATTGGTGTATAGAACAACTTTTCGTCCTTTTTAGGTTTAATTTTCTCCTTTACTTAATAGTTTTAACAACTTAATTTCGGTTTTTTGTTTTTAATAATTATAATATATTATAGTAGGACCTACTATTAGTAGGTATATTAACCTATAATATTTAATAAATAATATAAAATTTGATTCGTATGGTATTTTTTGTTTTCTTGCGAACATGTCTGATCTACGAAATTCTGCTGCACTCGTATTAGGAACATTATGGTAAACCACAATAATGCTTCTTCCATATCATCAAACATCACTAAAATAACTAAACACTATTGAAGAATGAACAGAAATACAGTTGAAACTGGAATGGAATCAATTATTGAAATTTAATATTATATTTCAATTCATCATTTAAATTCATTAAATATACGCCAGTTTGCTACTAGTAATATTGTAAAACGGAATAATTTTAATTTATTCTGTGATAAAACTATGCCAATAATAATTTTCATTGAATTTTTACATCCTTTCACAGCACACTTCACTCCTCCCATTATAAATAAATAAATAACTTTTTTTGATGTACAATAAATACGAGAATTATTTATATAGAAATTAACAAGGTTTAATACACAATATTTATAGAGTCAATATAATAACTATGAAGCACATGCACGTCATTGTTTTCAAAACGATTACAGAATAAATGTTATCACTTTTAATGTGATAAGTAATTAGTACTCCAAAAATATGGTAGCTGAATTTTGTTTACATTTAAAAGTGACCATTCTGATTTAATTTATTCTGTGGTAGTTACTTTTGTTACCAATGAATCTTTATTTATAGAAAATATATAACAAAAATAGAACTGTTCTACCCGTATTGCAAACATTAATTTATTCTGAACGATTATTAATAATTATTATTAAAATAACGTTGTTCACGTGAAAAAATTTTTCTAAGAAATATCATAAATTCTGCTTGTGGAAATGACACGGAACCACTGTTAAATTACTTTTGAAATGTATTTAAACATATCTTTGTTCTTTATTGTTCGTCTAAATTGCATTGCAAACTTAAAAGATTATTTGTAGCAGCTTCTTGAAGGGCACCCGTTAAAATTTTAAACGTGTAAACTGCGAGAAAAAAATCATTCCCAGCATTGAATCAAATTTTTAATGAAATTTATAAATTTAATTTTTAATTTTTCGTTTTTCTCAAAAATCTACTAATACGATTGTCAGGGATATAAATAGCCGTATTATGGTGAAATAATTTTTAAAACTATCTAAAAAAAATGATTAACTCATCTCACTCTTTCTCTCTCTCTCTCTCTCGCTAATATATTTTTCATCATACTTACTTGTAACAGACCAGACAGAAGTCAGCGTTTAACGTAATGAATGCGTCCGCAGATCGAACGTACTTCATAGGGAACGGGTGCAAGTAATTGGGCAGGGCCGTACGAAAACCGAACGCCTGTTGCTCGTACACCGAAACAGCGCCGTCCAACGACATCACGCACAAGAAATCTCTGCTGCCCGTCCCGCCACCGAAAGGGCCCGCGATAACTTGATAGGCACTCCGCTCGAATTTGTGCTCGTACATCGTTTCCAACACGTACTGATCGCCTACGAAAAAATATCGAAACGGACTGTCGATAAAACGGTCAAATTTCTAAAACCTGATTTTGTAAAACAGTTTACGATCGTTTCTTTTTTTACGTGTTGATTACAATACAAGTCATAAGCGAAAAATAATCGCCTTGGTAAACAATTTTTAGTACTAAATTTGGTTAAGAAAATTCGATACATCGAAAACCTGTCAAGTTAATTTTCGGTTTAACAAGATTATTTAAACATTAAGTGTTATTGTTATTTGATGAGTGATTTTAATTATTCGAGGTACCGAGAATTTCGAGTTATCAAGGTTCGAGTTATCAAGAGTCGCCTGTATAATGTGTTTGCGCAGTGTGCGTCGGTACGAGCGAGTAAAATTGGTCTACGAGGTCCACGACGATCCACAGTAAAGGCCACAAAAGTATAATACTGACGCTTTGCATTAATAAGACAACTGATGACGACGGTTTTTTTTTTTTTTAAGAGAGTTTAAGGTTTGTTAGTTTTCTTTCGAAATCACGAAAATCAATCAACAATGTGTTATGTAGATGAGCCTTACAAACAAGAATGTAACGGTATTCGGATTCGAATTCGACAGGCGAGTATTGCACGCAAACAGTCGAACTTATTATACTGATTTGTTTGGATAACGTACGATCTCGAACGGTTTCTGAATAAAATCCAAGAGCACACCTGTTGATTAAGATCATTTTAAGTGTACGATTTGAATAATCAAAGATTAAAAGTTTATCTTTACTTTAAATAAATGACCATACATAATTTAACGTGCAACGTTAAGCAAAAACAAAACGTATAGTATATTTGAATAGAACCAAATATGATTTGTAAAATAAAATCTGTTCGCGGCTTTATAGAATAAACTGCGCATAAAAAAATTGATGATTATATAATAAAAAATATAATACGTTTTAATAATTTATTCCTACAATAAATGTACTGAATTTATTGGATACACTTTTTAGTATTGCCAAACATCACATAGTAAATAATGTAATTTCATTTTACTGATTTTTGAAGTGCAAAACAATCAAAGTGTGTTTACTTGATACTTGAAAATTATAGTTTATCGGCATTTAGAATTTATTATAAAATACGTAAAACCACATTCTATGTAACACCAACTTAAAAGCTTACTCGACGCATAAAGAAACTCTTTAGTCACGGCAAGAGAATTAAATTACACGCAAACACTTTACGCGCTTAATGAATATTTAAATTAAAAATATTGATTAACACGCAATTTATAGTTTGAAATATTGTTTAATTTTTTCATTTAGCTCAAGAAATATCTAATAAAAAAAAGCACATCAGTACGTAATAGACCACACGCAAAATAGGTATTTAAGTAAATATGATCTAAATAAAAATAAAAATAAAATCTTTTTATTACGTATTCTTATGAGGAAAAAATCCGAAATTAACAAAACTGTATTTTGATTTGTTATACACGTACCTAGCATGAGTTCGGTGAATCAAATTTTCGTTTTTACAATTTTTTTACTTATTCAGTTTGAATTCGTTTGAAGATTTTATACTTATTTGTTTGGCTTCGCTTAAACAACATATGCCGTAAACCGCGCAGTAACATAATACTATATTGATATATACTCTCCAGACGTACCATGATCTGTAGATCCAGCGATACGGTTGACTCCATGCACGACTAATGAAAACGGATGAAGGACCGCTATGTACTTGTTCGGCGAGCAACTGAGAAACATAATACATAAACGTATAATATTAAACGGTGCTCGTAAAATGACAATACATATAGGAATCGTCTCGGTCTGCAAACAAAAGGAAACAAAATATGTTGCGTAAACATCAGTATATACGAATCATGATACGCATTATTGTTTTAATTTCACTGCAATTCTCTGTTGCAGTTCAAGCATGTATTGGATTTTTATTCGGATAAAGTCATTAAACTATTTCGTATTTTAACAAAGAACAAATCGGAAAATGTATGATCCACGGTTAGTTTGTACGGAATTACCAACGCGGCCATTCATAACTCAAAGCTCACCGTCAAATGAACGACCCGCGACGTGTTTTCGTTATTGCTTGGTCGCAATAAGTCACGACGGCTAAAACATTTATTGCCTACTAAGCGGGTTAGGTAAGTAAAATAATACGAAACCGATTTACCAACGAAACGAACGTAAAAAAAAAAGAAAAATTATTCCATAGTTTCACGTATTAACATTCGAATTATGATAATAACGTTTATATTTTTTCGTTATTCCACTTGAATTTTAACAAATTCACAATTAAATACCAGATTACATAATAATTTTAATTGGATAACATTTAATCTCGTATCAATTCAAAAACGTGATATTAATAGGTAATCCGTATTTGAATGCGTTTTTTATTATAATTATATAATGTAATTAAAAGACAGCGTTCGACATTCGGGGGTTGATGATTATTTTTGATTTTCATATTAGCATAAAATTAAACGTACATTTTACTGTTATAATATGTGTCGTTTTGTTATGATTAATAACACTACAGCAACTGTATATATGTATAAACTCCATTTTCGAGTGTTCAATAATATTGATAAAATAACCATGTTAAATTTTAACGGTTCTGCTTCATACGATACATGTTTTCTAATATTTTACGATTTAAAACATTAAAAAATATATTAAAAATCTTGGGTATATCTTGGTAAATAAATATTGAAAAAGAGATAATTAAGCAATTGTACAATATAAATCACAATCTGTTCGTAAATTTCATGTTTAAAACGGAAGTTTATCTCATCAGAATACTTTTTTTTTGAGCTCACGTACGCTTTCGTCTCAGGCACTTCTCTAAACTTTTTATGTCAGCTAGTAAAAAAAATTAAAAAAAACACTGTCCAACATCTTTTTGCCAATGAAAAATTCTATAATAACGTAACTTTAAGTTTTTAAAATCACCATAACTCCCAACGCATCGTAGTGTAAAATATGCATCGATTAATTTATCTACAAATCAAAAATAAAATGCAACGGAACTTCGGGTCTTTAGCAATACTGTTTAATACCCTCGGGAATACAAGTCGAAACGGTCTATGTGGTTCAGGTGAAGCTGACGACATTTAAACGTAAAATTATAGTTTATAGCATCATACGGGTCGAAGAAATATATAAAAATAATAGGACATACTTATGTTTTGTAAAACGTAGGTATGTTTTTTTCTTTTTGCCAGGGTATTGATATTTTTTATAATGTTTTTATTACTTTATTTGGAACGGCTATGCAGAAAAAAAATAATTATTCGGAATTATTTTATAGAACTCCGGTGAGCGTTTATAGTTAAGGTTGGATGGGCGTTAAAAGATTTTATGACTGACAGGATAAAATGTATACATATTTTATCGTTGAGTATTTTCTTTTAAACGGATTTTTCAATGGGTTTTATTACTTAAGAAAAAATAAATAAAACTCGGAAACAATTTTTCTCCGTGTATTAATTTACCATAATATCCATTTAAATTAATACGTAAAGTATAATAATTATATTAATAATAATAATAATTATAATAATAATAATAATTATTATGATATTTTTTTTTTCAAGTAATAGTAAAAATGTGCATGTATTGTTCATTTCCATTCTTATCAATGGACATATATGTAAGATAAGATTTAGGTAGAACTGGGAGAAGCGAGAAAGGTGAAAATTCCGAGTGTTGGTCTGATTACTTGTGAAAGCCATATCCGATTATTTTGAACAAGTTATATATGCAATAATTGTTTAGTGACTGATGAAAAAAAACAAATGCTCCGAAAAACACAACGAAAGAGAATCAATCCCCAAGTCAGGGGATACTTATACTGCTCGTATACTTTGAGGCAGTACCAATAGATAACTTTTTCTATCGCAATATTTGTGCTGTTAACTAAAATGTAAATATATGAAAAATAAAAATAAATATTATTCAATGGTGAATGCTCGAAAATTAGTCTCTAAATTGTATTATTGAATATTTTTTTTTCTTTTAATTATTGTTAATAAAGTTTACAATCTGTAATTAATTATCATGTGCACGTGAATAAAAACAGCCAACCAATGACCTATGCTTTATAAATTGATTCAAATTATTGAATTTATAAATAATTAATTGAAAATGATTATGCCTTTTTTAATATTGACGATATAAATAAAATATAAAATAAAAAATATTATTGCCTGAAATACTATTGTAACACTAACAGAAACGTACAACCGGTTTCGATTGGAAGAATCTTCATCGAGTGTAGAATCGCCAGGATATTTTTTTAAATCGAAACCTGTCGTATTACTCTGCACATATTATCATAAAATAACATCACCGACAAAAACTTTTATTTTTTTTTTTTTTTTTACATCGTATAAAGCATTTTGTATTTTTGTATTAGGTATAGACATGAAAACCGAATATCCGGATTATTTTTTTACTTAACTTATAACGATTTTTTATTAATAGTAAAATTAATTATTTTATTGTAATTAAAATTTAACAACAAATTAATATTACGTTAATTGGATTACAGTATACTCATTGTAAACATTGTCTTACAATTTATTATCAATAACCAAAATAAGTTATTGAACTATTGAGTTAATTTTGTACACCTACCACTTGAATATCACCCCCAATAAACTTATCTCAGCCGAAAATCGTTAATTAAACTTATATAAACATAAGAATGAGCCATTGAACATCAAAATGTAATGTATTCCATTACTATCCGGATACAACTAATTGATATCGGTGGAAACGTTCAACGTTTTTCGACGCGCGAAACAGTCTTACGGGTTATCACGGCGCGGCTGCATCCGAATTGGGTTTCGAATTTAAAATTACTACACCAGTTGGGTCCCGAAATATTTTAGATACTACACTAGTTGGGTCCCGGATTTTTATAGGTACTACACTAGTTGGGTCCCGGAATTATTTTAGGTATACACTAGTTCTTGAATATTTTTTGGTAAAGATTATATTATACTAAAATTTTCCTTCCATTTTAACAAACTTAAGACTGTCTATGATCTATTTAGATCATAGGTATGGTGAAAAATGTTTTTTATATATTTTTTTTTTTTTATTTAGTTTCTTTTCTATTAAAATATAAATTATTAGAATTGTGTTGGTAAAAATATTAAAAATTGTATTACTTGAAATTGTAATTGTCTGTTAAAATGGGAAGTTAGTATAATGTAGTATTTACCAAAAAATATTCAGGAACTAGTGTAATACCTAAAATAATTCAGGACCCAACTAGTGTAGTACCTATAAAAATCCGCGACCCAACTAATACACTACCTGCGTTTAGCCCCTAGTACTCGAGACCCAACTCGGATGCTCCGCTCGGCGCGACTGTCTACCGACCTGACGAACTTTCCGGTGCACACCTGCAGCACGGGGCTGTCGGTTTGCACCTCGACCAGCAGATCGGACGGCGAGTAATGTAAATCGGCCGCGGTCGGCGCGGCGTGCATGCCGTACACCCTGAGCACACCGTCCAAGCTGCCCAGGATGACGTTGTCCTCGCCCGCGCCGAACAGGTCGTCCACCACCAGGCCGTCGCATCCGAACGTCTCCGTGCCTCGGCCGCACTCGGTGGACCAGCAGTCGCGAACTTTGAACAATGACATGGCCGGGCGCACAGGCGAACGGATTTTGTTTTTCGTCCTCCCTTATTCTTCTTCTTACGAACGATTTTTCACGTCGGTACAGGACCGCAGCGACAATGGTCTCCTTTTTCTCCCCTCTATCGTATGGGGTTTTCCAGCCGTCCGTAACGATCGACCCGTTAGCATTCAGTTGACAATTGCTGAACCGGACTCTTGTCTTTTATTTTCATGGCGTGCAGTTTTCATCTAAAACGTTACACGAAGCGTTAAATTATACGGCATGGGCAAGATCGGTTCGGAGAAAATGAATTAGAAAAAAACGTGTGATCTGTTTGGACTGAATTCCGAATCCAGCCTGGACCGAATAGTACTTCTGACCTTGGTAGACATTTTCAGACTGATTTACGCAGTGGAATTACCCCCTGTAGTTCACCGTTTTCCTTTGCGCACTACTCAGTCGAAAGCCCCGACGAGTTGAAAAAATTATTTCTCGTAATTATTTAGCATTAGTTTTTTTTGGATATTCATTTCGAACGCGTTTGAAGACTAGTCCTAGCCGTATCAACAGGTTGTTTTCACCTACATCCGATCACCATACAGCGCGATTCAATGCGAAGAGCAACCCACGGTTCACTAACACAATGTGCATTTGCTCTCCGCAATATATTATAATTTTAAGTTCAGCAAAAACATCAATTGTACGTAGTGCTGGAACATTGAACAGGTAAGCATTAAGTATTGCCGTATACCGTTTACCGTAAAGCTGCACGTAATCCCAATTGTTATATGTAACCGTCGTGGTTCATTACAATGTGTTCATGTTGCAATTACAGGTCGGCTGATCGACGTGCACGGAGATATTCGTCGTTTCGGTTTTTAAACTGTCACAAGCGATTCGTAGTGCTTAGTTAGATTTTAAGGTATGGGGAAAAAAATGATTTCCGATCATGCGCTGTACACTTTAAATCCTAACCACGTGTAATTTAACCTGTTAGTTTACGGAGATCGGACGACCAAAAGGTTAATTAGATTAAAATTTTAATTTTGCATTGGATGTCTTTGAACGCATCTCCCGCAGAAACCGGAAAGGTGCGAGAGAGCATTATTGCGAATCGGAGAAGTTGAAACAATAGTTCATATAGTATACTTATACAATAGATAAACGTTTGCTGTACTCTGATCTCCCTCTCTCCCGCGTTCCATCTTCCTCTGTCTCAAGAATTAAATAACCGTCACGAACGAAAACTGAACAACTGTTCGCGCTACAGAGAGCCGAACAAACACTATATATTCCCTCTGAACCATTGCATTTAATAGATATACGCGACAAAGGGTCCCATTCTCAACGACTGCCCAGTGCCCACTTTATTCCTTACGGCCACTGCGTTTGTACAGAAATGCGAGGTAAATCAAATAACTCGCAAGTGTAACGGAGTAGCGGTACGGTAGAGATTTCAGGTCAGAAGTTAAGAAACATCCTTTTTTGGACAGTAAACGATTATTATTTTATAGATTAGATATGTTCTCAGTAATACATAGAAATTTGAAATTATAATGATATAATGAGGGACTCGTTTCTTTAAATATTCGCGTAGTTTTAAGCTATAGCAAGGGAATAGTAATTATTATAATAAATCACTTGTTCGTTCACTGTGTTATATCAATAAACCGTGGTACATTATCTCAACCTAAATTTTGATTATATAATTAACCAAATACCACTTTTATGTGCAACATTTAAACACACACAATAACATAGCATATACTATACTGTACCATGAGTAGGGTTACCTGAGATACCTAACAGTACGGTCTTCCCTAGCAACCTTATTCGTCAAACTTTCTATAATATCGTTTATTTTTTCACCGCCGATTGATAACCATGACGGTTATCGGCTAGTGAGGTTTACATAGGGTAGTGCACAAACTATTTGTAAGATACCTATGTAAAAATGTATTAATTTTGTTACAATTATAGATATATAAAACGTATAAATTAACATTTTTTAAACTCCATAAGATCTTTGTCAAGGTAAAATAAAAATAAATTAGAAAAAAAATAACTTATTACTATTAGGGATGGGCATGAAATCCGAATATCTGAATTATCCGAATATCCGGATATCCAAATCCGGATTTGAATCAAATTCTTATCCGGATTTCCCGAATTATCCAGATTATCCGGATTTATGGATTTGCTTTTTATGTGACTTCAGACTTACAAATATTTTTAATGTATGGTAAAATAAATTATTTTATTATAATGAAAATTTAACAAAACGTTATATTATTAAAATATTATTAGTATATAAAAATGAGTCATTGAACAGCAAAATCGAGTTGAATAATCCGGATAATCCGTGAAATTCGGATTTAACAAATCCGAATAATTCGGATTTTTGAAATCCGGATATGCCCACCACTAATTAATATATTACTTATATACACTGTAAATAGCAATAAATTACAACGGTTTCAAAGAGATCTTTTAAGTCGTGCACGTCTTGCGATATACAGCGCATGATACGCGTACTGCATGATTACACAAGCGCTAAGGACATAGTGGCAATCGTTATTATACCAATCCTGCATGCCGATGGTCTACAAATCTTCGAACGCTCTGATATCAAAATCGTAGACAAGAATCTATCTCTCGATGTAATCATTTTTTTTTTTTTTTTTTTAATAAGACTTATACGAACAAAAATTATTAAAAAATAATTATAGGTAGGTAGTATTTACTTTTTTATATTCAGGTACCCGCAGATATTTATGACTTTATTTCGTATTTATACCGATACAATTTTATTCTTCGGCGTTCAAAAATCTATACCCTGCGGCCTGATCGACTACAATGATATGCATATAAGTTCCGTAACGACCTCAGAGGGATGCATATGCATAATATCAATTTTTATAACGAAAACATCTCTCTAAAATAAATCCTGGGCTGTGCGCCTGCGGCTGCCCGAGTCAGCAGCTTTATGTCTCGGCATATTCTATATTCATGTACATAATACCAAACCTACATATAGTTGTCCACGAGTGATATATTCGTAGTGCACAGTCAACGTCTTGAAAACGGCTATACTATAATTTTTACTGCTACATCGAAAATTTTCCGAACCGATAACGACAAAAAAAAAACGATATTTTAGTTTTACATACATAATCGTTTGAAGCTTGTTACGATTACATTGTGCACGCAGATTAAATTATTAAATATTAAATTATTCACGTTACGACTTACAAATATTATATTGTTAGTCATGCCTTTATGACAATTCTGATGTACAATATCACTGTGACTTTTTTTTACTATAGGTCTTCTGCGGAGGAGAGCCAAAAAAAAAAACGGCGTCGAGGGCCCCGAGTCGGATACCCCTTGGCTTGGTCCGTTACATGTAGAACGCATTTTCACTGGATTTCTGTCCGTGCATACTGTACATACAAAACACTGTACAACGCCAGCGAAAAAATATGTAAAACGATTTAAGGGTAAGGGAAGTGACGTATTTAGGGGGGCTAGAGGGGGCAATCACCTAGGGCAGCATATTTTTTGGAGCGGCATCAGATTTTTACACGGCCCATTTCATGTTGATGAACAATAATATAAATTGGTTAATTTTTTTTTATCTAAGATAATATTCTAAGATTGGAAGTATTCATGGGAGGGGGAACAAAAATTTTCGACGAAAAACCTCTCCTTCAAAACGTAAATAAGTTACTTGCGGTCGAGAATAACCGATGAACGACTAAATGACTATATTAAATATTGAATCAGACATCACAAAAAGTTTACAGTATGATGAAATAATCAATGATTATAGTTTCTTAAAATTCGTAAAAATATAAGTAAATTGTAAATATTGTTTTTTAATAATAATAAATAATAAATAAACCTATTTTATATTTGTTACTAATTTATAGAGATAACATAATGTTTAAAGTTTAAACTGTGCTTTCTTTTACTAATAACT
Organism: Sipha flava; assembly: GCF_003268045.1. Taxonomy (NCBI): domain Eukaryota; kingdom Metazoa; phylum Arthropoda; class Insecta; order Hemiptera; family Aphididae; genus Sipha; species Sipha flava. The sequence goes on along the minus strand of NW_020272853.1, from coordinate 523,546 downwards.
AAAAATGGTTCAATAGAAATTTTTGATTAAATAATCAATGGGAACTGGTTTCATCAGAGAATACAAAAAGTGAATACATTAAAAACTAAAATGTAACAAATAAATTATAAGGCTCTTGAAAAGATAACGATAACGTAAAGGCTGTTAAACGGCCTACGGGTGGTTACTGGAAGGCAAGCTCCGACGCGCTCAGTATATGGAAAAAGTTAAATAATTTTGATTGGGGGGATGCGGAAAAAATGGGCGCCAAATTTCTGGATACGTCTCTAGGTAGAGGGCAAGTATAATTACTTCCAAGGGTACGGGCGCCCATTATAAAAGTTTTAGTGGGATATAAAGGCAAAAAAACTCATACAAATTCAATTATAAGGACGTAAGCAAAATAAACCAAGTACATTATTCGATATTAGTGAACGAAAACCGCAAATGTCATTATTTCATTCCAAAAATACTACAACTCATCGTAGCGTTCGTAGTCAATAAGACATTCGATAAAGTTAAACAATAATAATTATTATACCTGTGCTAATCGTCGCAGACTCGTGACAGTTTTGAAGCTATGTGAAAAGAGAAAATCACGAGGTGACCGCCAATGATTTTGAAAAAAATGCATCAGCTGTAAAAATATATTCAAGCCTTACAAGAGCAAGTGTTGTTATAACATTTTACTTATACTTATAAATTGATTTCTAAAAACGAATAAAAACTTTTATGTTCAACCATGCGAATTAAATAGAGAAAAAAAAACACGGTAGATATTGAAATTAGTACAGAGCCACGTGGGACCCACAGGCGAAATACGAATCTGTTTTGGATCAACGTGAAACGTTTGAATGACGTTTTAAATTGTTTTCGTACTCGGTTTAAGCACTGCTTTTTCAATTTCAGTACCATTTTACGTAATCATCTACAGGCACATAATTTAGGGAGAGCGTAGGACCAATCGCCCCCCTCGCAAATACCGTATTGTGATAACCACGAACAAAGGTATACGGTATATACCATTTTATCGTACATTATTTGAGCCCAAATCATTTCGATAAAGGTTAATTCCACCCTAAAAAAAAAAAAAATAAGCACTTATTTACGTACAATACAGAAGCGTGGGTACCTACTACGCAGGGGCGGATCTAGGGGGAGGTCCAAGGAGTCTGCTGACCAATAGTCAATATTTGTTGACAAAATTGGTCTCTTGGAAATTTTTTTCTCTTTTTAGACCTTGATTTGGACTCTTGGACAGTTGGGTCATTGGAGTTACTTGAAAAATGAATACCATGAATATAAAAAATTTTAAATTCTTCAATTCATAATTTATATTTTAAATTATATCGTTTTAGAAAAAAGTTAAGTAAATCATATTTTATTCCGTACGTTTGTTGAGCTGATAAAATTAGATTATATTTATTAATCGTAAATAAGTCATTATCGGTGGTATCACTAATTCTAAAATGTAATATAAATATACTTATACACTTTTATGAGCATATTGTGTTTTTTTTTTACAAGGTATTCATTTCTAATTCAGTTTCATCCCTAGTAAATGGCCTCTTGAAATGGCTTGACCCACAGTTCCCAGACTCTGGATCCGTCCCTGCTACTACTTCGTATGAATACGAAACCATTTTAATCGTAGTCACTGAGAATAATAAAGGTGATTATTATATGGTGAATATTTATGTAAATAAATAATTTTGTTGTATGTAAATTTCTTAATCCTGATAAGTTTCACGACATCATGATTCAAATAAGACTTTTTTTTTTTAATATTGTACGCATTTCGTATTCTTTTACGTAGGTACCTACTATAAAATTAAATAAAAATGTAATTTCCAATATCAATATTTTATTGAACCAATCCATATAAATCAGTTTTATTAAATATTCCAAATTCAATGATTAAAACAAAATACAATGCTCCTTCAATTTTCTAAAATGAGAAATATCCCGTTCTAATTTTTAATTGTTAATCATCAAACATTTTTTTCTCGAAAATAAAACCTTATAAGCACGCGTATATAATAAAAAATATTTATGAAGAATATGAAATATTCCTAAAAAAAATTAACATTCGTCCAAGGTTACAGGTATGAGTTTCTGGAACAGGGATCGACAACCTTTTCATAGAAGAACAATTTTTTTAAGTTACAAAACCACTTATATTATAAAAATAACAAAAGATACAAAAATCGACCGAAATATTTAACTAAATAATTTTATTAAGAATTGATAGGCATTATAAACATAAAGCATCTAAATTATAAAATAAAAAATAACTTTATTTCAGGGGCGTATTGGGGGGGGGGGGGGGGCCCGGGCCCCCTCCGAAATGAAAAACACCATTGTTAAAGATTGTTATTTTTAACAAGGATATGTCTCAATGCTGGGGGTTTCCGAAAACCTGTCACGACACTGAGAATGATGCTTATGCGATAATTTAAAATTTTATATTTATAAAATATGTTTATTCTTTTAAGAAAATATGTGATGAATTTTGAGTGGCTCCAATAAAAAATTTGTTTATTAAAATTTAATTTTTATACTTTTAAAAAATAATAAATCATTAAAAAATTGAGTTTCTTATTTCTCTGATGATATAAAGACAATCAGAAGTCTTATGTTAAATTATTTTTTTTTGTAATAGTGTGCTTCCTCCTTCCCTTCACCCAAAAATCAAATACATAATCGGCCCCTTCCCAAATGATAACCTACATAGGCCACTGCTTTATTTCATTGACATTTAATGAATTCAGTCAATTCATGTTCCACAGCTAAAACTCCTTTTTCCCTTTTCAGATTCTCAATATCCATTTTTACCAGAAAAACATCATTAACACTACATTATCAATATATATATAACCACAAATTAAATTGTACCATAATACTGAAAAATAATCATAAAATAAATTTTACCGTTAACAATATTGAGGCATTTTCCAAATATATATATCTAACCCCTGCTCTAGCATGAATGATATTTCATTAAAGAAACTAAGTTAACTATGGTTTGTCATTTCATACACTAATATTAAAATCATCAAAATACTTCTTACCTAACACATAAGAACAACTGAGTATTTACATATAAATATATATTTTAAGATTCCAAATTCAAATAACTTATTTAATATCCCACAACAGATTTTCTAGACTATTTAATAGGAAACATAAACTATTGTTGTTTCGAAAAATTTAGACGTGAATTACTCAATAGCATTAGGAAAATTAAAAATATTGAAAAAAACTTACCTTATATGAGTTAATGAAATTAGGTATAATATTTATAAGTGAAATTACTTAACAGCATTAAGAAAATTGCAATATATAAAAAAAAAAAACTTACCTTTTATGAGTAAATAAAATAAAATATTTGGCTGTTTAGCATTACTAACGTATACTAATCAGAAGCATAGCACCATACACAAATTGGGCAGTAAAACATTCAGTTACTAGGCAACAAACAATAACAACAAAAGACAAAAAAACACAATAAAATGCTCTGATGAAACATTATACCATAGTCATAGTGTTTGTATATAATTTTGATTTAAAATAAGATTTTTGTCTTAACTTTAAATACAATAATAGGGGTTTCAATACATTTAAATAATATTACAAACTCGAAAAATTGAATAAAAAAAAGAAAAGAAAAAAACAAAACAAACAAATCTTATCATCTAATAAATATATATAATATAACAAGTTGCGTATCTTAAAACAGACATTAAAAAGATTTCATCCGAGGAGTTATATGATTTATAATGGAACTTAAAATCAATATTAAAATCTGATATATTTCTCATAGTTAAAAAAAATACAACTGTACTTGTATTAATTAAAAACAAACACACCGTGGGTAGATTAAATAAGTCGTTGCCCAACAATATTATACATACTCAAAATACAACTATCTGTTCCTATCGTTCGAATACACCAGTGGTGGAATTAGGACATTTTCAAATATACAATTAGATACAAATTACAAAAATAATAATAAATATTAACACATAATTAGATATAAACGAAGTTCATCAGTTTAACCTAATTAAAATAATTTTATGTGTTCACTGTTCAATGTAACAATAGTTGTATACACAGTTAAAATTATTTACTATGGAGCTCATATAATGAACCAAATTTAAATACTTATTAGACTTCAAATGTAATTTTTTTTAGTGTAAACTTTGAGAGATCTTTTTGGCACATTTCTTGTTTTACATTTTAAATTTAACCGCTACAAACTTCTGAATGATCGTCCCAAGCATCAATCTGTAAACAAAATAAATATATAAATATTTTATAACATGTCTGAAATGAAGTATTATTAATGATCAATAATAAATATAAGAAAAAATTTTTTCATTTTAAGTTAAATGGAAACAAAATTATAAATGTTTCGATGAATTAGTTTCACAATAATTTCCTTTTCTTATCAAAAGACCATGGATGAGTCATTAAACATATAACAAAAGATGTAAAGAAATATTCTTATCTATACAGAGAAAAGTAATAATAATTTAAGTACAAAATTATTTTAATTTCTTATATTACCTACTAGTTCTTTTTTCTAGATTTTTTTTTAAATATTTTGAGAAATACCTAATATAACTGTACCAAAGAAATAATAAACCAAAAAGCCAAGTATTACTATGTTAAATTAAAAATTATAACATGCCATTTTAATTGTATAACACCATTACCTTTAATATTTTAGCTAATTAATTATTCAGAGTAAAAATAATATAACATTAAATATAACTTCCGAATAGTGAATAATTTAAGACTTTTAACTAAAAAAAACTTAAATTGTATGCATGTTAATATACTAAACACAAATTCAAAAAACCTTGTTACTATTACGGTTCATAAATTAATGTTTTTAAATCAAAAATACAAATAATGAGTTTTCCATATTATCTACAAACTAATATTATTATTTACTAAATTCATATACAATTTGACATCAATAATCCAAACTCAGAAGGAAATTAAAAATGTATTTTACATTTTTTCTTTTCAAAAAATATAGTAAAACCTTGATCATAATAGTAATTAACCTAAACACAGTACTAAATTTATTTATTTTATAGATTAAATACTATAAAAAAGTAGACATGAAAACAAGTTAAAACCAAAAAAAAATAAAAATGTTTCAGCTAAAAATTATTTTATTAATTGGAAAAAATATATATATAATCATGTATTAAGAGTAAAATAAATAATATATCAATTATAATGTTGTTTATCTCTATAAATTGTTAGCTGATTATCAAAACAAATCATTAATACACTCAGATGACTAATCAATTCAATTTATTGAATTTCTTACTATATTTATGTATTTTGAATGTAATTGAGAGAATAATTAATTTAATTTAAATATTAAAATTAAATACTTACTGTTTTTATGTATTTTGAATGTAATTAAGAAAACAATTTAATCCAATTATTATAATTAAATAGATAAAAAAAGCTTTTATGATGCTAAAATAAGTTTAAAAACAATAACAAAATAAAAATGAATCAAATATAATGATTACGCATACTTGACAATCTTTGCTGCAGTACCATTGATTGCCACATCCAGCACACACAAACTGCGCTGGTTTTTGCATACAACCTTGGCATTGAGGTGCACTAGATGGAGAATTTGCATTCATAGTATCCTGACCTTCATCAATAACCAATCTATCTGATGCATCTTCATCATCTACCGGAGCTGGCTGAAAACCCAAAACTAATTTAATCAACAATCCATATTTTTTAAAATCATAAAAAAGGTAACTTACTGGTATATTTGGTGTTATACTTGGCTTTGGTTGAAAGGTTGAAGACATTGAAGTGCTTTGAACGGGAGTGATAGTTATTTCATTACGTGATTGCTGAAATAAAAATTTGATTCAATTTAAACTGTCATGTTTTTATTTAATACTTTTGAAAATGTATTTAAACTTTACTTCATTATTACTGTCAATATTTTATAAGACTATTGATTAATATTTAAAGCTAATTTACACTTGGATTAATGGTTGTTGAATATTTTAGAGCACATGATAATACCCATTGAAAAATGCAAAGTCAGATTACATCATTTAAGTTTTTTAACGTTTTAACGTTTTTTAACGATTTTTATCAGGAATTTGAGTTGTAATATATTAACAATAAAATCTTTAAGTAATAATTACTAGAAAACTGTATGTAAAATAAAAACAGCATTTGACATATTTCAATTGAAATGCTAAACAATGAAAACCAACAATATGGGATGATTCATACACATTGGCATACACTAAAACACATTGGCCACATAAACCAGAAAAAAAACGAAAAACAATTGAATTGATCTAATCACATATTCATGAACAGTTTTTTTTGAAAATATTAATAGATTTTTGATAAGATAAATAATTTGAGACATAATGTTTTCTTTAAAACATAATGACACTGTTAGTTAAATTTGTAATATAAAGATATTTACTTTTCTTAAATAATATAACTGTTAATTCAACAGGTAATACTGTACATCTTAACCATTCACTAAATGCAGCTTTATTTTATTACAATTACATTGAAATATCAATATTAAAAAAATAAAAAAATACTAATATGAACTGTAGTTATTAAACGGAACATCATTTATCAAACATTTCATTGTACTTATATAAAATAATTTACCGTATTGGAAGACACAACAGTAGCTGCAGGTGTTTGACGTTTTCCTCTAGTTTGCTTGCAACGTTCTGGAGCGGTTAGAAGTCTTGCTAAAGTAGGCGAATAATTAGTTGGAGGGTTAGCCATACTAAGTGGTAAATGATGTGTACCAGCACCTTTCGTCAAAATTCCTAAATAAAAAAATAAAATTTATTTAATCACTAGCTTATTAAATTATTTAAGATGTTATTAAAATATTATTAACTACCAATAGTTAATGAATACTATTTTTTTTTTTTAAATATAATTAAAATTGCTTAATCTATAAGTTGACAAGTAAATAATCTTTTAATGTTTACTACTTTAACATGAATATCACTATAAACTTTAAAAATTATTCACATGTCCACAAAATTTAGTACACAGTAAATCAGTTTTGATATTCATATATAAATTTAAAAATACAAAACTAATTTTAAAATCAATGATAATAAGCAACATTTAATAACTAACTGTTATAAAAAAAAATGTAATCCTATTTATAAATTGCAAACTTCCTTATCCTAAGTAAGATATAGGTAATTAAAAATAATTAAAATTAATATAAGTATAGGTTATATTTTTGAAAATATAAAATATTTAATATGTTTTATTATATAAAATTAATTAACATACGTGTTGAGAATCTTTTATTTAATAAAGTTTTGTTGATTATAAAGCTTACCGTGCAACAAAGATGTCTGCTGTTGTTGTTGTTGTTGTTGCTGTTGTTGTTGATGCTGCTGCTGTTGTGATTGCATTGGCTGTGAGACTGGATGCAATGTTACTTCTGGAAAAGCAGGAACATCTTTAAAACGATTATGTTCAGACCCATGTTCCATAACGTTGTTTAGAACGCCATGGGTGTTTGTGACAGCTGAACAAAACACAATAATTTTTTATTTGTTTCAATACTGCTTGGGTACAATACAAAACTTACTAGTTTTAAAATTGCCATCGTTAGTATGATGAATTGGATTACCAAAACCCAATGGATTTGGATACCTTAAAGGCGCTGATGATGTGGGTACTGAAAAATCATTGGGAACCACTTTACGGCGACCTCTTTTTGTTACAGCAGTTTCAGGATTTTTTGATCGATGATCTGCAATAATTAGCTTAACATCTAATATAGGTCCTTGGCGACCTTCCTTATGATTATTGGCAGTTGTAGGTTTGGGCAATATTGGTCTTTGAACACGGTTAGCCCTGTTCACTCTGTCTGACAATATCCATTCATTAGGGGTTGGAGCAGCAACTGGTGTGATACTAGTAGATGATGTAGTAGCATAACAATTCTGTTCATAATTAGTGATAACAGACTTTTCATGCTGAATCTCACGATTATCTATAATATCAGTGATATTCTGCAACAAAAAATAATATAAATGTAATAAATATATCATAAAATAAAATAAAAAGCAGCACTACCTTTTCACTCAAAATATGCTCAGGTTGACTTAAATTAATTTGGAACATTTCAGGCAAATTCCAATCTTTACTGTTATCAGTTTTAACAGCATCTATTTCTTTAACTTTTATCATCAGTCGTTCAATAATCTCCTCTTTAAGTTTTTGGAGTCTAATTAGAGTCACTAATTCATCACGTTTAGTCTGAGCAATTTCTGTGATTACTTTAATTTCATTTTGTATTTTCTCTATGTTTCTAGATAATTCAACTTCATTTTTACTACTTGACTGAACAATATTCTTAATTAAACGTTCACGAGTATCATCTTTTATTAAATGAGTATCTTCGTCAGACTTAAGTTTTTTAGTTTTAGGTAAATCATTATCACTACTTGCTCCACTAACAGCACTAAGTTCATCATGACTTGCTGCAGACCTCTTACGAGCAGAAATTGGTTCATCATTCTAAAAAAGGCATAATAACATTTGAAAAATAAACAAGAACAATAAAATGTAATAAATACCTGTTTAGGTGAAAGTGTATCAACACTAACTTCACTTAAAATATCCTCTTCTTCAGGAACTTTAAGGCCAACTTTTTCAGATTTAATACTTTTTTCAGTATCCAAATTGTTTGCATCGCCATTCACTGGATTGACATTTTCTTCACAATTTTTCATAACTTCATTGCTGTGATTTGCATCTCCATTGTTAAGTTTTTCTTCTACTAAAGTTTCAGCATCTTCTTCCGCTTTGGGTTCTTCAACTTCTACCTTTGTGATGACATTTGTAACTGATTCCGTCTCATCAACTTCCATGGGTTTAACTTCTTCATCATCTTTAGCTGTACTATCGTCAGGTTTATCGTGGTCGACTGTAATATTTTCATTATTATCAGAGTTTTTAACGGCTTCTACTTTAATGTTATTTTGCGACTCATCTTCTTCAGATGGTTCGAATATACCATTTTTGACGGGTTCATCAGTACTTTTCGATTCAGTCTTCTTTTCTGATTCTATCTCTTTTGCTTCTGTTTCCGTAACTTCTTTTTCTTCTGCCTCATCTGCTTTCAACTTCTCTGTTTTTACATCTGTTACTTCCTCTTTGACTACAGTTTCAGAGGTTTCATTAGCTTCCTTAACATCATCAAGAGCCGTTCCATTAAGTTTTTGGGGCCCATCACCATTCACTTTTGTTGTGGTTTCCAAATCGGACTTGGTGTCTGAGGGATTAACGTCAACAGACATTTCGTTGTTTGCACAGTCATCTGCCGGGATCGGCATTCGGCTAATTTGCATTTCGTCTTCAAACGACAAGTAACTAGAAAAAAAAAACAAAACATTAGAACACAATTCCATACATCGAAAACATGATAGGTGGGGTTGTTAATGATAAGCGTACAAAAACAAAATGTTCTCCAAACACTCGTATTGGATGTGAAAAGATTTTTTAAAACAACACTCGGCCTAATTACACATCGAAAAGGAATGGTATGTGAACGTGATGGCTGTTTATCAGTATGCGCCACTTGGCATTGAACGCTTTCCTTATCATAAATATTAAAATACAGCTCAACGACTGATGCGCGCACACATCTCAAACAGAGAAAACGTTATTGAAGTTTCGTCTTCACAAAAAAACTGTACTAATTTACCTTCATAACACGAGAAGAAGAGGTATGGTCTTACTATGCGTACCAAGGCGATAACGAGAGTTTAACGGTGATCGGACACTGCGTAAAAGCGGACGAGATACCGGGTGGTCGGACGGCGACCGCGTACGACACTAAAGGTAGTAGTGGAAAAAAAAACCAACGATTCACACCGGCACGGGTACCACCGCGAGTTGTGTCCGTAACACGCGTTAGCTAATACACACACACACACACACACACACACACTTAACTACAAGACCTAACTTCGAGTGGGCAGCCGTAGGGGGTGGGACGCGAAAAGACGGACGGGGCCAGGACCGGACGAGAAAGGGTCGCTCGGCGAAGGCGTGTTAAGCGCGGACAACGCGTAATGGATTCATCACTGCGGTCCAGTTTGCCGTTCGACGCGGCGCGCGCAGTTCATTTACCTCGGCAGCGGCGGCGGCGGCAGCGGCGGGTGGTGCGCGCGCGGATCTCGCGTGTCCTACTTAGAACACCGTCGACGTCGTAACAGCACCAGCACTAGCGATCGCGGTCGTCACGGCGGCGAGACGCGACAAACGCATGGGACGAACGCCGCGAACGTGACGCGGTCGCGCAAATGTAGGTGCACACGCGACGTGCCGTTCGCGTTCACGACGGACGACGGCGAATGGACGGCGACCACTGCGGAGACGGAGGAAGCGACATGACGACGAACTACACGTTTTTTTTTTTTTCTATGAAAACGACGATAAACACGCGAACACGCTGTTTTACTCGTAAAAACGACAATGGGCGACAAGCCGACAACAATAACAGTGCGCGTGCGACGGCGGAGACGGCGCGCGAACGAAGACGGAGCGCGGAGAGAGGATGAACGGCACGGCGCGGAATAAAATAATATTAATAATGAAATGCACCGAGAGACGGTGACCGAGCGTGTGCGAGCGAGAGAGAGATGAAACGACACCCTAGACGCGAGCGCGGACACAACGGCATGGGCGATCCGATTGGTCGACGACGGTCGCGTACGCAATGACGAAACCGTAGGGACGGCGGTTCAAGGCTATCGCGCGGGGGGAGTCGGCCGACCGGAGTGTGGTGGGGACCGCGAGACCGAGGTGATACGCCGCTCGGCGCAGGCTTGCAAACGTCGCGGACCGACATTACCGTGTGCGTCTGCGCGGCGGCGATGGCCGTTTTTCTCCGTCTCTCGCCCACCACCACGAGTGTCTCTCGATTCGGGTCGAGGCCTTTGCCGGTGCCGCGTTGTTAATATTATTATTTCCAATCTCCCCGTCGCCTTTTTTCGTCCGTCCGGACCTACCGCGGGTCGCGCACCGGTTTTTCGGTGACCACTCGAGCGCCGCGTGTTTTCGCGCGCACGCGCGCCATGCAACGAAGGGCAAAGCAAGGACGTTGCCGGGACCGCGGCGGTCCGAGCGAGCGGCCGACGCGCAAAAAACAATACACTTCCACCCGCCCCGGCTTCGGTGCAGCACCGGTGCGCGGTAGTCCGGTCCGGCTGCGGCGGCGAGGTCGCCACTGACCTCGAACGGGTTGCCAACAGAGGCGCGCAAGGAACACGAACGCACACGTGCCGAAGTCAGAGAACCCGTACGGTCCGTGTCGCGCGTGCGCGCATGACATCTGTGTAGGGGTGTAGGTGATTCGCGGGGACGTTTTCGTGTCGGGCCCTCGCCGACCGCTGCATTTACATCGAATTTCGAAAAAGAAAGCGCGCGCGAACCGAAGTCCTTGAACTGTCTAGCTCTAGGTCGTTACACTTCGATAATGCCTCGTCCGGTAGTACCTATTTTTGTCAACGAATTTCAGGTGCGCCCCGACCTTCCGAGATGCGTGAATCCGGCCGGCGCACCGTTGCGTTTACCGTGCCGGATACTCATGTGCGTGTAAAATGATATGCTAGACCGTTTAGCCGAACGCGAAGCTACACGGACACGCCCCAGCACCGTTCCACCCCCGTTTGCGACGATTCGGTTATTTCTTAGATAACGACACTTAGTTTGTACAGGGGGGAAAAAAAAGAAAGATACATCCCATTCGATTGGACACTGCGACTGCAGAGCCGTGAACAATAATGTTATATTATGACCCGGTAAACAATCGAAACGGATCCCCCGCAAAGAAGATTCCAAAATGGCTATAGAACTCTACACAGTTATATTGCCTCCACTATGACGATTTGCCTGACTACGGTAATTCTTTTTAAAATCACCGTCCATTTATTTATACGAATTATCTCATCTCTGTAAAAAAATAAAACCAACACCGAGCACACCTTTTAGCCGCTGTTAATTCTTATTTATAGCCCTTTGGAGTACAATCGTGCGTACAACAAAAACATACTCGTTACCGACGGGCCTTGAATTATAACTGCAACGGTGCAGGTGGTACATCTGATTTATCACATCTTTGGTCTAATACATTTAAGTATGTTTTTAGACTCGTGACGAACTGTTCACGTAGGTACTTCAAAATCACGCACTTCTGAATTAAATGAACACAATTATAACGTATTTTTCTAATCGTTTTCCAGGTATTATCGTTAAACAGGTATTAACGGTGTTTCCAATCACTATATCAACGAATTTCTACGGATATCAAAGCACACCGTCTTGACCTTACAGGAATGGGTTAGGTTGTGTACATATTATGTACGTATATACGTATATATACGTATATATACGTATACACCTATTTATTATTAATCTTGTTCTATTGTACTTTATGGGTTTCGTTTGTGCTATACGGCTTTACATTTCTTGTTTTGTTATTCAAGAAAGCCTTTTGCAATTGCACACTTACAAATTACAACTGCACTACTACGTGTAACGTGGAATCCACAAAAAACATTCTTCTTTAATTTCTATTTATCTTTTTTTAAAGACTCTTTTGTACGGAATTAACCGAATGCGCTGTTTACTTCCAGAACATAAATTTTTAAAACATTTACCTTCTCGTACGATAGGTTTTCATGTTCTGATGCTCGTAAATTACTAAAAATTAACGTATATATAAAATTGAATTTGAGTATGTATTTAAGTTTAAATTTATATTTATAAACGTGTTTTCCCGAGGAAACTACTAAACAATGTTAAGCAATTCAAAATATCGATTTTAAAACTGTACAATATTGTCAAATTACATTAAAATAACGCATTCATATTTGTTTATGGATTATTAAAATCACACACACACTTACACATATATAATTACCTTTCTTGAAAATTATTATAAAAATCAAAATATTTGTACGTTTACCAAAAATAAACTGTAATAGTTTAAATAATAAATAATAATAATAATAATGTTTGATTCAAATAGTTCACGGTAGAATATGTTTGAAACAGATTATTGATTATACGAACATTTGATGTAATTTTCAATCAAATAAGCTGGAAACTTGTCTCTAACGAAGTATATATCTCTTTGGTCATATTATTACGCCGTTAATTCGTCGTATATTACAATATTATCCCTTTGCATTATTTAATAAAGTTTTCTGTTAACCTAACAGATATATAAGTGTTCCTATATTATTTAATTAGTTGAAAATAATAATCTTTACCTTTTCATCTACTTCTTCCTTTTCCTACCATCTGTATATATATATATATGAATAAAACATTTATTTAATGGTTTATACAGATTTAATATGTTATGAGTGCTATAACCATAATAGATAGTAAAAACGATATTTATTTTTATAACAATTTCGAAAGTTTTTAAAGAAACTCATCATGTGAGAAATGTATAATGATGAACGCTAAGAACGTTTAAGTTTTCACTCTCTTCTCCCTGAAATATCAGTGTAAGAAAGGGTATTGATCTAGTCTTATTAATCGTACATAGCATTATAATTTATAGGAATTACGAAAGTTATTTCGACCTTCTCACAAAATATTTGTCCCGTAATAATTACTCCGTAGAAGAAATTTGATGATTTATTGTTAATATCATGTTCGATAGGACATTATGTCTTAGTATACCATAGTTGAATAATAATAGTAATTATTGGTAAAACATTATATTAAAATTTTTTTCACATTAGTTACTTATATTAAATACTTCAAACAGATGTGCATACATACATTTTCATTAGGTACCAATATACTACTAGGTGTGTGAGATAGTTACTTTACATTTTTCTTTTGTTACTAAATTTGTCTTACAACAATCGCAGTAAGACTATAGATCTGTTTCTGTATAAGACATAGATAAGTTAGGGCAACAAAGATTTAACAGCAAAGATGCAAATAAATTGCATGGGATAAATTCAAGGGAGTCACGTTGAACCTCAATATTCCCATCATTAAAAAATACAGATGCCTATACTATGATAAACAAACTCGCCAACGTTGTATTGTGTATAGGTATATGTATTGAAGAAAAACTGTGTATCCAAATAGGTACAATGCATCACGGATCACTATAGGGCTTAGTGATTTTAACTTGATGACCTTGCGCACAAAAATTATACTGTGCGAATACAATTTTAGTTGCCTGCTCTGTATTCCAATGTACCTACTCTCGCGTATTTATTTATTTATTCGTTTTTAAACAAAAAATGGACTTTCGTCTCGGTTGGTCCAAGGCTCTTAAGTCAAAAGGTACCACATGGTAGTTTGACACCAATATATTACACAGAAAATGTACTAGTGCGGAAACGTCAGATTGCGAAATGCCAAAAGACGACGCTCTTGGCTTGGCCTTCATCGCGCGTGACCTCGAAAATGATTATTTTTGCATTGCTTTATACAATACGAGTATTATATACTTGTACTGTGTATTCTCAATTACCATTGGGTTGTATGCATATCATTTATTTATAGATTTTTGTATTGTTTTTCCATTGATATTATAATATTAGACACCTAGGATTCTCTGTCAGTCTTGTTCGGTCGCGTTAAGGTAACACCACGTTAGTGAATTTAAAGACTAATTTGTGTAAAAACATAACTCCGCAGGAAATGCAGGTACTTCATGTTGTATAGCTATCTGAACAGAAAACTTGACAAGTATGATTAATAATCATTGATTATATATTATCATTTCTGACTGAGGAAATCTATACGAACAGATAAAAATGTATAACTGTGTATAGGTATACCTATAATATACGTATACGTATAATATAAAATAATATAAAATATAAATATAATATAAAATTATTTAAGCGCATAATTAAATAATTTTCATACATTTTTATTAAGACATTTACACAAAAATTGAAAATTGTATCCTAAACTCTTGGTAGAGAAAATAATAAAATTTTGTATTTAAAAAACAATCATTCATTATTAAAATATAGCATTATTAGACATTTTGAATTTCTTCCTTTCTTTTCTTTATACTAGTTATCATTTATCAAACAATAGGGAGAAAAATTATATACACTTACGTATCAACTACGCCCTATCTATTTACTATAATACATTTATTTTACGTTTATGCATACATGTTAAATTTTATGTAATAAGTGATGCGTAAATAACCTGAAGGATGATAAGTTTTAATCGTAATATGATTGAGGACGATATATAATTCTAGCGCTATAATTGCATTGAAGCGGCGCATTAATGCATTATCTCAAAGCTAATGATTGATAGTAAAATTTCTGTTAGTCAAATGCTAATAATTAATGATTCAAAACTATGCATCTAAAACATGATTAAGACACGTTAAACGTTTAAAATATACTGAACATACTTTAAACACTATAAACATTTAGATTTTCAGATTCTGAGATCATATTGTTTTATATACATTTTCATTGCGAAAACAATATCTAAAAGATTAAATAAATATTTTCAAGGAAAACATTACCTAAGGTCTTTAACTTCGTCACCACTTTTTCAAAGATCTATAAATAATTGTTTTATCAAATTTTATTTCACGAATTAAATATATTTCTATGGTTTGACTTACTGTTTAAGTGCACTTATACAACTATGCTATCGAATTTCAAATACATAATATCCCTACTATTTATGATTAACTAGTAATATATAATAATGACTATAAGCACTACCTTACGTATTCGAATATACATATATATATACGTGTAATTAAATGTACACTTAAGAAATAATAATAATCATATCGTTGAGCGTTTAATAGTTGTTAATGTCTATCTGAGCCCACAGCAAGTTTGCTCTTTCTTTAGTCCATTACCTCACTTCACTCATTCATGAGCAACAGGCTCTTTTATTTCTATTGCTTAACTCTTGGCTAATTTTTGAATGAAGCATAAAACAGACTTGGCTTACACAATATATATTACTACTTCAATAGATTCGGTCTAGAACTTATTTATTATTTTCCAATCTCTTTGACTCATTATACTGACGCATAAATATCCGTATCATGTACACACATATAGGAGTCGCATAGGTGACGTGAAGATCAAAAGAAAATCCGAGGAAAATTGATAAGTTTTAGATCGAAACTATTGAAATAGTATTATTATATTAGCATATATTATTGTGTAAGCCAAATGTATTTTATGCTTCATTCAGAAAGTAAACAAGGATTAAGCAATAGAAATAAAAGAGCCTTGTTGTTCATGAATGTAGAAGTGAAATAAGGTAATCATTACTTTTATAGGCCGACTTTTTTGGGAGGTGGTCTGGAACATTTTAGTTCCACTGGCCTTTTTACACTATAGATTTTTGTTAAGATTTAAATACTACAGTAGAGTCATATTGGTAGAGTTGGAAAAACAAATGGTTATTCCTTAATTCCTAAATCCCTTGAATTCATTATTTGAGTTTTTAATTTTCAAATCAAGTGTCCTTGATCTACTTGCATATACGAAAAACACATTACCTATAAATACATATTTATCATAGTAAATATAAAGATTGTCGATTACATATATTTTAGTAATCTAATGACATTACATATATTATATAGGTACATATAACGTTGTCTACAAAATTATCCTTATGTTAATTTATTACTAATATGATATTGAATACTAAACCGAGTCTACCTTATCTGGATTTACAATTTGTTCACACTAAGAGGGAGTACCAAAATACACAGTTTCAAATTTTTAACCCGGACGTTACGTGCATGCGCAATATAATTTACTTTTTTTTTTAAATCGCAACACTATTTTTTTTACATATTAGGATAGACTATTTTTTTTAGACAAATTTGTATAAAAAGTTTTTTTCTTATTATAAAATTGACAAAATTGTATTATGTTGAAGTTTAATATTTACAAATAATCTGTTTTGATGAAATATTAATTATGCTCAATTTAACACTTGAAAATCAAAATAATATCTCCTATATTGTTAAATACCTGTTTGTAGATAAATAAGATATAAAAATAACTATTATTTTTTTATCGTAATTTACTCTCATTTTTGTCATTCATACTTCCAAAATAAGATAAATAAATATTTAAGTTAATGCAAATGATAAAAATGTACACACACATGAATATGAAATCAAGATTTATTTATTTACAGTTGAAATTGTATTTTATAAATTTTTCAAAGTTTCCGTCTTGATATTCCAAACATGAGTCCAACAATTTTAAAATTCTTTTGATATTGCAGCGTTTATTTGGTTTTCTTTTAGGTCAATTATTACATGCCAGTCGTATTACGTATCTATGTTTTTTAAGTATTGGATATTAATAGGTGGGTTCGCATACACAGCTATTTTTTCAAATATCCCCATAAATGGGGCCAAGTCTAGAGATATTGTAAGCCATAGAATTATTCCATGGGTACCAGTTCATCGATTATGAAAAATGTCATTTAAATATTATCGAACAACGATAGCGTTGTGTGCTGGTAATCGCAGTAAATACTCAAATATTTTCCCACGTGGCTAATATAACATTTTCTTACAATAACAATAATTGATTTACAAGAAAATCAAGATATCTTCTACCTGAAGTGTCCCGTCATAAAATTAAAGATCTAAATATTTATCACCGAATAACTCATACCGCACATTTATACCTCAAATTGTTTGATAGTTTTTCGAGACTAGTGTGGATTTGTATTGTCCCAATAGATATAGCTTTGTTTATTCATTATACCATTATTTGTACATTTAGACTCATCAGTCCATTAATATCGCCAATCTTCTTTATTTATATGTTATCTGTTTATAAACAGTTATTTAATAATTTGGAAGATATTATTTTGATTTTCAAGTATTAAGTTAACATAAATAAAATGTCGTCAACAACAGATTATTCGTGATTTCGTGATTATTAAACTTCAACATACTAAAACTTTGCTAATTTTAGAAAAAAAATTTTATACGAAAATTATTTAAAAAAAATACTATATACGAATATGCAGAAAAAAATAGTGTTAGCACTTAAAAAAAAGTAAGTTGTATTGCGTATGCACGTACCGTCCTGGTCAAAAATTTGTAATTGTATATTTTGGTACTCCCTCTCATCCCCCCAAAATCCCATTTTAATACAAGGTCAACTGAAATATTTATTAATATCTCTTAGCGTGGACCCACTGTATATTATACGGTTAATATTACTATATTAATAAAGTAGTTAGATTATATAGGTTATACCTAATTAAATTCATACGATTTCTTTAATAAATACCTACGCGTGTACTATATTTACTTTTTAATAGTGTTATATTTGTCTCAATATATGTTTATGTAAACCAATGTACCGAATAGTGTTGTCTTAATTGTTTGCTAAATATAAATAAAGCTGCCGAGAAATCGTTTCTAGTCTTAAATTAAGTACATGGTGAAGAATGCATGTCACGAGTCTATGTTTTTGAATGGCACATATGATTTTGTAGTGAAAAAGATGACGTTGAAGATGCCTTACCGCATTTTTAATGAATGAAAATGTTTTAAAATAATGCTGTACCCAAAAGATCCCTAACATTCAATTGAAAACAAATTATTTATACTTTGACTCCATTTTTTCGGTGTATTTGAAAGCAAAAGAAAATTTTGAAATTTAAACCCTGTTTCAACTTCGAAAAACTGACGATAACATATTTTGACAACGTATACCTGTAATAAAAATTATTTTTAGGAATCTAACCAGTTAAATAAATATCCATAAAAAGATTAAGACGTACATTTTGAAAACATAATCATACAGCGTTCATTGAATAAAATAATTATTTTTTACTGTATAATATGTATTGTCACGCGTCCATTTCCAAATGTACAAATTGTATTTATGTCAAAAAAAATGTTTATTATGTGTATGCCTATATTAATATACCACAAAGATCATTAAATGAAAAAAAAATAAAATAATAATTTATAATATCGTAAAAACTATATCGAATTTTGAATCATAGATCATTGTGCGTAAGTTTAATATACAACTTCAATATTATTAAATATGTAAAAGATTAAAAGCTTCAAAACTGCAATAAACGAAATTCGTTAATGTTTAGAAAATACCAGAATTTATATAATATCACTATGCGCATTAAATAAGTTATGATGTACAAATTAAAATATAATAAAAAAGAGTTGATGATAATTACTCAAGTCGATTGTACATCATTTATATATATATATATATAAATATTTGAATACTATATTAATTTTCTTATTTTCATTTTTCAATGCTGAAGGCATTTGTTTTAAAATTATCCTTTGCAAAACGAATGTAATCTCATATGTAATTGCATCTATAGAATTATTGTATTTATTGCTTTCACGTTCATCATTCATTGTTTAATTTTAAGTTTTTCTATGTTTTCATTTAAATAAATATTTATAAACTCAATGAAATCACGAGTGTTCATGTTTATCAAAAAATAATGCATTTTTTTTTTTTTTTTTTTGAATGAAACAATTTAAACATAATATAATGCATACTTAAGGTGTAGTTAGAAATTGTATGCTACAAAAATTGTAATGAATTTATTATACTATCTTATATAAATATGCGAAATAGAGTAAAATATAAAATATTTCCCAAGATAGAATCTACAATTTTTAGATTTTTTATGATTTTAATCACACCATTTGTTTAATAGACTCGGATAAAACCTAATTGGAAAAATAATAACATAAATAAGTTTAAGAATTTATAAAATAAATTTAAATGATCAGAAAATATTTCGAATAAATTAATGGTATTAAAAATTGTTTATATTTAAGCTTGTTAGGTACTATGGCGCACAACGTCCCCACGTAAAGTATTTATTATTTAGGACGTACATGCTGTACTTTATACACGTAGGAATATTTTAAAATTTTCTCCAAAACATTTACACGATGAAAAACACAACTTTATGAACTGATCAAACAATCAAATTACTTCTATTTGACTTAATACTTGAATTTGACCCCATTAATTGTGACGATGATAATTTACCAACTCAAGCATCGGCAACTCTATGAATTGTAAAATGTATTTAATATTTATGATAATATCAACAGGCTTATATTAGATAATTCACTGATGTCAAAATAATTTACTCAAACAGATGTCATAGGGATTATTTCTTACATCAATAATTAGGTTCTCCTTCTTAAATAGCAATACTCAATTATATGTTCAAACACTAAATAATATATATATATATATATATATATATATAATTTGTTCGTATATAGCATTTATTTGAAGACAAAAACGAAATTACGAGTTTCAGATTTCTAACTCTTTTATATACCATATTTTGGCGAATACTCGTAGTACACTACATTTTATAAAATACTAATTCACTAATAATATTTCTTAATAAGAATATATGACATGTATATTTAAATATTAAATAAATATAAAATTAATATAATGATATTAATTTTCACTATTCGAAAAACATTTTAAATAAAGATAATAATATGTGCATACGTGAATAATAGTTTGTCACTTAATAATTTCCGCATTAAGTTCTGCATAAGATAATTGAGCAGGATATTTTTATAATTGATTTAAAATAAATATTTAAATTATTGATTATAATAATAATTATGTTATGAGCATTTGTGGATAAAAAAAACTAAAGAAAAAAACTAAAATATAAAAAAATAAAAATTTAAAAATATATTTTAAATTTAAAAAAAAACAAATTTAAAATAAAACTAAAGACAAAACTACAAAAATGTTTTCCATAAAAACATTAATTGTAAATAAACATCACACATATACGCCGCTCCAATTAAATAATAATTATATTATAATGTAGGCCATACGCATTCGTATTTATAATTTGAATCAATTAAAAGAAAAAAAAATTAAAATATTGTAGAATACATCATGTCGTTGTCATAAAAGCGAAAAAAAAATGAAGAAATCTTTAGGTTAAATTTATCAATTGAAATCAATATAAAATACTTAGTGAAGTTAAAGTAGTAATATAAATCATATATTTGGTTCGTATTATTATTTTTCAATTTATTTCTAATCAGAAATATAAAAAAAATAATTATGTATCTACAGTCAACTGTCAATGAATACGATAAATTTAATATGATTTATACCAATAAAATAATGTCACAACATTTAAAAACTAAAAATAAGAAATTAAAACAATTTGAATAACATGTAAATATTCTACTCAAATGTCCACAAACCAAAATTGTAAAATTGTGTGTATTCTTTTTATAATTATGATGACAATTTTTAATTATTGTTAAATATGTAATTAATGATTATAGCTCTAATTAACATAATTTATTAGAAGTATATGTACCACATTTTAAGTATGTATTAGATATAATAAACACTGCATATAGAGAGCCGTACAGTTATAATTGTTAGTTTCGTGTTTAATTTTTCTATGAATAAATCATATTGGATTATTTGTGGAATGAGTTATATTTCAAATTAATGTAATTGAAATATGTATATATTTCATATATAGTACAGTTTCGTTAATATTTGCGGCTTAGATTTTGAAACTTAATACTAGATTATTACTTAAATTATTATTGTTGCTCAAGCTTTTAAATCATTAAAACTATAAATTGTCTACATTTAAAAACGGTAATTAGAAATGAAAAAAATAAAATAATTTTATTTCTATCATAGTATTAGTTAATATTGAATTAAAAAATAAAACGAACACTCTGTTGTTTAAAAATTTGTTTTAAAACTTTTAATTAATACATATAGTGTGGTTTTTTCGTTGTATAATGTTTCTTAAGTGTCATTTATTTTTTGTTCGTTTACTCTCAGGTCTCATAATACGCGCCGAGATGTAAATTCATATTTGAAGATATGGGATCTAAATAATTGAACTCCGGCCAAATTATTAGTCATACAATTTTATGTACCCTTGATGCGTGTACTGTGTGGATCATAAAATCATTTTGTATACCGTTTCAAACTATAAATATCGTCGTATATAGTTACATATCGATATCTCACGCAACAACCAAATGTACACAGATCCTCGTGCGATTGACTTAAAAACAATGTTGTGTTTACGTTTCGTTTGTTTTAAAAGTTGATTTTTATTTATTTTTTTTATTGAGAACGTCCAAAATAGAAAGGATAATAATATATAGTTTACAGATCTGAGATCGGCCGGTTTCGTGAGAAACGTAGGATTTCCACAGGCCCATATCGAAGCATCTGCATACATTTAAAACCCACGGTAAATTGTAGAAAGGTTTAAAAATGTGTTCAAATCGGTGTAGTGCGCATAGACTGTGCGTCCACCGCAACAAATGATCGATTAAGACTTTCCATAAGTCTATCATTTTTTAGTTTTTTTTTTTTTGAGTATTTCAATAACGCCGGGTTAGGTTAGAAGATGGATATCAGAAAAAACGGAATCTTAAAGTTTATGAAGTATTGTTAACATTAAAAATACGGTTCGCACAACATAACATTCAACGATAGACACTCGTGTCCGAACAACTACACTTATTCGATTTCCAACAATACGTTTACAGAAATAATACAGATCGACGTGGCTTACCGTTTGGTGAACGTAGGCGGCAACGGCGGCAGCGGTCCGTCGAAGGTGGGCCCGGAGCTGTCGGCTGGCGAGCTTATGGTCGTGGACACGCAGTGGTCGTCCGCGGCGGCGGTGGCGGCGGCCAAAGCGACAACCACTGTCGAGCCGGACGTGGCGGCCGCGGCGGTTGTGTTGGACGACCTGTTCCTGGCGGTGGCCGCGGCCACGGCGTGCCCGGCGTTCCGGCTGTCGCGCAACAACAGGTCCAGCGAGTTGCCGATCCGACGGACGCACGTGTCGCCGCTTTTGCGAGTGGGCGCGGGCGCCTGTTGCTGTTCCTCGTTCAACATGTACTCGCGAATCTTGTCCTTGATCAGAGACGTGACGCACACGCCGCCGTCACCGATCGCCAGGTCACCGAGTCTTAGCCAGCCGGGCTGTTCCGTTGACTCGGACGATGACATTGACTGCGAAGAAAAGAAGAAGAAAAATAACGGTAAATTCGTGTACTCGAAAACCACGCACGAATCGTAAACCGAAACAATACGTATAATTATGAGAGTGGACCGCAAGAGACGGTGAGACGTAGCAGCGGGGGAGCGAATAGCAAGGAGTACAATCGTAAAAACACAGGACAAATGGAGTAGTGCAAAACGAGGTACAGACCGAGTCCCGCCTAGGCCTACGCTAATATTCCCGCCATAACTCCAACCCCTGTAAATGTATCGGATCGGTTGTATCTCACGTCAAATTCAAAGTACTTTTTGGTATAACTACATTATTGTTGACAGTTTTTCTATGAATTATTAAAAGGCAGCGTATTTATTTTGTGGCAATTGATTAAATTAGCTATGTAAGGACGTAAAATAATGTATAATGATTGTATTTCATTTAAAATGTTAAGTTTAAAATGCATACTTGTAATGTCGAAGCTCTGAAATTTCAGCTGTCCTACAATGCCTTTAAATATATATTATGACCTAAACCTACAAATGACATCTTTTGAATTTGAAAAAATAACTTTCAAGTTATGAAAACTGATACATTGTATTATTTTAAATATACCATAATAGTAAACAAATTTTAGTACAGAAAAATTGAAATCGACTTTCAGTCAATACTCGCCATTGTGACATAAAGAACCTGTGAACCCTTGATTTTTTTTTTTTTTGATTGTTGGATATTATGCAAATAATACCTTTCTTTACTAATAAATCATCTTGATAGTCTGAAAAACGCCTAAATAATAAAAATAAAAATAAATCGAATAACTTCTAGAAGGTATTTATTTATATTTTTTTATTCATGTTTAAAATATTAAAATTTTTAAATGACAGCTACAAATGAAGTACGTATAACCAGCGATTTTAAGGATTGAGGTGAATATCTTTGATTTATTGATTACATTTATAAATCGTAGATAATTAATAAATAGCTTCGTACGTTTTCAAGGCTAACCTTTTTAATAACTTTGTATCACCGAGTTTAATATAGGTACCTTATATAATTACCATGAAAATAATTGATACACTATTAAATAATTAAATATTCACAGAAAATTGTTGGATAAGTATTTGAGCATTTCAATACTATTACATACCGATACGCACGGTTAATTTTAAATAGTAAAAATGTTATTTTAATAATGTGGGTAATTTAAATATGTCAAGTAGGTACTCGAATTTATTGAAGCGTATAATATGTAAAAATATAAATATTTCACACACAAACATTTCGTTAGTTGTATCTGATTAGAACAATATAGATCAATGTCCTAGTGGTATAATTCATAGCTGACAATTTCACGCCCCCAATATGGTCAAAGTTCACTTACGTAATGAATACAATAGATAATACGTATTGTTGTGATGTTAATTTTATGCAATGAGTAAAGTGATATCTAGTTTTGCAATACGCGTCCAATGTTCAACTTCCAAATGTCAAAAGTTCGTTTATAACATAGTAAAACTGAGGAGACATCAAAATATTTCTTTTTTTTTTTTTTTTTAGTGATAAATGACGAATGCATGAGTTAATTATTTGACAAAAACCAACAACAAAATAAATACAGGAAAGGTATGCAAATTGACGAATGCGTATGGGTCTGTTTGCTTGCTGTTTTATATTATATTACAGTATTCATAATTATATATGTATTTAATCGAACGGAATGAGAACGATTTTTCAAGTTGAAAACTCTTATAAAATATTTTAAACCAACATCAAGAAATTCTTTCCTGTACTAAAAGGTTAATATTTGCATTGCAGCATGTTATTTTTATGATAATACTTATGAATTATAATTCACACAATTGTACGGGTCAAGTATTATGAAATAGTAATAAGAAGTGTTGACCAATTGGTTATTAGTTATTTTATTCATTAGTATTATTATAATATGATTAATTAAATTTTACATAAATTTAAAATATGCAGTACAATTAAAATAAATGAAGATTTACCTGTTTTAAGTATGTTCACCTAATTATTAATCAATAGACATCTAATATTAATGAAGACTACACAAATATTACGCACAACTTATAATCATCTAAATTTTAAACGTGTTTAGTGTTATCATTTGTTTTGAATCTCAAGTATTTAATTTAAGAACATAAAAATCGTTAATCATAACTCGTAATTATAACCCATTATACTAAAATAAAAACTCACCGGATATTATCTTTAAAACTAGAATATGTATTTTTGAAAAAGACAATAGGATATAAGACATCTTTAGGTGAGTGATTTCGATTACGTTCTTTGAAGAATCGAAATAATTACGAAAGGAAAAATAATTTATAATTGTTATTATAATTAATTCGCTTGGGTTTAGATATTTTTTTTTTTAGATTTAGTTCGGTGACCATGAAAATATGATAAATATTTTATTTTAAAATCAAATCTGTAAATAGGTCTAATGCATTTTTGCAAGCTGATAAGATTTTAAATTAAATCGACTATGTGTTTTGAAAATATTTTAACGGTATTTTCAAAAAAATTCGAAAAATATTTACTTGTGTCCGTATATTATAAAATATGTTATGAATTCGAAAAAAAATATAACAAAGAACTGTATTTGTTTGAAGCGCGCAAGTGTTTTGCTGTCCATATCAACGATAACTATTTGAAAAAACCGTGGGAAATATCAAATCGTAAATTTTGTGGTCTTCATACCAACTATAATATAATGAGTAATAGACATTGGCCTTTGATATGTTTACTTGAAAAAGAAACGCATTACGATAAGGAAAAAAATTTGCCCGTTCAGGGCTACTCGATGTTTGAAACGGTGTGCGTGACGTCAAGCACGGAGGGAAATGACGTTCGCGTGCAAACGTTTCCTGTGCCGAGTTTAAGTTTTTAGTATTTCTGTGTCCGATCATCACAAAAGAAAAATTTAAACGTAAGAAGAAAAAAAAAAAGGAAACCCCGCTCGAAAAATTAACATAATTCGACGCTCTCGAAAGGAACTGTAATCTAAAAAAAGCTTTAGAGGTTCGCGAGTGTGACCCGAAGGCGAACTAAAAACTTCAAGAACCGCTGCCCTGAACAATCGAATTTGCAACGTATACATGAGGGTTTAAACACTAGCGGAGGCGGTTTCTTTACACAGTGCTTATCAAAGACCTGCGCTTCGGTGTATAAATGAACGGGTTCATTTTGACCAAACCGCTTACCGTGTCCTTGGAATTCTACAATAACAGCTACCGAATGGTCCACATAGGAACCGGGTACACGAGTGTGATTTTTTTATTTTAAAACATCAATAATATTTAACAGTTTGAACGTATCGAATTCTTCCCCGATCCATAGCGACGCGTTTTACATTTTACATCATTATCAGACAAAGAATTTTTTTTCCAAAAAGCACAGTAGCTCGTAGAGAATACCAGAGTGTAATTGATTTATTCCTTGAACGCGTACCGATGCACACGTTTCGATGTGTATTACTTAATAACGCTGTGATCTATTTCGATCATGACCGGAAACGTTTTCCTCGGCGAGCAAGATGATGTACACCAGTGATGGGTAGAAGCCGCTATTTGTTACTACCGACTAATTATTCGACTAAATTGTGCACAACCCACTAATATAAATAAATTAGTCGACTAATTTGACTAAAAATTAGTCTGACTAATTCGCTAAAATTCGTTTGTTTTGTAAGTAGATAACTGACCAAGGACTGAGCATCTACTATAGAATTCAGAGTACCGAAGTCGAATTACCGACCAATTTTAAGAAACTTAAAATTATCTTTCTTCGTAGTCATTAATTCGTAGATCGTAGGCCTAATCAAAAATAGTCATACAAAATGTATACCGATAATGACACACACTAAAATATACAAAGGTCTATAATATGAGTCAATATTGACTATTATTAGCACTGTGATTCTGAAACTGTATAAAATGTATACATATAGGTGGATTATTCTAACAAATGACAAAATTGTACATTTGTATTTGTAGTTTTTACTCAGGTCATATAAAAATAAATATTTTATACCCCTAATAAGTTCCTCAGTTATCATTCAATTGTGTTAAAATAGTTATTGAAATACAATTTTATTGTATAATTTATATTTTATACTGTTAATAAAATTCATGCAAAGTTAATTACAATTTTTATTATTACCAAAATGAATAAAAAAAAAGGTACATTTAATTAATAGTTAATCAAATAAAAATAGATAGCCAAGTAGATCAGTGCTTCTCTATTGCCATGGAACCGCTAAATATAATGTAAAACTGTTAAGACTAGCAGTTTGAGAAACACTGAAGTAGATAAATTAAATTTAGTGAATAAAAATAAGTCAAATAAAAACTAGTATAATAGAAATTAGTCAAATAAAATATTAGTTAAACGACTAATTATACGACGTAGAGTAACTAAATTAGTCAGTCACACAGTTAACCGACTACGTAGGTAAAAGTTATGCACTTCTGCCCATTGATGTATCTAGGATAGATAGAATACATACCCGGGGCAGTAAATAAACCTGTATAATTCTATTAAACTATTCCCTGAATATTATCGGTGCATGAAAGTTCAAAATGTATATATAATAATCTTCTGTCAAATTTGAATATTTACTACGAGTATATAAATAAATAATATACGAATAATTAATAAATTTACAAAGTAAAAAGAAAGTCCGATTAATTACTACTACTTTTTCTTCTTTTTCTGGCTTTCATAAATCTCCAAGAGTTTTGGAAGATTAATTACTACGAAAACTATAATTATCAGATTATATTATTATAGTCACTAATCATTTAATTTTAATTATATTAGGTATATTTATTATAAATAATTTATAATTATTATTAATACGTATCAAATCAAATTAATTTATCTACAATCACATATATAAATTGATTTATTAAGTAGTTTCAGAATTGTTAAAGGACCCCGAGGCCCCTTGTGTTCTGGGGGCCCTGGAGGACACTGCCTCACTTTTTTCGGGCGTTGCCTGATTGCGGCCAAAAGTAACCTTTTTACCTTTTCACCTATCTCGATTGCGGCCCGTACATAGTAGGTAGGAAATACTATTTAAATGGTTATCAAACCTTAATAAATATCCCAATTGTGTCCGATACGCATTTTGACGTAAATGTAACTATCATTTAGCTGGGTAATTTCGAATTTTACGAAACATTTTGTGATTATTTAATTGACACTGATATTGATGATTCTGATTTTCTACCTGAAATATGGGCTACTTGTAGTTCTAGTATGAGTTTGAAAACGAATGCATGTGAAAGCTTCCATTCGAAATTCAATTCATTATTTTATACGTCACATCCAAGTATATTTCAATTTTTGGACATTTTGAAACAATGCCAAACAGATGCTAAAATAAAAATTAAATCTATAATTTGTACTCGTTGGGAAACAACTTAACAAATTAACAAAAAAAAAAAAAAAAATTATGCAAACTCAAATTACAAAATTAAAAAACTTCGAAATATCTAATTTTGATTTTGTAAAAATAATGAGTTTTAAAAATGTACCCTCACTATAATTTAATTTACTATTTATTGACATATTATTATTATTATTATTGACATATATTATTTGTATTTTATATTTTTATATTGTAAATAATTTATTATTTGACTATTTGACTAAAATACAAAATATATACAAAATAAAATTGTCCTATACAGTATTAAAAATATTTTCCAAATACTTTATTTTATTAATTATTAGCTATTTTATGATCCAATGTATGTTAGGACGCAATCGAGATACTTATTTTTGGCATGAAGTATGACTACCTGAGTTCGGGCCACAATCGGACAATTCGGCTTTGTTCTACAATAGCTACACCACTGTTTCTGCCTATCACTAATACCGGGTTCACAAAGAGTTAACACAAAAACAACATAAACAAAACACAAACTGAATTTTTTTTAGTTTGAAAAACACAAAACACAAACGAAACATGTGTTCATTAACTTGGTTGAGTAAAAATTAAACAAAATTGAAACATTTTGTTTGTGTTTTGTTTTGGTTCTTAACAATCCATAAAGGAAAAAAAACCAGTAATTTTACATCATCATTCGCGTTCATTCAGTGTGTATGATATTACCACGCGTTTTAACGTCGCGACGTTAAGTGTTCGGTAATTTGATTGTTAATTTCTAAAATTTTCATTAAAAATAGCAACAAAAAATATAATAATTTCTGGAAGATTACAAAAATGTTTTATAAGCGTTACAAAATGAAATGTTGAAGGAATTGAATATTTCAACGAATTTCCACTATAACATTTGTTTAGTAAAATACATTTCATGATTTTGAATTGTTTTAACAAATAAATAATTGAGGCTTAAAGAATGAACATTATTCATAAAAAAAATTATTTCATATTTTGATTTTAGAATTAGAAATAAAGCTCGTGATTTTAATAACTATTTACTGAAATTACTGAAATTTCTGAAATTACTAGCATCTGACATCTAATTCAAAAACCTGTTTTACATAATTTAAAATTAATAATAAAATATGTTTGGGGTGAGTGGTTTATAAACATTATTTTATACGATTTGAGGGAAATAAGTACAAATTTAATTTTGTGCATTGTACAGATATATTTGATACTCAGACAAATTATAAATACTATATTGTTTTTAATTATTTAGTATCGCTTTTGCACTTTTTTTAAATGTTTTTTACGAGTTTCGGTTCACTGTTGGGTTTTTTTAACATGGGTTATTTTTAGCGGGTGAATTTCGAATAAACATTCCGTAAAATTACGAAAATATCAAATTAATGTCTATTCCAATGAGTTTACGGGTGAGAAATGAAAATCCTTTTGCTATATAGGAAACGGCCTATTTAAATATTGTCTTCTGCCAAAGTGTGCATTATATAGTGTAAAACTACGACTTGTCTACATCATTCCGCAGACGTGTTCAGAGGTCATTATTACCTAACGATCACTACCTACCCATTATCTCCGCAACACTCTTATGTAATTATTAACTTACGACTTGCAAGTTATAATTATAAAGGTCATAGGAACTTGGAATTCATTATGCAGTATATTTAATTATGAATTAATGTTATATATTTTTTTCAGAGTTCGAATAAACTCTTAGAAACAAGTGACTCTATATTATATTGTAAAACAAATATGTAGACGTTTGCAAAATAGCTTTACACGCTTGGCTTGGAGTCATCACTATGTAAATCTCTATGCTCTAAATGTAATATAGATAAACGTGATTAATTCAACAATTTATTTATGAAAGTTACAGAATATATAATATATAGTATTTGTTTGAACTTCAAAATTATGATTTACATAATTATCACCTTTATATTTTATAAAACGAAATTATGTTTTATGTTTATACTGATTATATAATTCTAATAACTTAAATATTGGAATTAACTAGTATCAATATTTTTTCTTATATGACGAAACACAGTGGAAAATAATAAATTTTAATACCACTTGTCACTTTTTGCGAAAAATAAAAATAAAAGTAAAATATTTTTATTTTTTAATGCGAAAGTGAAGGTCTATGTTTGACAAATACAATAATTACTGCTAACCTGTAAAATAATCATTAACAACTGTCTAGATATGTCTACACATAGTTATGTGAATACTTGTCTTAATGTTAATGTATAAATATACTCATATACCTGATCAATATTAGTAAAAAGCTATAGTATGTTTTTATTTTTTTTAAAAATTACCACGCAATGAAGTTTTTCAAGTTATTTCAAATATAAGTTGAATATTTTATTAGCTGTAAATTAATTTTAAGCTGAAAATATTACGTAGTTATAAGTGGTTATTATTCAAATCTAACTTATCATCATTTTTCAAACAGTTCACATTAATGCAATTGAATAGTTTATAGCTTTTGAGTGTTGGAAGACATTGGATTCATAAGAGAAATTAAATTTTTTTTTCTCGTAAATTTTTATAATTTTCAATATTGATATTGGTGTTAATGCATACTCTCAATATTATTTATTAATAAGATTATAATGATTTATGAGAAATATGTTAATTTTTAAATTTCTGAGTGTTGATAGTATATATATCATATGATTATTATTTTATTTCTACATATCATATCACTATTATTCTAATAATTTACTTCAGTTTTGGTTAAATATATTCAAAACAAATTTTCAAGGTAACGTAAAATATTATATAAATATATATTATATGCTTATATTTATTAATTTTAAGCTCATTAGAATAATATTCCATAAAAACTGCAATAGATAAAATGTAATTTGTCTAAAATTGCTTAATCAAAAGTTTTAAATAATTATTTTAATAATTTCATTTATTTACTTTTCACTTGTTCCTATAAAAAATAAAATTATTCTATTGCGACGTTTAGAAATAAAATAAAATAAAACTATACATACTTCTAGTCTTACTTGATATTATCGATTGTATATTTATTTACAGTGAGCGCATTTTCAGATATTATAAGTTTAGTAAATTAAATTAACAAATGTTGTCGAAAATGTTTGGTAAAAATCTAATGAGAAAATATAAACGACTCAGTTTACATCATGTATATAAATTTTACAACTTTTTTTTTTTTTTAATATAATATTGACCTTCAACTTGAATGTGTTTTCAAAGGTTTAAATTAATATATGAAGTTAAAATTCAAAATTTACATCACCACTTGTTTTTTATTGTTTATGAACATACTTATTTGAAGTATTGCTTCATAAAGTAGATATTATGCTAATTATTAATGTTGTATATGTTATTTGTTGGTTAAACAATTACAACACGGTAAATATAATATAGTTTTGCGTAAATATAGGTTCTACTACGTAACAATCGCACTAAAACAATTATTTTCAAACTATAATAAACTTAATAAACTATAACTCGAATCTATAGAAATAAATAATTTTGGAACTGTAAATTTTATTGGTTCTTAGATTTTGAATGAAACTATGTATTGAATGCATATCATAAAAGACTCTGATCATCACTAATAAAAAAAATTAATAAAATATAGGAAATGGGTTGTAGTAAGTACTTTCGGGTGTAATTTTTTCAATTCCTCAACAGTTAACTGTATAATTGAGAAAGACCGAATAAAAGTTAAAAAAAAAAGTTAAAAAATAATAATCGCAGAGATATAAAATTTTCCCTGTATACTTTTATCATCGTTTCCTATTGATCGTATATTTATCAAAGGATTTTTTTTTTTTTTTGAGCTATTTATTAAAAATTGTTATATTTGTTAAACATTTATTAAAAATTGGTTACAAGATTTTTCATATAGTTTTCTTTGTATTTAAAAAAATTGTTGATTTTCCCAAATTATATATGCTTTTTTTATGAAACTTATAACATTCAAATTTTAACTTACTATGTTGACTATCTTGGAAAATATAAAATGGTAATCCTCAAAAATGTCGAGCGGTAAAGCGGAAATCCCCAAAAGTGCAAGACGGTAAAATGGAAATCCTCAAAAGCGCTAGGCGCGTATCCCCGGTACAACCGGAAATCGAAATGTTTACCACGGTCCATACGGAACATAAACTTTTGGTTAAACTTTTTCATGTTACAATATTATGTATTTTGTTGCATAGATCCCTGCAATACCTTTTCCATGAACGCAGAAGCGTGACAACAAAATAGTATGTGTGCCGCGCACGCCGCCCGCGACTGAAATAGCTCATTTCCCGTCCTAGCCACACGATATACTATTTACGAACTAGCATTAATTATGAGTGATTTTCGAGATGCGGAGGAGAAAAATAATTAAATTCAATAGAAAAAATCTTAAAATAGTTATCGTACACGCAACCATTGAGGAACATAAGATGGTACTAATATGAAAACGTATCTTAAAGATAGTAATTGTATTTAGTTTTCTTTCAACAGTCGAACATCTTTGTTAGACGTCAAGCATTTTTATTTTTTCAGTTGTAAAAAAACTCCTTGCAACCAATAAGTCCTACAAGACAAGATGTACTGAAATATTATACATTTTAAATTAACTTAAACTTAAGCATAACATAAACCGATTTACTTAGTCCATATCAGTGGCGGCGCGAAATATTTTACTTTATGAGTCCTGTTAGGATTTTGACCACCCACCCACCCACCTAAAAAGAAATTTAAAGGTAACTTGTAAAAAGAGCTACCCCTCTCTCAAATGCATATTTACGAATAGCACTCGGTACCCAATGGTCAATACCCACCCACTGACTTGAGTCCAGAGACTCAAAAATCTGCCGTCACGCCTTCACTGGTATATATCAATAAATATTAAATTAAAAATGGAATGAACCATGGTATGGGTCGGTTGAAATTGAACATTATACAATTGCAATTCATTTTTCATTTACTTTAACATAGTTTTTATACAACAGATATATTCTTAGTATCAATTTTTATTGAGTACATTCCTGCTTCACGAACCGCATCAGATATTTTGTTTTTAATAATGCGACCAATGTAATTAACATAGGCGTGCGCACGGGGCGAGCTAAGCGTACCCCGGCTTGACCGGAATTTTTTTGGAGGCATAGTAAAATGTCTATATATATTTTAATATTTTCGTGGAAATCAATTAATTGTATTAACATCATTTGATTTTAAATGATTTAAAGTTTTACTTTCAAGATCAAAAATATATGTCTAAAAATTAGCAATATAATATTTG
The DNA here is from genome assembly GCF_003268045.1 of Sipha flava. Lineage (NCBI taxonomy): Eukaryota > Metazoa > Arthropoda > Insecta > Hemiptera > Aphididae > Sipha > Sipha flava. Next base: position 489,722 of record NW_020272853.1, on the reverse strand, counting down.
ATTCTATGTATAGATATAAATACTACATTGTTTTTAATTTACAACAGAATTTACTATGTTGAAGTGTTAGAAAAAAATTAGAAGTACTGTCTAAGTATTGTGGCACTAATTGTATTCAATTTGACCAGAAGTTGAAGTCTGCGCATGCCTATGATAATCAATTATGACATTCAGTGTGATTTTAGAAATATATATAATGAGTCCATCTCATCCTTTACTTCCTGATATATGAGTTTTTTTACTCTTTTCTATATTGGGTTTCAAATGGTCATTCAAATAAATATCATATTTATCTAGTAACAGAAGAATATCTAAGAAATGTTCATGATCAATTGATAGACTATCCAACATATATGCTGATTTACTTTAATTTCTACTATAACTTAGACCCCTTTTTCTGATAAGTTTTATAACGTCAATGATGTGTTCTAATATTAATATTTTATGTTTAATATGTTCTTTTCTAGATATTTTTGATTTGAAAATAAAAGGAAATCAATATGATTTTTATTTGAATTTAAAAAATATACTTCAGCTGCATGAGTGTGTTCTTTACTATTCTCATCTTTATCTATTTTTTAATACGTATGTGACCACGTGATCATACCTTCAATAAAAGCATTTAAATGAGGGCAAAATACTAAACGAACTGAGCAATACAATGATTTTTTTAATAGAATTATACGACAACTATAAGTTACAACTTTTTGGTTTTGAAAAGAAATATATGTTGGTAAATCTCACTACTCTTTTTGTTTCAACCAGCACCAAGCTCTCCATAATAATATTAGCAACAAAGCCAAAGCATAATTAATATTCACATGAAAAAAAAAATGTTATATTAATTATGAATGAACTTAGGTAAATCATATAAATTATTCGATCTATCAATCTGAGGAAGTAAAATTGAGTTTGTTTTTCAAATAAAAATGATATTCATCAAAAATGTTCCCTATATATATAAAAATATAAAATTATGTTATGCAACAAAAATATAAATTCATTATCTTTTAAAAAGGTATTAAATATTTAAAATATTTAAAAATCTATGGAATAAATTTAGTATTAACTATTAATTAACAACAAAAGTATTTAATTTTTAAACGCAAAACATTTATTTAAATCAAAGCATAAGCCTTGAGTTATATCAAGCACTATATGCCTAATATGAATTTTAGGCAATATTTATCAAGGCAATTCATAACCAGGATAAATTAATTAAATAAGTTCAAGCAAGTAGAAATTGTATTTAGTTAGAAACAACACTAAATGAATTAAGATCAACAAATTTAATTTTGAAAATAGACTAGTTTTATAGACTTACCAGTTTTACTAATTTTATCTGCTATTTCAGTTTTTTTTATCTTAAACATATCTATTAACTTATGACATTTTGCACTAGATTTTAAAAGAAGTTTTTTATTTTTTCTCGTGCTTTTTCAGTTCCTTCTTTATGCTTCGAACAAAGTTTTGAATTGCTCATATTTATATGAAAAAATAAATATTCATGATTACGAAGAACAAAAAATTGTTGACTGTTATTATAAAAAGTATATTAGACTCATGACAAGTATAATATAATTAGATGATCATGACGTTATCGTGTTAAATTTCGGGATATTTCGCGTAATCTATTATAGTCAAAGTATTCTTAACTTATACGGTATAATATTACCGTATAAGGTCTATGGACAAACCGATATCAAAGATAGTATTATATATAGTTGTGGATCCATCACAGTAACA